>NC_091441.1:105367752-105695949 GCF_964237555.1 Oryctolagus cuniculus
CTACGTTATAGGTAGTTACGAGTACTTAGGATCAGCATCACCACTGTAAAAGTTCCTAACACAGAGCCTGGCATATCCCATCCTGCCTCGGTATCCCTAGGGGATTGGTTCCAGCTCCCTTCCGATAGGGAATCTGCCGATGCCCAGGTGTCTTATATAAAGTGTAAGGGACATACTCCCGTGTACTTTACATCAGCTGCAGGTTACGTATAATAACTAATGCAATGTCAGTGCAGTATTATTCATTGTTTTATGGTATTGTTAGGGAATAACGACAAGGAAAATGTGTACTGTCTCTTCAGTACCGATGCAACTCTTTTTGAGGCTGGGAGTGGAATGAATCCTCAGATGCAGTACCCAGGGATGCACAAGGCTGACTGTAGTATTAGTTCCTGTAAAGGTCAGCTCCTTACCCTTCTCGGCTCCTAACAAATGACAGAGTTGATCCTCACCTTCCGCTCCACTACATCCCCAAGCAGCTCGGAGCTTAGAGACTCTATGGATTAGGCGACAGGTTCCCAAGTCCTGTGGCTGCGGGTGAATTCCGTAAGGGTGATGCAGTTCGGGTGTGTGCTCTGTACTGCGAATCTGAGAACTGAGCCACATGCCTTATGGTGAACACTTGGGTTTGGATATTTGTGTGACAAAACAAACCCGTTCTGCTGGTTTAAATTCTTGTTACAGAGCCCGGTCATCTCTGTTCTCTCTGTCCTGTCTTACTGAATGTGGAAGGGATCTAGGGTGGGTTAAGGGTAAAAGGGGGAGAAAACAGTGCAAACAAGAGTGACCCCTAGTGTGGACACAGTATTTGCTGGTAGAATAAGGACAAGCTACAGATGATAGAGAAGGATTTGTGAAATGAGGGAGGCAGATCGCACAATGTTTTCATAAAACCGCAAAACCTGGATGTTGTGTATTTTGTCATGTTGTACTTAGAAAGTTCCATCCAAATAAACCTTTCGGGCAAAATCTGAATCAGCATTTTGGCACAGGATCTACAAAACTATGTTTGTTGTTTCAGTGTACAAAAATAAGGCATCCCTTAGGCCATTCATTCATTTGCTTGGCAGGTTGTATTGTTTGTTTGTTTGTGTTTTGAAGGCTTCCTAATGTGTGCTTGGGGGTCCATTGGCTTGGAGAAGGAGCTGGTAAGACCGGGAAAGCTGTGGAGAGTGTTTCAGGCTGAGCACTCTAAGGCTGCCTTTGTGCTTGTGGAATTGATGATGTTTTTTCTGGAACTGTGGCATGATTTTCCAGATTCACACCACTGCTTTCCGGTTTTAAACAGAATACTAATTATCCTTGAGCAGCTCTATTTTAATGAGCTCTGAGATGATAATACCTACCACTCTGGAAATGTCAAGTAGTTGTGGAGCTGTTCACTGTAAAACATGCCCTTCAGTGTTTATGTGTAGATCGTCAGAACCACAGTTAATTAGCAGATAAGATTATTGTGCTGGTGGTGCTATTTTAAAATGACATTTAAACATAAAAAAGAAATATGAGCATAATATAAGTGAAACATAAGGATCTTAAGTTAATTCTTTTTTTTTTTTCCAACTTGTGGTTTAAAATAATTTTAGTCACAGGAAGTTGCAAAGATGTTACAGGGTAGTCCTGTATTTTCTTCACTTGGTTTCCCCCGTTGGTTAACTCTTATGTAACTAGTACAATATCAAATTCAGGACATTGACATTGGTATAAAATGTGCATATTGTACTATGCCATTTTTTGACATGTGCTGATTCCTGTAATCACCACCACAATCAAGATACAGATTTACTCCATCACCATAAAGTTCTCCCTTTTACTGCCACTTCATGGTCGCACTCATTTCCCTCCTGCCCACTGTCCTTCAGCTCTGTCTGTCGGTGGTCCATCTGTATAATTTTGTTATTTCAATCATGTTACATGAAAGGATTTGTGCAGGATGCAACCTTCTGATACCTGGCTTTTTTTCAATCAGCGTAAAACTCTTGAGAGCTTTCCAAGGTGTTGTGCATCAATAGTTCATTCTTTTATTTAAAAAAAAAAAGGATTTTATTTGTTTATTTGAGAGGCAGAGTTACAGAAAGAGAGAGAGAGACAGAGAGAGAGGTCTTCCATCTGCTGGTTCCCCCCTCCCCAAATGGCTGCAGTGCTGATCCAGAGCTTTCTCCAGGTCTCCCACATGGGTGCAGAGGCCCAAGCTCTTTGGGCCATCTTCCACGGCTTTCCCAGGCCATAAGCAGAGAGCTGGATGGGAAGAGGAGCAGCTGGGACATGAACCAGGGCTCACCTGCGATGACAGCACCACAGGCAAAGGCTTAGCCTGCTATGCCACAGCGCTGGCCCCAGTAGTTCATTCCTTTTCCTGCTGCTGCATAGTATTCCATGGTATGAATGTACTGTGACTTGTTTGGTCATTTGTCATTTGTAGAACATTTTGATCATTTCCAGTTTGAGGTTTTTATAAAGATACAATGAGCAAGTTGCACACAGATTTCTGGGTGGACACGTTTTTATTTCTCTGGCATAAATGCCAGGAGTGGGATTGATAAATAGTTCATATAATAATTGCATGTTGAATTTTAAAAGAAACTACCAAACTTTTCCAAAGAAAAGTTTGCCACTTCACAGTAATATATGAGAGGTACCGTCTGTTTGCACGGTTGCCAACTTTTGATCTTTCACTGTTTTCATTTTAGCTGTTCTGATAGGTATGTGGTCTTAAGTTATATTTCCCAAATAGCTAGTGATGCTGAACATCTTGTCATGTGCTTATTTGCCATCTGCATGTCCTCTTTTGTGTATTTTGCCCATTTTCTGATTGGGTTGTTTTTAGACTGTTCGGTAAGTCCTAGATAAGAGTCTCTTATCAGATGTCTATTTTTCACATATTCCTTCTGGTCTCTAGCTTGCCTGTTATCCTCTTCATATGGGCTTTTTTGTAAGGAAAATGTCTCAGAGCTGATGAAGTCCAGTTTATGGAATTTCCTCCATGGATTGTGCTTTTCATCTTACGTCCAAGAACTCTTCCCCAGGCCATAGGTTCTGAAAATTTTCTTGTATTTTGTTTCCAGTTTTATAGTTTTATCTTTTATATTTAAATCTTTGATATGCTTTGAGTTAATTTTTATGTAAGGTGTGAGGTTTAGATCAGGATTTTTTTTTCCACTGTTAAAAAGATGATCCTTCTGGCCGGCGCCGCGGCTCACTAGGCTAATCCTCCGCCTTGCGGCGCCGGAACACCGGGTTCTAGTCCCGGTCGGGGCACCGGATTCTGTCCCGGTTGCCCCTCTTCCAGGCCAGCTCTCTGCTGTGGCCAGGGAGTACAGTGGAGGATGGCCCAAGTGCTTGGGCCCTGCACCCCATGGGAGACCAGGATAAGTACCTGGCTCCTGCCATCGGATCGGCGCAGTGCGCTGGTTGCAGCGTGCCGGCTGCGGCGGCCACTGGAGGGTGAACCAACGGCAAAGGAAGACCTTTCTCTCTGTCTCTCTCTCTCACTGTCCACTCCTGCCTGTCAAAAAAAAAAAAAAAAAAATCCTTCTTTTACTGAATTGTTTTTGCATTTTGTCAAAAATCAATTGGGTATATTTGTGTAGGGGTATTTTTTAGTTCTATATTCTGTTCCACTTATCTAAGTCTGTTCCTCTGACAATACCACACAAGCATGATTGCTGTAGCTGTGTAATAAATCTCAAAATAGAAGCGCCTAGTCCCTTCTGCTTACCTTTTTCAAAATAACTTTAGCTATTAATGTACCTTTGCCCTTACCTATATATTTTAGAATAATCTTACTTGTAGCTGCAGATTATCTTGCTGCTGATTTTATAGGAATTGAATTAAGCAGTAGAATTTGGAGAATTCACACATTCACTATGTTAAAATCTTCAAGTCCATAAATGTGGTATATTTTTCATTCTTTTAGGGCTTTGACTTTTTTCAACAGTATTTTGAGGTGGTCAGCATACATATCATGTTGCTTAGATTTACACATAGGTATTTCTTTTAAAAATACTGTAGTTTGGGGATGGCGCCGTGGCTCACTTGGTTAATCTTCCACCTGCAGTGCCGGCATCCCATATGGGTGCCAGGTTCTAGTCCAGGTTGCTCCTCTTCCAGTCCAGCTCTCTGCTGTGTCCCTGGAGGGCAGAGGAGGATGGCCTGAGTACTTGGGCCCCCGCACCCACATGGGAGACCAGGAAGAAGCACCTGCTTACTGGCTTCAGATTGGCACAGCACCAGCCGTAGCGGCCATTTGGGGAGGGAACCAATGGAAAGAGGACCTTTCTGTATCTGTCTCTCACTGTCTTTAACTCTACCTGTCAAATAAAAATTTTTTTTTAAAATATAGCTTTATTGAGATCATTTTCTTGAGTGTAAATGATATTATATTTTTAGTTTTGATTTCCATGTGTTTGTTGTCAGTATATGGAAATACAATCAGTTTTTATATGTTGGTCTTTATTTTATTTTCTTTATTTTAAAGGCAGAGAGATCTCCCACCTGCTGTTCACTCTAATGCCTACAACAGTCAGGGCTGGGCCAGGCCAAAGCCAGGAAGCTAGAACCTAATCCGGATTTCCCACCTGGGTAGCAGGGGCCCAGCAACTTGAGCCATCACCTGCTGCCTCCCATAGTGTACATTAGCGGGAAGCTGGAATTGGGAGTGGAGCTAAGACTCCAACCCTGGTGCACTGAGATGGTTACAGCATCCCAAGTGATGTTTCTTTTTTTTTTTTTTAATTAATTAATTTATTTGAAAGCCAGAGTTACACAAAGAGAGGAGAGCTAGAGAGAGAGAGAACCATCTTCGATCTGATGGTTCACTCCCCAACTGGCTGCAACGGCTAGAGCTGCACCATTCCGAAGCCTGGAGCCAGGAGCTTCTTCCGGGACTCCCACGCAGGTGCAGGGGCCCAAGGACTTGGGCCATCTTCTACTGCTTTCCCAGGCCATAGCAGAGAGCTGGATCAGAAGTGGAGGAGCCAGGACTAGAACCGATGCCCCTATGGGATTACGGCACTGCAGGCCAAGGCATTAACCTGCTGCACCATAACACTGGCCCCCCAGTGATGTTTCAACTCCTGTGCCAAACACCTACCTACTCCAGATACATTGATCTTGGATACTGTGGCTTTGTTGAGCTCACTTGGTTAATTCTAGGAGGGTTTATTTATTTGTTTGTTTGTTTGTTTGTTTTGTGAGCTCCTTGGGATTTTCCATGTAGACATTTATCTCTTCTGCAAATAACAGAGGTTTTATTTTTTCCTCTCCTATCTGTACAACCTTATTTTTCTGTTTTGTTTTTTTTTTTTTTTCCTTATTGCACTAGTGGAACTTCTAGTACTGTGTTGAACAGCAGTGATGAGAGTGGACATACTTGCCTTATTCCAGATTTTAGAGAGAAAGCATTCAGTATTCTACCATTAAACGAGGTATTAGCTGGGGGCTTTTTGTAGATGGTGCTTATCAGCTTGAGGAACTTCTCCTCTATTCCTGTTTTACTGAGAATTTTTATTATGAATGAATATTGAATTTTGTCAGATGCTTTTTGCACATCAATTGATATGATTGTGCGGCTTTTCTTTTTTAGCCTGTTAATATGGTAAGGTATTAGGTAAGGTATTAGGATTTTAGTAACAGTATTGATGTTCATTTTGTTTCAAAGGCAGAGACAGCAATACACAGAGAAAGACTAAGAGAGCTCTTCCACCCACTGGTTCACTCCCCAAGTGCCTGCAACAGTTGGGGATGGGTCATGCTGAAGCCAGGAGCCTGGAACTCCATCCAGGCCTCCTACATAGGTGGCAGAACTTGGTACAAGTCCCTTTGTTAGTACACAGCAATATAGGATGCACAAGTCCAAAGTGACAGCTTAACTACTATACCACATGTATACCATTGACCTTAGAATATTAGGCCAACTCTGCATCCTGAAAATAATCCCACTTGATCATGATATCTAATTGTTTTTGTTACACTACTGAATTCTGTTTGCTAATATTTTTGCCTGTAAGTTCATGAGGAATATAGGTCTACATTTTAAATTTTTTTCTACTTTTTGGTCTTGCTATCAGATTAAAACGAATTTGGAATTGTTCCCTTGTCATCTATTTTTTTGGAAGAGATTATGCACAGTCGGTTTTAGTTATTTTTTATTTCGGAGGCTGAGGGAGATGAAGAGAGAGAGAAAAAAAGAGAAGATCTTTCGTCTGCTGGTTTATGCCCCAGTGCCCACAGTGTCCAGGGTAGGCCAAGCCAGAAGCCAGGATCTGGGAACACAATCCAGGTCTCCCATGTTGGGGCTGGAACCAATTCTTTGAGCCTTCCAGGGTCTGCATTGGCAGGAAGCTGGTGTTAGGAGCCAGAGCCAGTTAACTGATCCCAGGTACTCCAGATGGGACTTGGGCATCCTAACTGGCACCTTCACCTCTAGGCCAGACGTCTGCTCCATTAACTCTTCTTAAAATGTGTGATAGGATTCTCCAGTGAAACCATATGCGCCTGGAGATTTCTTTTTTCAGGAGTTTTTAAGTTATCAAATTCTTTTAATGGAAATTTATTGACAGAATTGTTTAAATTACCTATTTCATATTTTGTGAATTGTGATAGTTTGTACTTGCTGAGAAAACAGACCTCTTAATCTAAACTGTCAATTATGTATGTAGAGTCCTTGGGGAATTCTCTCTCCTGCCTTTAAAAAAAAAGGTTTATTTATTTGAAAGGCAAAATGACAAAGAGAAGGAAACACACACACACACACAGAGAGAGAGAGAGAGAGAGAGAGAGAGAGAGAGAGAGAGAGATGGAGGGAGAGAGAGGTCTTCCATCTGTCGGTTCACTCCCCAAATGCCTGCAACAGCCAGACCTGGGCCACGCTAAGGCCAAGAGCCTGGAACTCATTCTGGGTCTTCATGTGGGTGTCAGGGACCCAACTAGCTTGGCCATCACCCGCTGCTGTCCAGGGTGTGTGTGGGCAGGAAGCTGGGTCAGAAGCAGTTCCAGGAGTGAAACAGAGGGACTCTGTTGCGAAATGTGGGCGTCCCAAGTGGCAGTGTCACTGCTGCCCCAGCAGTTCACTGTTTTAAGTGAAGTGTAGAAACTTGATGTCCTTTCACATCCTCCTGTCCTCCCCAGTGTATGACTACACACAGGTATTTTCTTTATTTACATAGAGCCGCATCAGACATGTGAACATTTCTGCTTCACTAGTCAAACATCTGTGGTATGTTCTCGTATTTTTACTCAGTCTGTTGTTCTTTCTTCTTTCTTGCTGCTCCAGGGTTCTTTAAGAGCAGGTGTGCTGGTAATGCAGTCTCTCAGTGTTCCTTGGTTGATTGTGCCTCGTCAATTCGCCCTTGAAGAGTGTTTTTGCTGACTGCGGAATTCTGGGTTGGCAGTTCTTTTCTTTCAGCACTTAATGCTACTTCCTTTTGGTTTTCACGGTTTTATGAGAAATTTTCTGCCATTTGAATTGTTCCTCCCCTTCCTCCAAATATAAGATATTGTTTGCTCTTGCTGCTTTCAAGATTTTTTCCTTTTAGTTTTCCTAAATTTGGCTATTATGTGTACTGCCATGGTTTTCTTGGGTTTATCTTTTTTGGGATTTGTTCGGTCTCTTGAATCTGTAGGCTTCTGTCTCTTGCCAAATTTGGGAAATATTTAGACTTATTTCTTTGAATGCTTTTCCTGTCCTCCAGGACTCCGGGGATATGAATGGTAGATCCCTGAGGCCCTGTGCAATATTTTTCAGCATAGTTCCTCCTCTTATAGCCTTCAGACTGGGTGACTTCCCTGTTCTGGCTTCATGTTTTCTGATTCATTCTTAATCCTTCCATTTTGCCATTCAGTTCATCTATAAAGTTTTTTATTTCAGTTATTTTTGTCTTTTTTTTAAAGATTTAATTTTATTTATTTGAAAGACAGAGTTACAGAGAGAGACAGAGACAGAGAAAGAGGTCTTCCATCTGTTGGTTCACTCCCCAATTGGCCACAACAGCCAGAGCTGCGCCGATCTGAAGCCAGGAGCCAGGAGCTTCCTTCTGGTCTCCCACATGGGTTCAGAGGCCCAAGGACTTGGGCCATCTTCTTTGTGCTTTCCCAGGCCATAGCAGAGAGCTGGATAGGAAGAGGAGCAGCTGGGATAGCGCCAGCCCAAATAAGTCGATCTTTTTCTTTTCTTTTCTTTTTTTTTTTTTTTTTGACAGGCAGAGTGGACAGTGAGAGAGAGACAGAGAGAAAGGTCTTCCTTTGCCGTTGGTTCACCCTCCAATGGCCGCCGCAGCTGGTGCACCGTGCTGATCCGATGGCAGGAGCTTCTCCTGGTCTCCCATGGGGTGCAGGGCCCAAGCACTTGGGCCATCCTCCACTGCACTCCCTGACCACAGCAGAGAGCTGGCCTGGAAGAGGGGCAACCGGGACAGAATCCGGCACCCCAACCGGGACTAGAACCCGGTGTTCCGGCGCCGCAAGGCAGAGGACTAGCCTAGTGAGCCACAGCGCTGGCCTAATAAGTCAGTCTTTAAGACAAAAATAACTAGGAGCTGGCGCTGTGGTGCAGCAGGTTAACATCCTGGCCTGAAGCACCAGCATCTCATATGAGCGCCGGTTCTAATCCCGGCTGCTCACCAGCATCTCATATGAGCGCCGGTTCTAATCCCGGCTGCTGCTCTTCCTATCCAGCTCTCTGCTATGGCCTGGGAAAGCACTAAGAAGATGGCCCAAGTCCTTGGGCCTCTGAACCCACGTGGGAGACCAGGAGGAAGCTCCTGGCTCCTGGCTTCGGATCGGCGCAGCTCCAGCCGTTGCGGCCAATTGGGGAGTGAACCAGCAGATGGAAGGCCTCTCTCTCTCTTTCTCTGCCTCTCTTTTCTCTGACTCTCAAATAAATAAATAAATCTTAAAAAAAAAAAAGATTGACTTATTTAAAAATCAGAGAGAGAGATACCTTCCATCTCCCAATTACTCCCCAAATGGTTGCAATAGCCGTGTGTGAGCCAGGCCAAATCCAGAAGCCAGGAACTCCATCCTGGTCTCCCATGTGAACCTTCATCTGCTGTCTTCCCAGGCACATTAGCAGGAAGCTAGAGTGGAAGCTGGGCAGCTGGGACCTGAGCTGGCACTCTGATATGGGATGCGAGAGTCACAAGTTGCTGCTTACCTGCTGTGCCACAGCACTGACCTCTAAAGTTGTTTTCAATGTAAAATTTTTAAACATTGTTGATTGATTGTTTGAACTTATTTAAGATGGATAAAGACAAAGTGAGACATAGTGAAAGAGATGGACAAAGATCCCCATCCAGTGGTTCATTCCCCAAATATCTGAGACGGCTGGGTTTGGTCCTGGGCAAAGTCAGGAGCCTGGAATTGATGTGGGTGGCAGGGAAGCAAGTACTTGAGGCATCATCGGCTGCCTCCTAGGGTGAACACTAAGAGGAAGGCAGACGGGTGCTGCTGTTGGGCAGTAAGTTAATCCTCCACCTGTGGCGCCGGCATCCCATATGGGCGCCAGTTCTAGTCCCTGCTGCTCCTCTTCTACTCCAGCTCTCTGCTGTGGCCTGGGAAAGCAGTAGAGGATGGCCCCAGTGCTTGGGACACCATAAGAAGCTCCTGGCTCCTGCCTTCTGATCAGCACAGCTCTGGCTGTTACAGCCATTTTTGGAGTGAACCAGTGGAAGGAAGATCTTTCTGTCTGTCTCTCCCTCTCACTGTCTGTAGCTCTACCTCTCAAGTAAATAAAAAAAAAAAAAATAGAGGAAGGCAGAAACAGGAACTGAACCAGGACACAAACCCAGGCACTCAGATATGACATGCAACATCCCAAGTGCTATCTTAACTACTAGGCCAAATGTCTGCCCCTAAAATTTTTTATTTTTAAAATTTCAATTTTTTTCTACGTGTATTGTTTCTTTGATGAGACTTTTTATTTTTAATTTCTTTTGTGTCCATAATTTCTCATTGAAGTATTTTTATGGTGTCTGCTTTGAAGTCTTTGTCAGATAATTCTAACATCTCTACCATGCGGGTGCTGGCGTCAGTTGTGATTCTCATGGTTCTTGGAATGCCCAGTGGTTTTTCTGTTGGAACTTAGTTTGGATATTATGAGCTCTGGATCTTACTAAAACCTTCTGTTCAGCTGGCCTTTGTTGACACCACTCTGGGAGGGGAAGTAGGCACACCGTCTCATTACTGCCAAGTGGGAGCAAAGGCCCAGGTTCCCCATGTGGACATTCTGGGGGACAGGGGCTGTTCATCATGGCTGGACAGAGACAGGACTTCCATCTCCCAGTGACGTAGTGGGTGGGGTGCTCGTTATTGTCTGGTAACTCCCTCCTGGGCCTTGTCTGACTCTCCCCCAGCAAGCTGGGAGGTGGGCGATGGAAACCTGGGTACCGTGGGCTGAGGGTGGAAGTCTTGCGCTTCACTTTGCCGCGACTTGTGGGTTCGTGGTGGCTGCTGTTTGCTCTGTGACGTTTGGCTAGGGTAGAGTGGTTTTCATGTAAAGTTTTCTGTGGCCATGCTTAGTTCTTTGCTGAGAACGGGATGTTGTTGTTTTGTGGCTTTCTGGGGGATCTGTGTGCATGGGCGTTCCAGTGTTGTTAACTTCTCCAACACTGTATCCCGGATCGGTGGGGCAAGGAGAAAACCCAGAAGACTCACAGCCATGTCGTTCCTCAGGTTGCAAGGTCCCCGGCCACTGTGCTTTCTCTCTGTGTTTCAGGATCTTCTCACATTTATTTTATATGTATTCAGTGTGGAGGGGTTTTAGTTCTTTTTAGTGGGAGGAGCAGGGAAAGGTGTTTCTTTCCAGAAACAGAAATTCATATTGTTTGCTTATTTTCATTTTATTTGTAAAACTGAAAGGCAGTGAGAGAGGCAAACGGGCACAGATCTTCTGCCTGCTGGTTCATTTCCCAAACGTCTACTAGTCAGGACTGGGCCAGACAGAAGCCAGGAGACCAGAATGCCATTTAGGTTTCCTGTCTGGGTGGCAGGGGCCTGGGTACTTGAACTGTATCTCTGCTGCCTCCTGCCTTCTGTGGTGCACATTAGCAGGAAACTGGACGTGAATCAGAGTAGCCAGGACAGATATGGAATGCAGGTATCCCAAGCTGTGGCTTAACCACTGGACCAAATACCTGCTCCCAGGACATTCATTCTTTTTTGACCAGTGGTTAGATCTCTTTTACAAATACAGGCTGTCTCATAGTAACTTATGGCCTGAATTTGCAACCATCAAATTCCTGTAAAGATGGCCCTTTTGTCCACTTTTTTTTTTTAAGATTTATTTATTTATTTGAAAGGCAGAGTTATAGAGAGAAAGAGAGAGAAAGTCTTTCATCTGCTGGTTCATTTCCATCCATTGGTTTACTCCACAGCAGCAGGGGGTGAACCAATCCGAAGAAGCCTGGAGCCAGGAGCTTCTTCCCGGTCTCCCACGCCGGTGCAGGTCACCTTCCATTGCTTTCCTAGGCCATAGCAGACAGCTGGATCGGAAGTGGAGTGCCGGGTTGATCGTGCTGCGGGTGGCAGCTTTACCTGCTATGCCACGGTGCTGGCCCCCCTTCCTCCCCTTTTAGGTATATTTTTTTTTAAGAAATCAAAGTTCATTTTCACAAAAGAAAAGAAGAAATGTCCAGGGTGTTGCCTCCCCTCTTTGACTCCTCCACAGCAGTGTAAAATCCTTTAAGCCCCTCGGGCGGTGACTGTCCTCTGCATTCACACACCTGCCTGCCTGCACACACACACCGGTGACACAGCGTCACCTGAGGCTAAGCCTCACATGAGTTTCTAAACGTTTCATAAAAATAATTGTAGGTTTCATTAGTTTGTAATTAGTTTGTAACTTAATAGAACCGAAAAGCAGGAAGTGTTTGTACTTCTCTTAAATGCGAATGTTTGAGGGCAAGCAGGTTTGATCACTGAGGAGTCCAAGGGAGAGAGAGCCAGGAGCCTCCTTTGCAGAGCGGTGGAACTGGTTCCTAGAACGACCATCCCTTGGAAATGTCACCACTTTCCTTTAGATTGGTTTAGCACAGTGCCTGGCCTGCGACGCCTGCTCCCTGAGGACAGCGCTCCAGAGCCCGTTTGCAGCTGACAGTTGAAGTAAATGCCGGCTGTTTACTCATTAAAGAGCTTGCCCGTGACTCATTCTGTAGAAGAGGACCTTTCTTACTAACTGTGCGGTGTTTCTGTCCTATCTCTGACGCTCTCGGTGTTGCATTGGTTCATTGCTTTTATTATTTTTTTTTCCCCTTCAGTGTCTGTAGGTACCATGGCTTACAGCTCTGATTGGAGTCCCTGCTTAGCCCCTAAGCCCTGGTCTCTACTTGATCTTGTAGTCTCTCCCTGTCAGTGTCAGGGCCTTGTGCTCTATAGCTCTTTTGACAAAATACTTTTTAAATTAAATACATCAGACGTCTGCTAGAGTCTGGAGGCTCAGTGTGAGCCTCCTCCGCCACCTTTCTGGTGCTTGAGGCGGGCGTAAGGCCCACAGTGCCTTGGGGCAGTTGGCCTGGCCCTGCCAGCAGTGCTGGGAACTCAGCAGTGTCTGTGTGTGGACACAGTTTCCCAGGGCCTTTCAGGTCTTTGTTCCCCCAGTGGGAGGTGTGGGAGGCGGGGCAGATGGCCTGTGTGTGGCACTGCAGTTTCCGAATGTGTACAGTGGGCATAATTGTTCATTCGTTCATCTGTTCCAGACACAGTCTTTGTTCTTGCACTTAGGTAGTGGAAACGGTACACCCAGTAAGGTAGAGAACAAAGAGATCTGTTCCTTAGGAGTTTACAAGAGAAAGTACTTCTACCAGGGCACGTCTGGACGGTCTGTGTGCACTGGGTGGATCTGAAGCAGTCCTTGACTCGGAGCTGGACGTGGGGAGATCAGTGAGTGACAGCAGCTGAAGGTGAAGTGTGTGTGGAAGCAGGAGCACCGTCAGCCGCGTCCTGAGGGCTCCTGCTTTACACGTGCAGAGCTCAGATGCTAAGCAGGCCTGCATTTCTGGCCTTCTTTGGAAGACAGGTCTCTGGTGTTCCTATGGGCACCCTGTCAAGCAGAGGACCTTCGCTTGGAAAGACCCACGTAAGCGGTGACAGCCACCGCAGTCATCCCATCCCACGTTGAAGGCTGCCACACACAGTGGTGCTGGCTGCGCCCCATGCAGGCACCCTGCGGAGCTGACCAGCAGAGATAAAGCCCAGCAGGGCTCTGCCCCCAGAAGGAGAGCAGGCCTGTTTCCACCCTGAGGGGCACCTTTTTCTAATTTGCAAAAGGCACCCAGAGGGCTCGGATCTGTTTCCTTTTGTTTCTTAATGGTGCTCACATGTCCTGGCCAAATATTTAGTATCTTACTGTACTGTAATTTGCTAAATG
The DNA here is from genome assembly GCF_964237555.1 of Oryctolagus cuniculus. Lineage (NCBI taxonomy): Eukaryota > Metazoa > Chordata > Mammalia > Lagomorpha > Leporidae > Oryctolagus > Oryctolagus cuniculus. The sequence goes on from NC_091441.1 coordinate 105,381,110, forward strand.
ACTTCCTCTAGCCATCTGTGGGGACTCAGCCATCATCGTGAAGAATGGCTCTGTGTCAGACACTTGCAGAAATTCGGGAGGACGTGCTCTCTTGGGTGGCATTTTTGCCTTCTGCTTCCCTTGCTGCCGGGATTAAGTCACAGGCTCAGAGCCCCTCCCCCCTCCTCCATCTCCCTGCAGATGAGGAAGGAGCCCCAGCACTGCTCAGCACCCACCTCCCTGGGGGCCTGGGGTGCACGGGTCACTGCCCCTACTCCTTGCAGCTTCGGTGCAAGGCCTTTCCTGTCACTTCGTGCTGGCTGTGTCCTGCCGCCCTCCCTGACTTCTGATGCCTCGTTTGCTGCTTTCTCCCTCATCCTGGTCAGCTTGGTTCTGAGAAAGACTCGAAAAAGGAGGCTTGCAAGTGAAGAGCAGACAAGGAAGGGAGGGCGAGAGGGAGCGGCAGTGCAGCGGAGGGCGGGGAGGGGATAATAAAATGGACCTCAGCGGTTAGCGGGGGTGAGGGTGACAGGACCAGGGGCGGGGTGCCCGGGCCCTCAGTAACAAGGTCATCTTCCTCTCCTCAGGTGCCCTCATGCCTTCTCCCGCGGACCATGTCCATGATCTTTTCTGCCACTGTGGTACGGGTGAGGGACGGACTGCCTCTCTCGGCCTCCACTGACTTCTACCACACCCAGGATTTCGTGGAATGCAGGAAACGGCTCAAGACCTTGGCCCAGCGACTGGCCCAGTGTCCAGCCCGAGGCTCCACTGAAAGCTGTGACTTCAGTATACAGTAAGCCAACACGCTCACCTTCTTGGAGCAGGAGCACAGCCGGGGTTCCTTTTAACTCAGCGTTGCTGCTGATGTTGGGCCGCCGCTAGGCATCATGATCACGGATCACGTGGCGTCAGGGGGTGGTCTGGGCTTGTGTGTGTGCAGTGGCTTTTCACAGAGCCCAGTACTGCTGCACATGGGGCATCCCTGAGCTGCGGAAGACCCAGCTTCAACCATTTTTCATGCCATTCCTTTGGGCATTTTTTTTTTCCTGTACTTAGATGCAGGACAGGAAGAAAGAAGAGGAGGGAGTAGATGCCAGGTTAGAATGCTGGGGAGGATTAAGGAGGAGAAGGAAAAAGCCAAGAAAATAAGAAAAAAGACTTCCCTTACAGCTCTTGGCTGCTGTTTCTGCTTTTTAAATTTTTTTAACATTTTATTTCAGAATGGTTTTAATTTGCTTCTTAATTTTTTTTTCTCACTTTTAGTCTTACATTCAGTGATTTGTGATTTGTGTTCTGTGGCAAGAGTAGGGGCATGAAAATTGAGTGAGAGTGTGTTGTTCTTTTCAAGGAACTTAGCCTGATGTGGGAACACGGGACACAGATGACAGCGCTATACAGTGGGGGAAGTAGGATTCCATGTGTCAGTAGGGTTCCACAGTTAAAATGATCCCTTTAATTATAGCTCCTATCTTTGAGTGCTTTCTGTATGCCAGGCATTGTTCCGGGCTTTTGGTGGTAGAAAAGATAGGTGATAGCATTAAACATACCAAGGTGAAAGACTTAACTAAATTACAGTTAGTGCCTGGGAGGGCCCAGATTTGCATGCAGGCTGTCAGGTACCCAGGTGTTTTCCTCATGCACAGTATCGTTTCTTGCTCTGGAACATGGATGGAGCATGAAGCCAGCTATTCTATGAAGGGGTCAGGGTAAGACAGGTTTTGAAATATCAGAATGGCTTGTGACAGATCACGCATCTGTGCTTTCTAGTAGTTAGGCCTTCACTTACCAAGTCCCCTTTGCTCTCCTGGAGCAGCATGTATGCAGTTGGCCTGATGAGTTGGAATCTTTTTAGGTGAATTCGGTCTCAGGATCATAAAAACAAAAGGAAGAGCCCGGACGTGGCACCAGCTAGATGGTGTGGCAGGAGAGAAGGATCGCGTCCTGAAGGGGCTGCCCCGTGGCAGGCAGGTGCACCTGTGTAGTGGGCGCAGAATGCCCAGGAGCCAAAGCCTGGCTGCGTCTGCTCACCTCTGCAGGCCCTGTCTCTGATGGTTCCTTCCTCACCATGCTGTGATGAATTAACTTGTGTTATACCTCCAACAGGGAATCTCTTCTCTATTAAAGGATATTTTTCACACACACACACACACAAAAAAGCCTACAGTTTCAGAATGAAATCTTGGGTTCTGTAGTAGTTTTGGGAAAAAGGACCATGGACTGCCCTACACATTCATGTTTTGAATGAGCTGCCCACTATTAGTTTCACAGAAGAAACTGGGGCTCTCTGGTTACAGGTGAGCCATGCTGTAGCTCTTCATATCTAAGGGGTGGTCTCGTTTCCTAGGGCTATTGTGACAGATTACCCCAGATGGGCTGCAAGCAACAGAAATTTGTTCTCTCACAGTTTTGAAGCCTGAAAACTCTCTGCTGTCTTTGCGGAAGAATCCTTCCCATCCCTCTCTGTTACCTTCTGACAGTTTCTGGCATTCCTTGGCATTCTTGGCTGGTAGATACATCAGTCCATGTGGCCTTCTTCCCTGTCTCTGTGTCCAAATTTCCCTCTTCTTCTAGGGATACCAGTACGGGTGAGGGCCCACAGCATCCAGAATGATTTCCATTTGTCTAGGTTATATCTGCAAAGACTCTAGCTCCAAATAAGATGGCATTCACAGGCACTGGAGCGTATGTTGAACCCACAGCCAGGATCCTTTTTGGTATAGAAGCACATCTGTGTTGGAGATGCTTAGACCCTTCTGAAGGATTCCTCCCATAAGGAGGAGGAGAGTCCTCATTTCTTTAACTTGGACAAGTTTTTACAGATAGAGTTTCAGCTATAAGAAGATGGTAGAGGGGCCGGTGCTGTGGTGTAGCGGGTAAAGCCACCAGCTGCAGTGCCGGGATCCCATATGGGTTCAAGTCCTGGCTGCTCCACTTCTGATCCAACTCTCTGCTATGGTCTGGGAAAGCAGTAGAAAATGGCCCAAGTCCTTGGGCCCCTGAACTCATGGTAAGACCCAGAAAAGCTCCTGGCTTCGGATCGGCGCAGCTCCAGCTGTTGTGGCCAATTGGGAAGTGAACCATCGGATGGAAGACCTCTCTCTCTCTCTCTGCCTCTCCTCTCTCTGTGTAACTATAACTTTCAAATAAATAAATAAATCTTTAAAAAAAAAAAGATGATAGAACAGTATACCCTGAAAACCCTCCTGCCAGAAACACCCAAATGTGGGTAAATATCTATCAAAAATTCTTTTTAGTGGATAATTGAGCTTGAAAGAAAGAAATTGCAGGGTGTCAAATGAAGGAGGAGCAGAATACCATGGAAGCAGAAGAGTGAGCTGCCCCTGAGGCTCCTGGGTAATTGATGTGGTGAACTTGGGCTTGAGCTTCAGCACCCACGAGATCCTGCATTAGGAGGGGGTGTCAGACGAGACCCTGCATAAAGGAAAGATTCTTTTCAGGCTCCACTCCTAGGGAAGTGATGGTTGGTGAGAAACAGGCTGCCCATGCATACACACGGAACTCATCTCTACTTGGCTCTGATGGGGAGGGAAAGGGACATCTCTCCTAGGAAACTGAGACCCTGCTCTTGTGCCTCCTGCAAGGCTGGCCCTTGAGTTTATCCCCCCCCCCCCAGGCCTACAAATCCCCAAGCCAAGGCTGGCACTTCTGTAATGGTCCAGGACTGACGCCATTCCTGGAGTAGCTGGCCACAGCAAATGCCGAACTACAGCGGAAAAAGTGTACCCCAGCTTGGCTGCCGGGGATTCCCACAGGAAAAAAGAGGCTCCACAGCAATGAGCTCTTCGTAAATATGAAGAAACACAAGAGGAGGTGTTCCACAGTCAGTGGGAGTCCGTAGACACCACACTCTGCTGAACTAGGGTCTCCCCTGGAGCTTGAAGTGACAGCACGGCAATCTGGAAGGAAGCAGAAAAAGACGAAGAGCTGTTCGTTCAGCTCATAGGGACCAGAGTAACCTTAGTGCCTACCGGGTGAAGACAGTCGAGGAAAGGAAAGTTACAGGCCATTCTTAAATTTCATAGACACACAAGTCCTGAATTGAACATTAACAAATTAAATCTAGCCGTTTTAAGTATATGAATTTGTAGAAATTTACAACCAGCAAGGGCTTATTTCAGGATGCAAGGATGATTTAATGTTAGAAAATCTATTGATGTCGATTAAAGAAGAAAAACATTTTTTTTCAGTAGAGACAGAGAAGTCTGAGGCTGACTCCCACTAATAGATTGTACATCCCTCCTGCATGAATAACAAAAATGATCCCATGCTGTTGGTGACTAATACTGCTAGACATTTAAAAAAATATATTTATTTATTTGAAAGGCATGGGGAGGGGTGTCTTCCATCCACTGGTTCATTCCTCAGATGGCTGCAACACCCAGAGCTGGGCTGATCCGAAGCCAGGAGCCTTTTCCAGGTCTGCCACGTGGGTGCAGGGGCCCAAGGACTTGGGCCATCTTCTGCTGCCTTCCCAGGCCACAGCAGAGAGCTGGCTCAGAAATGGAGCAGCCGGGACTAGAACCGGCACCCATATGGGATGCGGGCACTGCAGGTGGCGGCTTCACCCGCTGGCCACAGCACAGCACCAGCCCCACTGCTAGACGTTTTAAAGGAAGTATGAGAAAGAGTCTCAGGAGCAGAGCTCTCTGAAGAAGCAGCGCACACGCAGCCAGCAGCCACGGGACTGTGTCAGGCCTAGCAGGTGCAGACGTGAGGCCAGCTTGTGTCTGGGAGTGGGCTGGGAACGCAGGGGTCTGTTTCCTGGTAATGCAGATGCCACTCTTTTGTTTCAGTTTTTCGTCTTCCGGGGATGTGGCCTGCATGGCTATCTGCTCCCGCCAGTGTCCTGCAGCCATGGCCTTCTGCTTCCTGGAGACACTGTGGTGGGAATTCACAGCATCCTATGACACCACCTGCATTGGCCTAGCCTCCAGGCCGTATGCTTTCCTCGAGTTTGGTTTGTAACCCTCTTTTTGTACTTATTTCTGTCTCCTATGGCACTGTTTGAGTAGAACTTTTTGTTTGGGTTTGGCTTTGACCATCAAGGAAAACATGGAGGTTCAAGGATGTGTCCCTGAGCAGCCTTGGACCACGAGCTGTCGCGGTAGTAGGGCAGCCTGAAAAGCTCTGTGATTTGACTGTGGCTTTTCACTTCTGCAGAGCCTGGGGGTGGGTGGAGAATGGGTGAAACCTGTGCAGGTGCGGGCCCCTGCTGAGGCCGGGGTTTGGAGCCTGTGGCTGACGGGCCAGCTGCGTGGCTCTGTAAGTCTGACGGAACACGGCTGCCTTTGCCCAAGATAGCAGAGCTGAGCTGTTGCGGTGGAGATCAGGTAGCCCAGCAGCCCGTGCTCTTTACTGTCCAGCACTTTGGGAAGATTTGGCCGACCCCTGCTCTAGAGCAGTGCTGTGATCCCAGGGTGGGCTTCCCTCATGAGGTAAGTACAGAAAAGTGAGAAACAGTGTTTACAAAGTCTTACAGTCACTTGGCGTTCCCTGAGATATTTTTATTGTGTTTTATCAGAATATCAGCCTGCAACAGTTTGGAAATAAGAGAAAACCAGCCCTTCACTCAGTGGTCTGAGACGCTCTGCCCTGGAAGAGGGTACTGCACTTCTTTTCTGTGCTCAGCCAGAAAGGCCTTGTAGAGGCCCAGGGCTTTGGACTGCAGCCTGATAATCATGGTGTGTGCTTAGATTTTGTCACATGTGGCTCATTTTGAGCTTGGGAGGAGGACAGGGCTAGAGAGGGGCATTGCATTCTGTGGTCTCTGTGCAGAGAGCTGCTGTCTATGAGGTTCTGGAACAAGGAACTTGGCAGCCTTTGGTGCTGGTGGTCAAATAGAGGACCAGCAGCTGGATGTGTTGTCACTTGGTTTCTGCTTACTGCCTCATGCTCACCTTCTCTCCATTGGTCTTCAACCAGGACTGGGCCAAGCCGAAGCCAGAAGCCTGGAACATAATCCTGGCCTTCTATGTGGGCGGCAGGGACCCAACTACTTGAGCTATATCTGGCTGCCTTCCCAGGGTACACAGTAACAGAAATTCCCAGAATTGGGAATGGAGCCAGGACACCAACCTGTGTACTCCATTATGGGATGCAGGCATTCCAAATGGCATCTTAATCACAGTGCCAAATGCCCACCCTGGCTTAGAAATATTCTGTGAGTTGCCTGGAAAGGTCTATCAGAAGTGGCTGGGCTAAGACTCAGGCTAAGACTGAGACGCTGCGATGCATTATTGCCCCCTCTGCAGTCACAGACTCTGCTTTGAAGAGGTTGATCAGACTGTTGTTGATATGTAGCAGTCATTTATGTTGAACTTGAAACTGTTCAGGATCTGGCTAACTTAAACGATCTCGCTTAGAAACGTGATCTTGCTCATAATGACTTCTGATGTCTGTTCTGATGAAAATATTCAGTTTGGATCCCTCCCTTTTTACAGACAGCATCATTCAGAAAATGAAGTGGCACTTTAACTACGTGAGCTCCTCCCAGATAAAGAGCAGCATGGAAAAAATTCAGGAGGAGCTTGAGGTCCAACCCCCAGTGATTCTCACTCTGGAGGACACGGATATGGCAAATGGGGTGATGAACGGTCACACACCAGTGCACTCAGAACCTGGTAAGTGGCTGGTGTTCTCTGATGTTGACGTAGGCCAACTGGTATCACGTAGTTCAAATGGACATTGTTTAGTAATAGAAAGATTTCTGATTTTTATTTATGTGTGTATGGGTGAGAGGTATAAAATATATGTTAGAAAAAATATGTAGTGATCTTGTTTCCAAGTGGCTATTTTAATTAATTTGATAATTGTAATAATGGGTTGGTTTGAGAGGAGGCTTTTTTTTTTTTAAGATATATTTTACTTATTTAAAAGGCAGAGTTAGAGATCTTTCATCCTCTGGTTCACTCCCCACATGGCCTCAATGGCTGGGTTGAGCCAGGCTGGAGCCAGGCTGAATCCAGGAATCAGGAGATTCATCTGGGTCTCCTACGTGGGTGCAGGGGCTAAAACTCTTTTTATTTATTTATTTTTTGACAGATAGAGTTGGACAATGAGAGAGAGAGACAGAGAGAAAGGTCTTCCTTCCGTTAGTTCACCCCCCCCCCCCCCAAATGGCCAATATGGCCCGAGCTGCGCCTATCCGAAGCCAGGAGCCAGGTGCTTCCTCCTGGTCTCCCATGTGGGTACAGGGACTCAAGCACTTGGGCCATCCTCCACTGCCTTCCTGGGCCACAGCAGAGAACTGGACTGGAAGAGGAGCAACCAGGACTAGAACCTGGCGCCCGTATTGGATGCTGGCGCCACAGACGGAGGATTAACCAAGTGAGCCACGGCACTGGCCCCAGGGGCTAAAGCTCTATCCTAGGCATGTTAGCAGGGAGCTGGATCAGAAGTGGAGCAGCCAGGACTTGAACTGGTGCCCAAATGGGATGCTGGCATCACAGGAAGCACCACAGTGCTGGCCCTAAAGGGAAGCTATGCCTGGAGGAAAATCAGGAATTGAAAAGTGACTCGGCAGGTTGTTTTCTTACAGGGTGCAGATGGTGAAAACAGTTTCATTCTCTTTTGCTCAAATCACTTATTAAACTGTACAGATTTATACATTATATATTATAATATATATTTTGTGGTGAGTGTTTTTGGCAGAGTGGTAAAGACGCTGCTTGGGACATGTACATCCCATATCAGAGAACCTGGGTTCAAATTGTAGTTCTGTTTCCAATCCCACCTTCCTGCTAATGTTCCCCCTGGGAGACAGCAGGTGGTGGCCCAAGTAATTGGGTTCCTGCTACCCACATGGGAGACCTAGATTGATTTCCAGGCTCCTGGCTTCAGCTATAGTAGGCAGCTTTAGTAGGCATTTGGGAAGTGAATCAGTGGATGGAAGATCCCTGATTGTCTCTCTTTCTGCCTTTCCAATAAATAAATAAAAAATTTTTTAAAAATATAGTGACTATAAAATGAGTTCTTATCTCATCTTATCCCTTAGTAAATCATTACAAATCTCCACTGAGAAACTCCCACCTCCATTAGTAGAGAGAAGGCTACGGGGAAGAAAATGGCCAGGGCCAGGGCTTTTGGTTCCTCTTTGTCTGATTATCCAGGGAACACGGGGAGCTTTCGCCATCCCTTTGGATCCCAGAGTTCTCATCTGAAGAGTGAGGTGTTCACAGACATGATCACAGGGCCCTGTTTTCTGGCATGAACACTGTTAGCCACTCAGTGCTTAGCATATAACAAAGCATGGTGGGTTTTTTTTTTTTTTTGCATTCTTGTTTTACAGTTATATATAATTAAACTAATATTTAATTAAAGTGCATATTTATTTACATTCTATGAATTCTGCTATTTAAGAGCTAATAAGTCTCCTCTGAAAAATAGAGCTGTCTAGTTAATAATAGTCTAATTGTTTAGGTTCTGTACTTGACTCATTGCTTGAATCTTGCAAGTGGTATGTTAAAAATGCTCATGCTTTTATCCTAACTTTGTATTTGGGTTTGATCTGTTTCAACCAATAGATTCCTAGATTGGCTCTCAGGCCAGTTAGTTTTTTTAATTTAGATTGTGAGTTAACAGAAATTTTGAAGTAGACCCCAAGCTTCTGCCTTTGCCACACGAGAATATGGAGATAATGTTGTAATGTATGTTTTGTTTTTTGAGCGCTTAGACAAGAGGAGCAAGTCCAGAAAGTGTCAACTTGCCCATCTTTCTAGGACGTTTTACTATGGTTTGATTCACCCTGTTATCCTGAGGTTAGACTCTCTACCGGCAGTGTGTTCTTTTCTAACAAGGACTTGGACTTGCGTAGTGGGGACTCTAACACACTAACAGTAGAATAGGTGGGTCGTGGCTAGGCCTGTGTGTGTGTGGGTGAAATGTAAGGACAAGAAAGGATGATTTTGAAAGAGCATTGCAAAAAGATGGGTAGGACACCATTTCATTGTGAAGACCAGAATCAGTTTGAGCAGTTATCTGTGAAATGAGAATGAGCATTTGTTCTCATATTAGTTCCGTTAACCACTGAGAGCTTAACTAATCAATACTTCCTCCCCTCTTCCCAATTACTTGAGAACTTAAAAATTGAATTTGCTGTGATTTGCTCCAGAAGCACACACAGCAGTGAACATCGTCCTTGTCAGAAGCGTAGGGCATGTCAAAGCTGAGGATTAACGTAAAGTGTAGAGGCACTTCCAGCATTTGACAGCCAGTTTGCAGATAAAGCTGTGGTCCTCTCTGGTAGCACAGGAAGGTGCTTTCCAAGATTTCCCAACCCAAACCCTACTGACATTTTTGCATCAGGTGATTCTCTGTTGCAGGGGAACTTAGAAACACCTCCTTGTCTTTGCCTACTAGATGCTGATGGCACCTGCCTCTGGTTGTGACGATCAAAATCGTCTCTACAGACATTGCCAGATGCCCACTAAGGGGTGGATCACCCCTGCTTGGGAGCTGCTTTCAGCAGACAGGATTATTGAGCACTTGGGAAACCTGTGCTTGCCAGAGAAGGGGACCTCTCTGGAAGATGCTCAAGTCCTCGATCCATCCTGGCCTTCGTTTCTTGCCTGTCTTTCCGCTAACATCTGCTGCACTTAGAGTTAGTTCTGTAGTCATTCTGTTTAACATCATGTTGCTGTCACTAACAGAGTCCCTGGTCGTGTGTCTGCTCAGCTTTCTTTCGTGTAGACATTATTTTCACCCTTGTTTTCTTTCCCATGAGAAGCTCCCAATGTCCGAATGGAGCCAGTGACCGCCCTGGGCATCCTCTCCCTTGTCCTCAACATCATGTGTGCTGCTCTGAACCTCATTCGTGGGGTTCACCTCGCAGAACATTCTCTACAGGTAACCTTTTTTTAAAAAAAATAGTAATAGTTTACGTGGAAGGACACCTGATAGAAGAAATTTTGGGGGATATAATTTATTTATAAGGTTATTGTGCACTAAGATTTAAAACGTTTTAAAATTTTATTTTAAAAACACAAGCCCTCTGCAAGAATATTGGTAAGAAATGGACAAGTTACTACAAGGTCATCAGACTACCCCAAGACCCTGGAGTCCCCCGGGACCCAAAGCTGGGTTATTCACCCAAGGAAAATGCTTGGTTCTTAGGCTTTAAGGTCCAGGCTCTTTTCCCTGAGGGGAAGGTTATCCCATAATCTGATTTATAGGAGGCAAATACTACATTCTCTGTGTTTTTGTCAAAGAACTGTATCTCTCACAAGTTTCTTTGCTGGCTTGCTCATCTCAAAGCAACTTTTTTTTGACAATGCTTTTTAAAAAGAGTGTTTGAATGTTGAACAGATATGCCTGTAGGAGATAGAGCCATTCTCCGTGTGCCTTGTTCGCACTCGGGCATCTGATGGCTGAAGGCTGAAGCTCAGCTGATATTGAACCTCAGGGGACTGATGTAGATGGACCTGTCTGGAGAATGGCAGAGGGTTTGTGTTACAGGAGTGGCAACCCCCGTTACCACATCTCATCCTTAACCAATGTGAGCTGTGGCTTCCCCTCCTATTGGTTATGATTACTCATAACCAGATATTTGCCAACTGTTTGTGCAACTAGAATTTGTGGTTGGCCAACAAGATGGTTAAGACATAGTCCCTACTCCAGGGGCTTTTGTGGCACAAAGCAGGATATGGTGGCAGCACTGGGCAGAGTGGCAGTGTCTGGGAGTTGGAGGAATTAGAGAACAGATGGTGTTGACAGATGAGTAGGATTTCGAGAAGTAGGGGAGCTCGGGACTCCCCTCATGTTGAGAATTTGGTACAGATCCATGGGGACAGGAGGGTGCCTGATGTGTCCAGGCTGCTGCAAACAGTTGCATACCAACTGTGGTCTTGTGCATGAACAGGGACTTGGGTTCCACCCAGGTAGGGATTTTGTACCATCACCCATGCCAGACCAATGTCATGGTGTCTCCTTTCATCTAACTAGTCCTTCCCTTGTGTTTTCCATATTTTTTTAGGTTGCCCATGAGGAAATTGGAAACATCCTGGCTTTTCTCATTCCTTTTGTAGCCTGCATTTGCCAGGTGGGTGAAACACTGATATTATGGGGAATGGTTAAGCTCATGACCCGCTTTTGTTCTTCTGTTGGAACCATCAGCAAGTCTCTGGGTCCCATTTTTGTTCCACCAAGGTCTTGGTTCAGATCAGCCAAGATCAGGCCTGTGGGGGAGGGACCTTAGTTAGATTCCACCTGTTCTCATTTTACAGAGGAAGAACTTCGGGCTCAGGAGGGGAAAGTCATTTGGCCAAGGCCACAGGGCCATTGACTGCGGCAGACAGAAGCCAGGGTTTGAATTTGACTCTGCAGGAGGGAGGGATGGGATCGCAGTGGGGGTTGGCTTGGGGCTGGCTAGCATGAGGCAGGATGTCAGCTTCTGCTTGTTGTTGGGACAGTCCAAGTTCTGGAATGTCTCTGCAGAATTAACAGCTATGTATGTGTGGCTGTTTAAATGCAGAACTAGGTGAAAAAGTGCTATTTTTATAGGAATAATGATAATAATACCGTCCAACTCAATAATGATACCTTCCACACCTCCACCTCTGGGAGGTAAAGCAGAAATGAGAACATGAATTAGAGGACTTTGTGATGTTTTCTTTATTTTTATTGGGTAGTATTGAAAGGAGCTTTGGATCCCCCATGGGCATAGTTCATTCTCATACACACCTGACTTGTTTTCCTTCCTTTTTTTTTTTTTTAAAGATTTATTTTATTTACAGAGAGTTTATTTATTTAGTTACAGAGAGAGATAGAGATAGACAGAGAGGTCTTCCATCTACTGGTTCACTACCCAAATGACCACAGTGGCCGAAGCTGAGCCGATCCAAAGCCGGGAGCCAGGAGCTTCTTCAGGTCTCCCACGTGCAGGGGCCCAAGGGCTTGGGCCATCCTCCTCTGCTTTTCTAGGTGCGTTAGTGGGGAGCTGGATTGGAAATGGAGCAGCCAGAACTCGAACAGGCATCCATATGGGACACAGGCACTGTAGGCCAGGGCTTTAACCTGACGTGCCACAGCACCGGCCCCAGTTTTCCTTCCTTTTCTTGTACACGGGCTAGGATCTTCCCACTTTCTCTGCATACTCAAAGCTGTTGATTTTTGGTTTTAATTAAAATTTCTTACCCAGAGCACTTCCCCATTCTTGCCCATATGAGGGACTCCAAAAAAGTCTGTGGAAAATGGAATTAAAATACAAGTTTATTTTGGTACCAAAACTTGAAATCCGTGTGTCGTTTTTCCCTAATATGGGTGTTCATGAACTTTGTGAAGATCCCTCCTACATCTTAAAAATGTTGTCTTTTCAAGAATTACAGGAGTGTGCAAACCCGATATGTGATCAAAGATTGAATCAAAGATTGAAAATGCACTCCTCCTTTAGAAAACGAATCTGGAAAACCTTGGGCAGAGCCAGTGGCAGTTTCCTGGGGCGTGCATTTCGCGGCTGCAGGAATGATCGAGTCCCGCCTCCATTCCTTCAGTTGCTTGCCCACCTGGATAGCTCTTCCATGGGGCACTGTCTCTCTTCCACTTGAGCTTTTGTTTTGTTGCTGCATATGCTAAGAATGGGCTTTTTAGAAAACAATAACATTGAGCCAAAAACTGTTTGGACCTTTTGCAGAGCACAGTTGGCGCCTTTTCTATATGATAACCCTCGCAGAATATCACATCCTCTCCCTGTTGTGAGGCCTTTCACCTCAGAGGTGCTTCTGAGGACATGAGAAGGAGGGTGCCCGAGGGAACAGTGGCTATCTCTCACCTGACTGCCTGTCATGGCTCCTGGCAGGAAAATTCTGTTGTAGACTTTCAAATGGGCAGTGCACTCATTCCCCCTGTGACATCATCTGTTTTACTTGCCGCCTTGCTTCCAAGTCTCCATGGTCACCCAGCATTTAGCAGCAGCCTGACCAGTGGGTCCCTTCTTCCCGCTAATGAGTCTAGTTCAGGAAGCAGCTGGGTGGTGGCCAGCTGCACCAGGAGGTCATTGCTTCTAGTCCTGTGCTGTGGTATTGTCTCTGACTGGACTTCCTCTTGCGGTCTCGTTGCAGTGTTACCTGTACCTGTTCTACAGTCCAGCCAGGACTATGAAGGTGGTGCTGATGCTGCTCTTCATTTGCCTAGGCAACGTGTACCTGCACGGGCTGAGGAACCTCTGGCAAATCCTTTTCCATATAGGAGTGGCTTTCCTCTCTTCCTATCAGATACTGAGCAGGCAGCTTCAGGAGAAGCAGTCGGACTGTGGAGTATGAGGCCAGACCCTTGGATGTTCTTCTGGGAGTCAATCTGTGTTTCCTGTCCTGCTTCTTAAGTTTCCATCCTTGAAGCTTCTTTCAACCAAGCCGACTGAAAAACCAAGAGTGGGGGATTTTTAACGGACATGGCCGAAGTTGTGAGCTCTCCTGATTCCCAGGCTTGGCTTCATGCCGAGTGTGACTGCAGAATTTCTAGTTGAGCACATTTCCTTGGGACAGCCAAGCCGGGGGCTCGCTCAGGAAGGTCAGAATGGAAATATTTAGGTCTTTTAAATTGAGTGATACAATAAACCACTAGATTGGATAACACTAGCTTTAGTAATTGGCAGTTGTCTCTGAGGAGCCAGTTTAGAATCTAAATGTGATTTGGTGAGTTGTTTGTAGAGAGTTAGTACAGGGTGAATTAGAAACTTAAAAATATGGTTTCTATACATAAGCCAGATAAATTTTGTTTACATTTTTGATAAGTTGAGTTCAATATACCTTTGGAATATTTAAATATATTTTTGGATATATGTTGAACTTCATTTAGGGTAAAGATAGACAAAAGCTGAGCAAATGGTCAAGAAATTCAAGTTTAATTTATATGTAAACTTTGATGGCAGTGGGACTGTGTGGGTATAGAAGTGTTTTGTATTTATTTGCAGGATAGGTCTGAAAACTTTTACAGTTGCTTGAGTAACCAATACTACTGGATCATAGGGTTATAAGCATGAGCAGAAATGAGAATTTCAAGGATTCCTTACAACTGGCCACAAATTGGAGTAGATGAATGATGTGGGTCCAGTGACACTTAAGAAGCCTGTTCTTTTAATGCTGATTAATACTTGGCCCTGTGTACCTGTTCCCAGAAGACCTCCCACATTAATTACCCCTTTATACCTGTCCCAGGGCTCTTAATTATATCAATAGGCCTCTTTTGTTTTGTTTTGGAATGAGAGTTAAATGGATTTCAGCTTCCTGAGTTAGAACTAACATATGCTCTGAAGAGTTAGCTTCTTTCATTGCCAAAAAATGCGTTAATCATAGTCGCCCAAAATACGGTTCTGAATAAGATCACTTTGGTCTCCAGAAACATCATCCTGGGTCTCCAGGTACCCAGGAGGCTGCTTTGGGACTTGGTTCTTTTGGGTCGTCTTTGGTAGAAATCTGGAATCTAAATAGTTCATCCACAGTTGTGTGGAATACTTTGGGTTGAATTATGTGTGCTCTTGATATGTTTTTGAAAACCCTGTTTTGGTAGTTTTTTTTTTTTAAGTGAAAAGAACATTGGAATTGCAGGAAGACTGAGAATATAGTTTTAAGGAATTCAGTTGTATTTGGTTATTATTGGTACTGTATTGTTATTGAACTACCTTGGTATCATGTGAAGAAAAACAAGTTTATATGACTGGGAACTGTGTTGGGGGAGTGTTGCCATAGTAACTATTTTCTTATAATAGAATTTTCTATTTTTAACCTAACATAAAATATCTGGATAGGAAAATTATATTTGCAGCGTTGGCTTCTCAGCTGTGTACTCCTCTGCACACTGAGCAGGTGAGTTTTCAGTCGTTCTGGGAGACAGTTTTGAGGAGGTGGTAAAGTAAAATGGGAAGCCAAGGAAGGGAGGAAAAAAAAATCTTTTTAAATTAGAAGCACACACACATACAAAAAGCTTTGGAACTTAGAAGAGCTTAAAGTGTCTCGATTTCTTGTCTAAGCCTGTGTGGTGTCGGTGTCACTGTGTGGCCCTGTACCCCAGATGCTTTGGGGCTCTGAGTCTTGATCCGCATTCAGCAAGCAGTAAAGCAGCAGCCCTGGAAGGTGGCTCTTTCTGGGGAGTGCTTCTGCCTGCTGAGGCACCAGTGCGAATGTTATGCAGCCCCTTGGTCTATTAACATGTAGCTGAAATTTGAGATTTACTTGTGCAAACTAAAGAGAAAAGATGCACAAGGAAAACAGTACAAGCAATGACCACAAAACCATTGCTGAACTGAAATCCAGCTAAAAGAAACCCCCATTCACCAGAGGAAGAGACTAATGATAGGAATAGAAGCCCTGGTGATTTTGTTCAAGGGAAATCCCAGACTTTAGGTTGACTTGGTGCAGGCTTTGAGGTTTGTAGTCCCTCTGTGCAATCCGTGGCGTCCGAAAGCCAGTCCCAGACCCCATAAGTTATTCTCACCCTACCACGGACTCCTTGCTCTTCAAGAATCTCTGTCTTCCCAGTGAGTAAATGCTTGCCTGCCCAACCAGCCTTGCAGGGCTGGATCTGGGAATGGATGAAATCATGTTGCAAACAAAACCTTCCAGGTGCCTCTGGTTGTCAGATGCTGCAGGGTTTTGAGTATGTGTGTGTGTGTGTGTTAAGTTCCATCTGCGGTGCCACCAGAGTGTGGCTCAGTGCTCTGAGGTGGGGCTTCCCAACCCAGTCGCCAAAACCCAAAGAGTTCCCACTTCCCCGGGAGGTGAAGGCAACAAGTAGATTCTGGTTTTCCTTTCTCTAGGTTAGCCTGACATGACGAGGGTTGTATGTGTACTGCGTTCCCTTTCCTGGGTGGAAACAGCTGGGACACATCTGGGTGGCATTCCCACCCAGTCCATAGGTAGGTCCGCTGCCTATGGACTGGAGGAGGAAGGTGAGACCTGAGGCTGTGTTTTGCTGCTTGGGCTTGTGTCCTGTTATGACTCTGTTGATGCGTGTCATGCACCAAGGCCCAACGTTTTACAGCTCTTTAAGGGCTGGAGCAAAGGGTGTTGGGAGAAATGCTGGAATTAAAACATGTAATCATTTTTAGTTGGCTGGAGGGATGGGAAACCCACCTGTAATAGAATGAATAGAGTGGGTAGAGGGGCTTCCAGGTGGGAGCAGGTGGCGTCGAGGCCCAGCCCTCTCACCCACACCTGGGAACCAGATGTCCAGAAATAGTAGCAGTGTGGTGGTCAGCACCGCTTAGAGTCAGAGACACCAGCCAGCAGATGGGGCATGGGAAGCAGGGGACCCGAGGGGAGCAGAGCCAGGGGCTGACTATCTGCAAGAAGGCAGCAGCTGCCCCTTGGAGTCTGTCACTCATCGTAACGTGCAAGACAGTGGTCCTCGGAGACCTGCTGCTTGCTGGCCCGATGCAGTGCAAGTGAGTACGGGCGGGGAGGGGAGTGTTGGCAGCAGTCCCATGTGCCCAGCTCAGGCATGGCCCACATTCCACGTGCTCCTCCATAGAGCCCCACACACAGGCACTGTGTTAACAGTGGAGGAAGAGAGAATGGATGCGCCTGTGAGAGACGAGGCAGGGGAGGTGACAGAGGGAAACACCGGGTGAGTGCAGTGTTTGTGTGCAGGGAGAGGAAGGCTGTGAGTTCACCTGGTGCGCACAGGTTCTGCATGTGTCAGACACGTAGGACGGCCGTGACTGGCCTTTACGAAAAGGCGTCGTATGGCACTGCACTGTGCATAGCCTTGTTCTTCCGCTCCAGAAAGGTAGCAGCCTCCCGCTGCCCAGGCCCAGCACCCATGGTACTGTTGAGGTTTCCCTGTGCCGCTGGTTTGACCAAATGTTGCAGTCTGTGCTCTACCCAACCCGGGAGATCTCTGGTTCTCCCCCATGGGAGCGGTGACGTCGCGTGGCTGTTGCTGGGGAGACCTTACCGGCAGGGAGCCTGTGGCAAAGGGCTCGTCTGTAAAATCTGGGAATGGCAGGACGTGGCAACACCTGCCCCTGTGTACCAAGGACAGAGCTGCGGCCCACCAGCTCCTGTGTTTAGGCTAAAATTAAACCCGTTCTGTTCTTCTGACCAGTGCTTCGTACACGTGAGCTGCTTTAACCCTTACAGGATTCTGGAGCTGCTTCAGCAGTGTTATGAGCCATTCATACAACTTAACTCCCAGGATTCTGTTTTGCTTAACAGACTTTTCCCGCTAAGAGCATAAAAAATCGAAGTCACCGACGTAGCCAGGGGCAGGCCACAGGACTACACACACTCATGTGGATGCTTGCCACCCATGTTGTACAAGTTTCTGACCGTCTTCGTGTAACTGAGCAAATGATGGGGCCCCTGAACAAACTTCACATGATAGTGAGACCTAAACTTGTGTTAAGGTGCGTACAGAACGTTGTAGAGCTGTATACTGTTTATATACTGTGTATATATCAATTAAACGAGGTGGCTTCAGAAGTGAGAGGAGAATAAATCTAAAGTGTTTGTTAACGCGTGTGATTGTACTTAATGTGAGGAATTCCAAGCTGTGGGACCTTCGTCCTAGACAGGGTGATGTGGGCCTGCCACAGTGGGAGGGAGCTGTTGAGAGAAGAACAGCTCAGGTCTTCTTGTTCAGTGACGTGCAGAAGCATGGGTTCATGTAGTCTTAGCACTAATCCCCAACCAAAGCGGCAGCCACCGCACTGCCCTGGGAGCCCAGCCTCCTTGTATTCTCTGCCCCTGTCTTGCTGTCTGCCCCTAAGCAGGCACTTTCCCCGCTCTGGGTTCTCAGCTGTTGTCTTGTGCTGTGAGGGCCCTGAAGCTTTTCATCTCCCAGGACCAGCCTGGTCACAGAATGACCACCAGGAGGCGCACTTGCCAGCCACATCGTCCGTTTCCCAGCGTGGGGGACGGTACCCTTTTGCAGAGGCCCTTCTGTAGCAGCTGATAAAATTCCCAGCGAGGAAGCAAAGGCAGCGTACTCTCGTGACCACCCTCTAAATACACTGGGGAACACACGCAGCAAGTGTCTCTGTACCATCTGTCCTGAGTCAGGATATTTAGGGGGAAGGCAGAGGTGAAATAAACAGGCTCTGGGATTTGGCAGTAGACAGTGCCTTCAGATCCCATCTGGTCCAGTGCCCTTGATGCTCAGGTTGGGGAGCCAATGACAGTGTAGCCCAGAGCCCCATCACCCTACCACTTGGTGGGGTTCACAGAGAAGAAAAGGAGATGGCCCGTGAGGATGCCCTTTCTGTGCCAAGAGGGTTGGGTGAGAGGGTCAGACTGCTGCGTTACCTGTCTTTCTTTGGGTCCTATCCCTTGAAGGGGGCCAGGCAACAGAAATGCTGCTAAGCACTCTTGGGCAGTGCCAGTGGAAGAGAGGTTTGGAGAGGAGGGGGCCCACATGAGGGTACCTGACTCAACCCTAAGACAGGTCAGGTCAAAGGGCATCAGCAAAATTTTCAGCTCCTCGAAGAGCCTGAAGAACATCTGTGTGATCTGGGGTAGAAAAGTACTTCACACACAAGAAGTGCTTCTTATTTGTTGATTTACTGATTTATCGGAAAGGCAGCATGAGAGACAGATGGAGAGAGAGACCTTCCATCCACTGGTCCATTCCCCAAATAGGGGCAACAGCCAAGGCTAGGCCAGGCTAAAGCCAGGAGCCAGGAACTACCTCTGGGTCTCCCATGTGGGTGGCAGGAACCCAAGTACGTGGATCATTTCTGCCTGGTGCATTAGCGGAAAGCTGGATGGGAAGCGGAGGAGACAGGACTCGAACTGACACTCAGTATGGGATGCTGGTGTCGCAAGCGGTGGCTTAACCTACTGCGCCATAATGCTTGCCCTCCAAACGTATATCTTAACCTGTAAGGTACGGTGATTGACGGATCACATGGGAATTAGGATTCCATGAGGGATGCTTTAAGACTAGGAGATGAGACTTCCAATGCCTGAAACCAAGGAGGGATTAATAGAGAAGTAAGTGGGGTACGTCAGCAAGGAAGGCAGAAACCACAGGGTACAAATGGCAGCCCATTTACAAAAGATCAGACCCGAAAAGCAAGTACGCATTTGGAGAGATGTAAAACCATCAGACACGACGGAGGAGTTGGGCACATCGCTCTGTGGCACCCACTACTGGAGGGAGGATGGAGATGGGGGACCTCGGCCCCTGCTGGTGGCGACCAGGATGACACAGAGATCTGCAGAGACGAGCTGCCCTTCAAGCCTGAGTTGTGCCCCCTAAATACATAGGTCCCAACTCCAGGCCCCAGTGGGACTGTAGTTGGAGATAGGGCCTTTAGGGAAAATGAGGTCATATTGGTGGGCCCAAATCCACTGGGACTGATGTCCCTAATAAGAAAAGATGAAGGGCCAGACGTTGTGGTAGAGCAGGTGAAGCCACTGCATAGGAAGCCCACATCCTACACTGAAGTGCCAGGATCAAGTCAAGCCTCTGCTTCCAATACAGCTTCCTGCTCAAGTGCTCGGGCTCCTGCTGCCTGCCTGGGAGAAATGGACAGAGTTTCCAACTCCTGGCTTTGGTCTGGCCTAGCCCTGTCTATTGTAGACATTTGGGTAGTGTATCAGAAGATGGAAAATTCCTTCTCTCTCTCTCTGCCTTTAAAATAAATAAATAAAATTTTATTTTTTAAAGAAGACATTAAACGCAGGCACAGGGAAAAGACCATGGAAGAGACGAAGAAAAGACAACCACCCGACCCCTTGATGGCAGACCTGTGGATTCCAGAAGCATGAGAAAGCTATGGCTGTCGTTAAAGCCAGCCAGACCATGGAACATGGTGATGGCAGCCCTACAAGGCCGGCACAGCGGCCCACCCAAATGAAGTGTGCATACGCCTCGTGACGGGGGTTTCGCGCCTGGCTGTGTGTCCCAGGAACATTCTTAACACGGATCCTTAAGGGGACATGTGTAAAGGTAAGTGTTCATTGAAGCGTTGTTTGTGTTGTGTACAGATGAGCCCCACGAAGCAGGCAGACACCTGGGTTTAGATGGAATCTTGCTGCGTGGATGATCTTCTAAATTTGGAGCCAAATAAAAAATAACTTAAAAAATATATATATTGAGGCCGGCCCTATGGTGTAGAGGGTAAAGCTGCTGCCGGTTTTCAAGTCCCAGCTGCTCCACTTGGATCCAGCTCCCTGCTAATGCACCTGGGAAAACAGTGGAAGATGGCCCAAGTGCTTAGGCCCCTGCCACCCATGGGGGAGACCTAAAGGAAGCTTCTGGCCTCTGGCTTTGGATTGGCCATTGTGGCCATTTGAGGAATGAACCAACAGATGGAAGACTCTCTCTGCCTCTACCTTTCTGTAACTCTGCCTTCCTAATAAATAATCTTTAAAGATATTATTCCTCTATTTGATACTTCTGATTCTTAAATTTTTATTTAATTTATTTGAAAAGCACAGATCCGTCCACTGTCCATTAGGTTCACTTCCCAAATCCCTGCATCAGCCAGGGTTGCATTAAGCTGAAGCCAGGAGTGGGGAACCCAATCCGAGTCTCCATGTGAGTAGCAGGGACCCAAGTACTTGACCCATCACCTGCTGCCTCCCAGGGTGCACATCAGCAGGAAGCTGGCGTTAGGAGCAGAGCTGGGATTCCAACCCAGGCACTCTGATGTAGGACACAGGCATCCCAAGCGAGATCTTAATTGGCTAAGTCAAATACCCACTGCGAAAATAACTTTTATATGATTAAAAAATATATGCACGGCCAGCGCTGCAGCTCAATAGGCTAATCCTCCACCTGCGGCACCAGCACACCGGGTTCTAGTCCCAGTCGGGGCACCGGATTCTGTCCTGGTTGCCCCTCTTCCAGTCCAGCTCTCTGCTGTGGCCCAGGAGTGCAGTGGAGAATGGCCCAAGTGCTTGGGCCCTGTACCCCATGGGAGACCAGGTGAAGCACCTGGCTCCTGGCTTCGGATCAGCGCGGTGTGCTGACCGCAGTGGCCATTGAGGGGTGAACCAACAGAAAAGGAAGACCTTTCTCTCTGTCTCTCTCTCTCTCACTGTCCACTCTGCCTGTCAAAAAAAAAATATATATATATATATATGCACACAGAACTATAAGATATTTTGTAAGAATATATGTAAATTAAGTGTTCCGTTCATTTGAACGTTTGCCTCCAAGGGGCTGGGCATATGAGAGTTCGGTTTAAGAAATAAGGAATTGAGGCGGGGAAATAGGGTTGCTGGAGTCAGTAGCCAGGTCTGAGCCCTGGGAGCATGGGGTATGTCTGCATTCCCCTGGGAGATCTTGCTTGGGTGTGCCCAGTCACAGATTCCTCAGGGAGAGCAGAGAAGGCTGTCCTTTGGGGACTCCGGAGTCCCACTTTCTGCTGAATGCTGGGGGCCCCAGGGCTGCCCCAGGCAGGGAGGGCAGAAGTAAGCCAAGGCCAGGCAGGGCTGTGTTGCTCAGGTGTTGTGGGGAGGGTGCTCTCGAAAGCCATGAGACTGAACAAGAGGATAGCTGCTGGCCATGGGGACTCCTCTCCCCAGATTCAGGCCGTCTGTTCCGTAGTTCCCTGGCCAAGTCTCGTTCCCACAAGCGCTGCTCAGCTAAAGGGCTCTCAGGAGTACAAGGAACACAGCTGCAGGGGACAGAGATGCCCCCAAGGCAAATCCTTCCCTCCATCCCAGAAATAGCCTGTTGTGGCTACAGAGCCCTCAGCTCCAGCCTGCCGGGTGGGAGGGGGACCAGGACCCCCCTGCCCTGGGGGCTTGCTCAAGGCACATTTTCCAGGGCCCCAGGGATCTGAGCAAGGGCCATGGGCAGGAAACACAGGGCCAGCGGCAGAATGAACTTTCTCACGGCGCTGTCCAACAGGGCCTGGGCAGGCGGCAAGCTGGCCTCTATGGAGGTGTGCAGGAGTGGAAGAGGTGGTGGGATGGACCCTCGGAGCGTGCTGTCCCAGCCCAAAGACCACAGACCCGGTCCCAGTCCGAATGCGGGCCTTGAGCAGACATTTGCCTATCTCCTGAGTGCCTCCTGTTGTGTCCATCCCTCGGGCAGAGCCAGACGCCAGTAGCAGGAAACAGCTTGTGCCAGCTCCCATTTGAAGAGTAAATATTAGTCTTCTCAAGAGCTGCCTGTTCCCTGTCACTTGGCACCGGGGACACTGAGCTGGAAGGGGGGGTGGTGGTGGAGAGGGTGAGGGGACCTCTTGGTCCCCATGTCCGGATGGAGTCTGGGGCCTTGGTCAGGGCTGCAGTGGAGGGCCCCAGAAACAGGGCCGCATGGGCAAGTCCCCAGAGGCTGGGCAAGCAGCAGGCAGCTAACCCCTGCTTAAGGGAGCCCCAGGCCACATGGAGACCCAAGCCCTGTGCCCCCAGCATGCCTCAGAACTGCCTGGGCTGCTTCTGTGACCCACAGGGCTGCCGTGTTGTTGACCTGCCTCTTAGAGTCTCTGGGGCCCAGTTCTGACAGCTGTGGCTTAAAATCCCCTGATTACTAGGAGGGGGCAGTGACCTGCTCCTGCTCCCCAGGGCAGCCCCTCAGGGAGGCCTCATTCCACCCACCCCAACCAGTAGGGCACCCCATGACCCAGCCCCGCCTCCTTCTGCTGCTGGTCTGCAATTGTTCTCACTCTCCACCATGGGAAGGTCAGCTCAGGGGGCGGGCGGGGGGTTCTGCCTTGATGCCCACCATGTTAGCGTCTAGAACCACGCACAACAAAAGTACTCGGTGGGTCTCTGCTGCGTGGATGTAATGACAGCCGTGCGCTGAAAGCATCAAGCGGATCCTTCTCATCCCTCATCCCTGACCCTATCAGAGGAGGGAGGATGGAGGGGAGGAGGGAGAGACCGCAAGAAGGGGTCCTGGGCTCATTATCTGGGATGGAATCTTTTTTTTTTTTTCTTTAAAAAAGATTTATTTATTTATTTGAAAGTCAGAGCTACAGAGAGAGAGGTCTTCCATCTGATGGCTCACTCCCCAATTGGCCACAATGGCCAGAGCTGTGCTGGTCCGGAGCCAGGAGCTTCCTCCGGGTCTCCCAAGCGGGTGCAGGGGCCCAAGGACCTGGGCCATCTTCCACTGATTTCCCAGGCCATAGCAAAGAGCTGGATCAGAAGTGGAGCAGCTGGTCTCAAACTGGTGCCTACTTGGGATGCAGACCAGGGTGTTAACCCACTGTGCAACAGGGCCAGCCCCATGGGATGGAATCTTGATGAAAAAAAAAATTGACAGCTCAAAGCATAGAGGGTGTGTGTCTCACTCTGCATTTGGATGACAGCCCCTTAGGTGGCCTTCTGGGTAAAAACAGTTGGCTTATTGTAGCCAAGGTTATGGTGCAGTGGTACCCCTGCCTACAGTGCAGCTTCCCATATCTGAGCACTGGTTCTAGTCCTGGCTGCTCCTCTCTCCATCCAGCTGCCTGCTCCATGCTGATGCATCTGGGAAAGCAGCAGAAGGTGGCCCAAGTCTTTGTGCCCCTGCCACCCACATGGGAGACCCAGATGGAATTATGGGCTCCTGGCTCTGGTCTGGCCCAGTCCTGACCATCATGGCCATTTGGGGAGTGAATCAGTAGATGGATGTGATCTCTCCCTCTCTCATTCTCACTCTGCCTCTCAAATCAATAAGTAAATCTTTAAAAGGGCCAGTGAGCAACAACAAGCTACCCTGAGTTCCCAGAGGCCTGGAAAGGGTCCAGAAGTTCCTGGGTGCTCCCAGGGCGGGAGGAAGGTGGCTGCATCGGATCTGGTGGGCTTGTCCCGTGCTGCTGGAGTGCACGGTGAAGTGAGGCTGCCGTGGAGGCCGAGGCTGCACTGAGGCATGGCTGAGACTGGAGGTGTCTGGGGGCCTCAGTGAGCCACCCAGGGGCTAGGTCAGCTACATAGACCTTGGGGCGCCTGGGGTGGGGGGCTTGCTCAACACACAAGCAGGGCAAGCTGGGGGTGGCATGAGAGGGTTGACGTGGACACGTTTTGAGCAACTGGTGATGGGAGGCAGATGCAAGGCTGTTCAGCCTCGCAGGGATCCCGGTGGAAAGGAGTCGCCAGCGTCCCAGCAGTGAGCAGCTAAGTAGCTCCTCTTGGCACTGGCTCTCCTCACCTCCTTCTTTGCTAGTTGCAGCCCTGTCTCTGGATCTGCTTTCTGGGCACTCAGGCTACAGTGCCCATTGTGCCTCTCTGCTTGGGCACTTGGCCACCTCTCCGGCCCCTTCCATATCCTCCTCTGTGGAACAGAGGCTCCAGAATGCCTTTCCCAGAGTCCCTCCCTACTGGGGATCTCATGCAACGTGGGCTGTGCCAGAGGGAAGCAGCGTCTCGAGGAGGAAGGCAAGGGCAGTACAGGCTGTTCTCGCCGCGTGGTGGCTGATGGGAGGCCTCGGGCACGTGTGGCTTTTGCAGCAAAGGACACTATGTTCCTTCCTCTTTCTGGTCTCCCACTTAATGGGTGTGTAACTGGGATGTTGACAGTGCCTTCCTGCAGGAGGCAGCTGCAGTGGTGTGGTCATGAGGAACGGAGGTGTGCCCTAACCTCCATCCCTCCTAAGCCTCCCGACATTTAATTCCCTGCATTCAATGTCTTCCTGTGCAAAACACCGGGAATACTTCCTGCTTCCTGCAGTGAACCATGACTGATTCGACTCTCTCACCTGCACCATAGGACCACACCACCAGGCTCAGGGGGAAGGGAAGGAAGGATCATAGATTTATCCAGAGCCTGAGTCAAGACTGTTGGCTACCTGCTCAGCAGCCACCCGGCTCCTTCCTCCACAGGTTGACTCCCCTGGTAGAAGGCTAGCCTCTCTTGTATCTGTGATTCGGATATGCAGCCCAACCCTGGTGTGAGGTGAGTGTGCGGGAAGGACAGTTCTTGGCAGCCAGCACTGTGGCGTACGTAGTAGGTTAAGCCTCTGCCTTTGGTGCCGGCATCCCATATGGGTGCTGGTTCAAGTCCTGGCTGCTCCACTTCCAATCCAGCTCCTTGCTAATGTGCCTGGGAAAGCAGGGGAAGATGGCCCAAGTGAAATGCATGATGAACAAAATAGCCAGATTTTAACTAAAGACAGAACCTGCATCACCCCTCAGTGATCTCACCTGTGCTCATCGATGTAACGCTTTGGAGAACTGAGTTCAAAGTCAGCTCCGCCAGTGATGTCACTGGTGATCCCATGCCTTGTCTGGACTCTAGTGACCCCTCCCGTCCTGCTCAGAGGCCGGGGCTTTGTCCGGGTGGCCTCCTGCTCTGTCCTCCGCTGCCCCATGGCCTGCGGAGGTTACCAGCCCTCTCTCTGTGAGGCTTCGTCTCCAGGGCCATTGACTCCTGGCTATTAATAACCCGGCCATCCCTGGCCTGATCAGGGTGTTTAACGACTGCCAGCTGTGGCTTCGGTCCCCTCCCCTGGGAGAGATAAGAGCAGTTCCTGTTCCCACATCAGGGGAGGTGGGAGGAGGCAAGGTCAGTGAAACAGGCCCTGGGTGAGCAGTGGGAATGGAGGGCCTGATTCTGCTGCTCAGCCACCCCCACCCGGCACACCAGACAGCCTGAGGATACGCACCACCCTACACCCCTCCCGGACGGGGGCTGCCCTGATCTCCCCATACCCTGTCTGTACCCTGGACCTTTAGGTCCAGATTCCAACAGCCTTGGAGCTTCTCCCCTGGTACCCCATGGATAAGATGGTCAGCTTGTCCCAGACCAGGTCATCGCCTCCCCAGTCCCTCTCTTCCTCCTCCCGCACCTGGATGACAGACTGGCTGCTTTCCCTGCTGCTGCCTAGCCATTCCCCTGGGGCATCTTGTACCCTGGAATGGCAGGAATCCTCCATGAGGTGGCATGATGGCTCTGCTCTCTGTGCTGGGAGGGTGCGGGGTGGGAGGTACTACCTGAGTTAACTGACCTTCCCCCCGCACCAGGGGACTGGGGTCAGGGCTCAGGGCTCATTCAGGGGCCAGGGTCTAGCTGGTGGCCAACCAGAGGCTAGGCTCTACCTGGGGTTGTAGCTAAGCCTGAAGCAGGGTTTGTGTGCAGCAGAGGTCAGAGGCCTGTGTCTGTGGGACAGATGCCAGTCCTCTTTAATCCCAGGCTGAGTTGGGGACCAGTCCTGTGCCCCAGCATTTCCACCTTCTTTGTCACTTGGCCTCCTGGCGGGGAGTAGCCTGCCCTTGAGTGCTTGGGCCTTAAGGGCCAATCTTGGTGAAGTCCTTGAAGCACCCACTAGGTGGCAATAGAGATGAGTTGGCCTGGGACTGACAGGTGCACAGCAGGACAGGAGAGGAACCTGGGAACTGAGGAAAAGGAGGGCTCTGGGAGAAATATTGTTGATGGCCACCTCCTGTCCATGGCTCTTCCCAGTCTGGGATGACCATCTGTGGCCTCTGCTGTGTTCCAGTGTCTCCTTGTTCCTGGACGCCTACTGCTGAGATTACCTCCTGGTACCTCTGGCCAGGGCATCACCTAGGTCATCCCTTTTCGCTGCCCACATCCTTGGCCTCTCTGCCTCCTCTACTCTCCACACTCTAGGCTGCTAACTCTGCTCCCTTCCCCAGCTCTGTCTTAACCTGAAGCGGAGACGCATTAGTGTGTGTGTGTGTGTGTGTGTGTGTGTCTGGGTGCAGCTGCGGCAGCCTGTGGGGTCCCAGATCTGGAAGGCAGGTGGCTGCCCTTTCATCTGCAAACACTCTTTTCTGCAGCTCTGTCGGCTCCTCCCATTCCTGTTCTCCCTCTTCCTCTTCCCCTCTTCTGCCGGCTGGAGCTCGCTCTCAAAAAGGAGTCCATCCGGTTCCCTGACACTGTTCTCTGCCCAGCCTCCACCCTCTGCTGTTTTCTCAGTTCCCCTGGACTGCTTGGGACTTCACTGCTTGGGACTCCCCTTCCTGCTGGAGATGGGGTCTGACTTCATCACAATCAGAATAGGGAGGGCATCGCTCAAAAAGAGGGGAGGCGAGGACTCCCGGGATGTGTGATCCTCACACGGAAGGAAGAGTGGGCTTCCTATGCAATGCCAGGGGGTGGTGGAGTCGGGCCTCAGCAGACTGGAGTCTCTTTGGAGTCGGGGGAGGGTGGGAAACGGGTCCCCATTTTAGGTCCCATGGGGGCATCAACCACCAGAGGGAGCAAGTCAATCCAAGTCAGTGTTTATTGTTGCACAAGCCTGTTGCAGCCCTGAGGGGATCTCCTGGCGCGGATGTGGAAGCTGCGTGGGTATGAAGCTGCGTGGGCACAGGGGTGCAGGGTGGACAGTGGACGATGCCTCCACTACCAGGCTCTTGTCCCGATGGGACGTGGGCTGGAGAACTCCTCAGCCGCACTCCAGGGAAGGTGGGGGGGGGGGGATAGGGAGTCAGAAAGAACAGCAATGACTATTACAGTGGTGATGCAAATACCCAAGAGGACCCAGCTGGCTACAGTACATAAAAGCCAGCAGTTAGGAGTCTGGGCTTCCACTTCCCATCAGCCAGATGATCTGAGTTCAAATCCTGTCTGTGCAACAAGCTGAGGTACCTGCTCTCTGCGTCGAGGGCAGGTGCAACCAAGCCCATTTGACAGTTTAGGCCACTGAGCTTTGGAGAGCTGCCAGCTTTAGTCTGAGGCCCCCAGCATCCACAGTTGGCAGGCTGTTCGCTTCCCAGAGGGAAGTCCTTGGGTTGTGTTGGCCTGGCCACACCTGTGATGTTGGGCCCATACCAGGGCAACAAGGATTACGAAGATAGCTGAGCTCCCTAAACCTAAACTCCAAGTCACAACCTTATCTGCCCGAGGTAGAGAAACTCAGTCACCTGGAGCGCGGAGGGGACTATACCTTGAGTGAGCTGCCTGGACAAAGGAACGTGACAGCCACTGTGGGGTTTCAGGCACTGTTGGGTCGTGGTGGTGGGAAATCTGTCCAGGCAGGATCTTACTGCCTTCAGATCATCCCAAAGTCATTGGAGGATGGGTGGCTGCTTTCTTCCGATTGGTCAGAAGAGATACTAGGGACCGGAGTATGCATATTCCTTGCCTGTGATTGGCAGAGTTCCACCCCGCCTCCTGAATTCAGGCAGAGCTCCCAGCTCTCTTTGCTAGTAGGAGACGCCTCCGGGCAGGTGCAAATGTTGCATTCTCCAGGAGTGTCCGGGCCTGGGGGCGTTGGCAGCCTCCAAGGCCAAGGCTGGGGCTGGCTGCCCTCAGGCAGGCCTCTGTCCCTGGTGGCCAGAGTGGGTCGCAAAGGACAAGAAGGGTCCCTAGGCGCCTGGGAGTCAGACCAGGGAGACTTCGGCCTGGAAGCTGGAGGATCGGCGTGCACTGGGGCTGACGCGGGTCAGCATGGAGACCTGCGTGCTGCATGTTGCTCCATTGCTGCCTCCCGACGGGTGCTGGTATTTGGGGTTCCAGCCCAGGACACCCTGCAGGTGCCAGCGCCGCCACTTCCGCCGCAGCTCCGCCTGCACCTAGGAGAAGGGAGGGCGGTCAGGCCTGCCAGGGCGGATCTCGGCTGCACTGAACAAGCCGGTCTCATTCTCTTTGCAAAGTCTAAATCCAGAGACCCAGATGCTATCTTGGGCGGTGCAGAGCTGGGACCAGAATGCGCTCAGGGTCGAATCAAGGCCGTGAAGTTGGTGGAGATGGGTGGCAGAGAGGATCCGAGAATACAGTCCAGGGAGGGAGGGGGCGGTGCCTCGGGGCTGCTTCCCATCCCTGCCCACAGCTCACCTGAGCTCCTGCACATGGACTTCTGGGCTTTGTAACCAGGATTCCACAGTGGCTCCACCTTCACTCACTGTCTCCACCCCTCCCACTCACTGCACACAGCTACTTAACTCCATGCTTCTCAAGCCCTGGTGTGCAGGGGGAATTCCCCTTCTGATAAAATGCTAAAATGCAGATTCCAAGTCAGCAGGGCTGGGCGCCACCAGTGCTAGTCTGAGCACCACACTGGGGGTAGCAAGACTGAACCCGTCTTTACTCTCTGCACACGTCCCATCCCCCATGGCCAGGGAGAAGCTTACCTCACCGTTAAGGAAGCAGTAGAGGATGGCCACCACAAAACCCTGGGGAGAGAGGCGAGGTGAGGCAGACAGACCTCAGGAGCCCCCAGCCCCATTCCACCCCTGGCCCAGCCCCTGTGTTCCCCTGGTTAAGGAAGGGGCTAGGCACAAAGTAGGTGCTCAGCCAATATGTATCACAGTAAAGCAACTGGAACCCAGTGCCAGTGGCCAGATCCCAGTGGGTCTTAAAGCCCAGAGAAGAAAGCAGCCTGGGGCTGGCGCTGTGGTGCAGTGGATTAATGCCCTGGCCTGAAGTGCCGGCGTCCCATATGGGTGCCGGTTCGAGTCCCGGCTGCTCCTCTTCCAATCCAGCTCTCTGCTATAGCCTGGGAAAGCAGTGGAAGATGGCCCAAGTGCTTGGGCACCTGCACTCGCGTGGGAGATCCAGAGGAAGCTCCTGGCTTTGGATCAGTGCAGCGGCCAATTGGGGAGTGAGCCAGCAGATGGAAGACCCCACCCCCACCCCCGTGTAACTCTTGACTTTCAAATAAATAAACAGATTTTTTTTTTTTTTTTTTTGACAGGCAGAGCGGACAGTGAGAGAGAGAGAGAGAAAGGTCTTCCGTTTGCCGTTGGTTCACCCTCCAATGGCCGCCGCGGCCGGCGCGCTGCGGCCGGGCTGGCGCACCGTGCTGATCCGATGGCAGGAGCCAGGTACTTATCCTGGTCTCCCATGGGGTGCAGGGCCCAAGGACTTGGGCCATCCTCCACTGCACTCCCTGGCCACAGCAGAGAGCTGGCCTGGAAGAGGGGCAACCGGGACAGAATCCGGTGCCCCGACCGGGACTAGAACCCGGTGTGCCGGCGCCGCAAGGCGGAGGATTAACCTAGTGAGCTGCGGCACTGGCCAACAGATCTTTTTTTAAAGAAAGAAAGCAAGCAGGCTTTAGCCAACAGTTCCTACCTGGAAAGACCCCACGACCAGCTCAAAGACCATTTTCACTTCAGCCTTGAAGTTGTCAGGGAAGAAGGCGAACATGATGTAGTGCACTCCAAACAGCGGGATCAGCAGGAGTGTGGACTTGGCCAGCCTCCTGGGGACAGGGAGGGACAGGCCGTGGGTAAGTGTGTCCACACCTGGCAAGCTGGGGACACAGAGCATGGGGACAGTGACCAGGACCTG
The DNA here is from genome assembly GCF_964237555.1 of Oryctolagus cuniculus. Taxonomy (NCBI): domain Eukaryota; kingdom Metazoa; phylum Chordata; class Mammalia; order Lagomorpha; family Leporidae; genus Oryctolagus; species Oryctolagus cuniculus. The sequence continues at coordinate 105,411,179 of NC_091441.1, forward strand.
AGAGGAGGGGGTGTTGGCTCCCCTAACTATTAAGTTCACATCTGTTCCTGATCCCTCTCCGCAGTGCCTCTGCCCTCATGACCCTGGCCAACCCAGACTACACAGAAGCACGAGAGATAAAGAACTCTCTCTATTCTGATTCTTCTGTAGGAGAGGAGATTGGAGAGACCAGTGAGGATGAGGGATAACTGCAGAGTTTCAGCTCGTGGGGTGATGCTCCCAGGCCACAGGAGATGCTGGGCTCCCTCTCTGGGTCTCCGTTTCTCCAGTCTGTACAGTGGGGGTAAATGTATGTCCAACATGGTCAAAGCAGGAAAACAGGAACCCCATAAACTCAAGACTGCTTTGGGTGCTACAAAGGGCAGTTCAGGTCCCTACTGGGAGTGATGACTTCAGGGAAGCCAGTCTTTCTAACTCGGGGTTGGGGGGGCATGACCACATTTGCCAAGGCCTCTTGGGCAAGTGCTGGGCGCCCAAGGGATGACCCCGGGCTCCTCAGGACAGCACTCTGTCTGACTTTTCTGCTCTGTGCTCTCCTCCAGGGGTAGCCACCTCCTCTGTCTCCCCACTCCCAAGGTCAGGGCCCACACCCCCAGCAGGCTCCCCCCCGACCCGGGGAGAGTTGTGCTCAGCAGGACCAGCGTCCATTCTGGGTGCTTGCACTTCTCCCGTGGACAGGGCTCATCCGGGCATGGGACTTCCTAGCTGGCCCAGGCAGCGTGAGCCTGTAGTTCCTTGGCTGGGAAAGGCCTGGGAGGGGACGGTGGGGGTCCTTGCCCCCATCCCTCCATCCTTGGCCATCAGTCCATGGAGACCTAGCCCAAGGTTTGAGGTCCCACAGCAGGCTGGGAGGCGGAAGAGCTAGCCCTGCCCGCCCACCCCTTCCTGGATTCTGAGGCTGCCCACCCTCCTCACTGCAAACCTAGCCCACGTGCCAAGGCTGACAGATGGAGGCTTTCTTTAAACTGAAGGCTTCTGGGAGGTGGAGAGTGGGAGCTGACAGCCCCTCCTCGGGGAGCTCCGTCTCCAAGTCCCGCTACCCCTCTGCCTGCTGCCAGCTGTTCCCTTTCCTTCTCACCCACGTGGACCTGGCTGTGGCCGGGACCAGCAAGTTCTTCCGAGCCGTTCTGTATCAGTGGGAGATAAGGCCCTGCATGCGATGGCGAGCTGGAGCGTGCAGGGCTCCGTGTGCACTGTCCCTAAGCTCCTGCCGCTCCCCCTGGGCCTCTGCTTCTTACCACCAGGGAGGGAAGCTCCGCCTCCACACCCAGGCAGGCAGGAGAGAATGCTGTCACCCCAGGAATGGGAGTCTCATTAGGGAGAATCACACGATTCCAGAATAGAATCCTAAATCCAGTAGCTCGTGACATGCTAGCCAGGAATCGTACAGACTACCCAAAGGAAAGCTAGGCTCAGAGCGTTCTAGAATCTCGGGCCCGGAAGGCCCCTGGGGGACGTCCCAGGTTTGTCTGCACAACACTGACTTTCGATCTCCTGTTCCCATCTGTGGGTTTGCAGAGCCCCCCACTCACCTGCCTATAGGCCCCCTTTGCCCCTGGCTTGTCTTTCTTTAGTGTGGAGGCCATTCGAGTCTCGTCGCTGCCCTTGAAAACCCACCTCTTTCCTCAGTTCTCCCCAGCCCAGGGAGAGCTTTCCAGGTCACAAGTACGAACACTGGTCCGCAGACCCTGTACCCCTTCTCCCGCCCATGTGAGCCCCACTCTTAGGAGGCAGGAGCGTGGGTCAGTTTTCAGCACTACAGGGGGAGCTTGGGGACGAAATGAGACGATGCAGGGAAACCCCTTAGCCCAGGCCAGGCGTGTAAACCACGGAGGGCATTGCTTCTGGGGACACTGTGTCTCACTGGCAGGCTGTGCACTTAGGGCACCCTTTTCCTGTGCCAGGCACATGGCAGGGCCCAGGCACCCAGTGGGAACAACACACAGATTTGTCTCTGTCTCCCTGAGCTCCCTGGCTATGCAGCAGATGTGCCCCTGGGAAGAATGCTAGGTGAGTGAGGGCAGAACAGACACGGGGCTCCAAGGGCAGTCTGGGGAGGGCAGGCCTGGGCCAGGGGACACCAGTGGGCTGAGCCAGGCCAGGGCGGTGGAGGTGGGCAAGAGCAATGGGCTTTTTGGTGACTCTGGAGTTGGGGCTCGGGGTGGGGCACTTCAAGGGATGTGGGATGATTTGAGGACTGGGGATGGAGGCGCTGGGGGGCCAGGCCACTGGGTCCACACTCACGAGTATGGGCTGCTGTCACTCTTCCCGATATCTGGGGGCCGCAGCTTCTGAACCAGGATTCGGATGATGCAAATAAACAAGATGAAGTTCACCTAGTGGGTGGGGGCCCGAGGTTGTGCAGTCAGACAGGGGTGGCTGGGGAGTGCAGCCTCCTGGGCCGAAAGACGGGGTCCTGCTTCCCCTCCATCATACTCTGCCCAGCACTTCTCCCAGGAGCCCTGCCTCGCACCCCTGAGGACCAGGTCTACCCAACCTGCTGACGGGAGAGGAGGAACTGGCTGCATGGGGATGGGGATGATGAGCAGGCATTTGGCTGTGGCCTAGACATGGATTTCTTGAGACACTGCCAACCCAACCTGGGCCTCAGTTTCCCCAAGAGGTGGGAGGAGGCCTTACCAGGATGGAGGTGAGGATGGGGGCCTTGATGATCCACCACAGGGAGGAGTTGATGGTGTCCCAGCACCTGAGTGGGGTATGGTGGGGGGAACCTCAGCCAGAGTCAGGATCCTCCCAGCTGCCCCCTCCCTGCCCCCTGAGCCCTTTAGAGACCACAGGCCCAGGCTGTGTTGCCCCACAAGTCTCCCTCCAGCTACCGCCTCTGGACCAAGCGTGGTACTTTGCTGCCTGCCAAGCCTGGTTGGCTCTGCCACCCCACCCCAAGGAATCCGCCCCTAGGGAAGGCAGTGGGGGGCAGGGGTGGGGCAACAGCTCACCCATAATCCTCATAATGGATCCTGATGATGGTCCACACCACGATGAATGTGCTGGGCACTCCTGTCAGGGCCGAAGGGGAGCAGAGAGGAGGAGGGGGCATGGGAAGCAGCGGTGCAGGGCGTGAGAGAGAGATTTAGGAGGAAGAACCAGACAGTAGGAGGTAGGGGGTGGGATGGGCTTCCTGGGGCTGCCACCTATGGCTGCCCAGGTTGTTCACTGTGCAAAGACGCTCTGCTGAGGGGAGAAGCTATAAACCCAAAGGGCTGTATGCACCTGCAGGGAGAGTCTTGCTCTAAGTTTGACAGAGGCACCTTACGGATTATCGCAATGGCCTCATGTGCTGCAGGGGCTGACGGGGAAGTGGCAGGGTGTTCGAGGGACGTGTCCCACACACCAGCCCTAGGGGCACCTGCAGCCTGAGGGCACCTGTCCCAGCACCACACACCTGGGGGCTTTTACCTCTGTTGGTCAAGATCCTAACCAGATGGAGGGCTGCAGGGTGGGTTGGTACCCTCTCTCCAGGGTGTCCCCCCCTCCGCCCCAGGCCCTGTCCCATCTGTCCCCCGCCTAGCAGCCCTCCCCGGTACCATACCCCAGCCGATGAGTATGTACCCCCAGAAGTACTTCCGCTCGGAGAAGAAGGAGACGGCGAGCAGGGTGTGCAGGTAGAGGCCCTCCACCAGCAGCCAGAAGAAGTTGGCCATGACACAGTACTGGAAGAAAACCACGGCTGCCTTACAGGCCACCTGCAGGGGGAGGAGGCGAGAGAGAGGTCATGGGGGCAGACAGGAGTCCCTGCCTGCCCACCGCCCTGGCTAAGGGGGCAAACGCAGGTGCCGTACAGCCAACTTAATTGCCAGTGTTTTACACTAGCCACTCAAAAATCTACTCATTTTTGGTTTTCCCCTTATTCTTGATTTTTTAGATCATCTGATGCTTTGGGAGAAACCAGTGATTTTAATTATCATTCACCAATTCATCATCTACCCATCTTCCCATCCATAGAGCCATCTACACGCCTATTCATCCAATCACCCGCCCACTCACCCGTTTATTTATCCCCCACCCTTCCACTACCAACTCATCCATCTATCCACCTGCCGTCCCTACAGCCGTCCGTCACCTATTCACCTTCCCAGCTACTGATCCAGCCACTCATTCGCCTCTCTGTCTCCACTCCTCCACCCATCCTCCCACCTGACCCTCTTCTCATTCATCTGTCCGCCCACCCTTTAATCCACTCATGCATCCGTCTGCCTACCCACCTGCTCCTCTACCCAGTACATGTCCCTACTTCATCCATCTATCCTGCTGACTCGGTCATCCATGCACTGATTGACTCTACCAGCCACCAACCTGCCCGTGCACTGAACCTCCCTGCCCACCCCCCACCCCAACTCATTTATCTTTTCCCAGTTAGGACTGGAGGCAGCTGGAAGAGGAGTGAGGAGTCTGCTGAACGTATTGGGGCATGGGCTGTTGCCTGTGGAGCGGGGCTCAGACGGAAGTGTGGAGGGGAGCCTGGGGCTAAGATGAAGGTACAGGAGTGGGAAGCGGAAACAAGGAAAGGGAGGGGAAGTGGGGCATTCTTTCTGGGAGTCAAAAGAACTAGTGGAAGAATGGGCTCCCCTCACAGATAAGGACCACAGAGGAGCCAGGGAGACGCCCAAGTAAGGCAATCTAGGGGCTCTGGGGGGGCCCACCTGGCATGATTGGAAGGACTTCTGGGCCCTCTGTCCATTCCCAGAGTCTCATAGCCTGGACACCTGTGAGCCAGGACTTAAAGTCACCCTCTTCCAGGAAGCCTTCCAGTTCCCATTGCCCCCAGTACCCAGAACACAGGTTGCTACCCTTCCTTGCTGTGCTTTTGGCTCAGACACATCCTCTGCTCCCCTCCCCTCACCTCCCCTCCCTCCCCAGGCTGCACTTCTGTCCTCCAGCTATAGGTGGGCCCACTTCCCACCTTCCCTTCACCAGCCTCACAGTGAGGAGAGCCCAGCTGAGTCTGCGCTTTCTGCTTGCCTTAGCAAAGCCTCACAGAGCTGCTGATGAAGCAGGAAGCCGATGGCCACCATCCGCCCCAACAGGGCTGCTCCCTGCTCTGGGGCTCACCCTGCACTTGTCTGACTTGGGTCTTTGCTGAGAAGCCTGAGACGCCCCATCGCAGGCTCACCCTTCATGGAGGAGGTCGTGCTGACCCGACATAACGTACACCTCTGGGGTCGCTCATGAAGCAATGAGCTGCTGACCACAAGGAACGGGTGGGAGCCAGGGCTGGTCTCCAACTGTCTGTCCTAGCTCACGGACACACACACGGGGGTCCTAAGCTGAGAATCCCATGGAGATGGACCCCTTAGTGACAGCCAATGAAGACCTCAGATGCAACCTTAACAAACTCCCTTCCCTGGGGGAAGGCCCAGAACAGGAGGGAGGGCAGGGGAAGAACAGACGAGGAGGGCTGCCTGTGGTTGGACAGCAGGGGACAGAGTGGGAAGCAGCCAGGGTGGCGTTGGGGAGCGGAGCTCTGGGTACGCACAGGATAGAGAGCAGAGCTGGGGAGGAATCTTGGAAGTCCTTGCACAGGTGGGGAAACAGGCAGGGAGTTGCCCATGGTCACAGAGGAAGTTAGGAGTGGGGGCTCTGGGCTGTGGCCGTGTGGCCATGAACTGTCCAATCTGCCACCTGCATTTCTCATCTGAAGACTCCCAGATAGCTGAGCAAGTGATCCTCTTGCTGGGAGGGGAGCAGCTGCCAAGTAGGGTCCGGTGGGGGATTGGCCATCCTTGGATTGAGAGAGACAGAGAGAGACAGAGAGAGAGAAGGAGGAGAAGGAGGAGGAGAGGAGATTCGGGTGATCAAAGATCGGGGCAGACAGAGGGAGGCGGGCCAGGCTGGGGTCCTCACCGAGCCCTCGGAGCAGTGGTCCGACTCCCCGCTGTCGAAGAGGGCCAAGTCTTTGATGAAGACAGCGGCGGCCCTCAGGATGAAGGATATGAAGAGGTGCATGTGGATGTAGTTCCGTGTGCAGTGTAGTTTCCTGCGTGGGGTGGGCAGATCTGGGAGGCCGAAGGGGTCTTGGACTCCCAACCCTGCCAACGCTGTCCTGTACCCAGGGCAAGGGGCGGGGTGGGGGGTGGGGCATATGGCTGCTGGGACGCAAGCCTCACCAACCTGCCGGGTGGGCCTCACCACCAAGTCCCCAAGTGCCCCTGTCTCAGTGCAGCCCTGCCCTAGGTGTTCATTCTGGGTACCCCTCTGGTGCCCCTTCACAGGGCAGAGCCATCCTGTGGGGGACCAGGCTGCCGCCACAGATGCCGCACCCCTGCCGTCTGCCATCTCCAGGGGATGCCGGCCTGGTGGGGGCGCTGCGGGGACCGGGCTGGACCACGGGAGTGACACTTGCCGGCTCTGCATTCACATGTCTTGCCCCGGCTGGGCCTCACCTGAACAGGCTCAGGATAGCCGTGGCGACCAGAAGGGCGGCGAGGGACAGGCTGTAGCCGATGGTGTAGCCGGTCTTCACGGAGCTGTAGAACACGGTCTGCTGCTGCAGGGGGTGGCACAGCAGGGTGTGGGGAGTGGGCAGGGCAGGGGGCCTGGGCAGAGGACGAGGCTGCAGCCGGGGCTCCCGAGAGCAGCTGAGCGGCTTCCTTCAACCGCCCCCGCCCCCACCCCAATTTCCACCCACGAGAAAGGATTGTGCCCCAGGACGGGGCTGGGGTGAATTTGGTCCCTCTCTGCTCCTTCACAAGGGAGGATGACCTCACTCATCCCCTGTGCTCATTCTTCAGCCGTGTGTGCGTCTCACATCCTTGGGACGCCCAGACTGCTGGCCCTTGAGACCTCCTTCTGCCCTCTCTTTGGGTGACACGGGAGTACAGGCAGGTAATGACTTCACAGGGGGCTGTTTGCCTGCTCTGGGCTCCAGAGTACTGGGGTCTGCAGGAGGAAGGCAGCCTGGCCTTTGGGGCTTCTGGCCTGTCCCCCTGTCCCAGTGCCCTCCCCATGGCACACGTGCAGTAGGGCAGCCACTGGGCGAGCACCCCCTTCCACCCCACTGCCGGGGAATTTAGGGCTTGGGGCTCCAGTGGGCTTCAAAGGCCTCTGAGGAAACTGCTGCCTGTCTTGGGTGAACGGAGGCCTTGTCTGAGCAGGGTGTCAGGAGGTGGGCACACATGCACGCACACACACACTGTGTGTGTTTGTACCCTAAGGCAGCGAGGGACTCCAGTTATACTCCAGTCTCCCCATCCATACCCTGACCTGTTCCTCAAATCATTACAGAGCCTGTGGCCTAGGGCCAACAGGACCCACCCCTGTCCGGCTGTCCAGCACTGAGACCGGTTCCTTCCAAGACCTGCATCTCTGTTTCCCCTCTAGACATGACAGAGGGGCTAGAATCCACCTGCCCTGCCTCCCCCTGGCCTAGAGTGAGGCTCAGCCTGGGGGCTGCTTCAGCTGTTGCTGCTCTGGGACCTCCCCCCAACCTGTGTGTCATCCTCATGATAGCCCCTCCCGGGGGTCGAGGAAGCCTGGCTCCCACACAGATAGCAATGGCAGCCCTGGGGAAGAGGGGGCAAGGGGCCCAGGTAGGCCGAAGCACTTTGTGGGTGGCATGGGGTGGGGAGTGCTGAGGCCCACCTCATCCAAACTCGATGCCTTGTCATCCAAGCCACAGGCAACAGGGTAGGGACCGGGCTCCAGGTGCGTCCAGCCTTCGTCTGTGCAGCTGCGGCTCACGTTGCGGCCTGGGTGGAAGGCAGTGCCATAGGGAGGAGAGAGGCTGAGGCCCCGGGTAGAGCCTGGGAGCCTGCCTCTCTCTGTGCAATGCCCAGCAGTCCTGGGAGCTGGTAGGCTCCAGGGACCCAGATCTAGACACCCACGATTTCCATGGGGTCCTAGAGCAGGGAGAAGTCCCTTCTGTTCTGCCTGCACAGAAGGCAGACCCCTTGGTCAGGGCCGGAACGGGACCCCAGGGTGGCACCGGAAGCCCTGATCCTTGTCTCACTCAGCCTGCAGCCCTCTCACAGAACGAGCAGACTGCTGATCCCGGTTTGCAGGGCCACCGTCAGGATGGGAACCCACGCCCACCCAGTCCTCCTCGGTGAACCTGCTGGGGGTCGGAGGCTGGCTGATAAGGGCACAGATCTGACATCTTCATAGATGGAGAGGCTAGGAGTCCTGCAGGGGGACGTGCCCAGGCAGAGGCACATGAGAAAGGGCATCAGGCAGCCCAGCACAGTGGGATCCTGGGGCCGCAGCAAGCTGGGGCTGGGGGTTTCTGGGGCAGCTGTGGCCTCCACTCTCCTCGGAGGCTCAAGGCTGCAGCAAAGGAACAGGACTGGGAAGGGGAGGAGTACCAGCCGGGCTCGCCACGGTGCAGCCCTGGGGAAGGCTCCCTCCCCTGAAACAAGGGGAGGAGTCAAAGAGACAGTGGATGAGAGGAGAGTTGCCCTCCTTCACCCCAGGACTCATCACCATCAAGTCACCCCCATTGTCACCATGTCACCTCCATTGTCACTAGCCGCAACAACTTTATCACAGCAGGGACTTTTGAGTTTTTCTTGTGTGGGTGTTGCACAGGCCACTTGAGGCACATCATCCTATTCAATTCCCTCCACCATCCACTGAGGATGGCAACCCACGTCACAGTGGAGAAGCAGGGGCTCCACTTGCCCAAGGCCACCCAGAGAGGATAAAGCTGAGCTGATCTGGTCTCCAGCGTCTTCCCCAGGCCAGCCTGGCCCCGGCCTGCAGGGACGGGCTTGCAGGACAGGTCTCGGTGTCCAGGTGCAGAGCCCCAGGGGAGGTCATGTGGTCCTGTGAGCTCTAGTGCGTGTTCAGTTTTCCAAACCTTGCCATGTCCCGGGAATATACTAGCTGATCCCATATCCCTGCTTCTGTCAGTCATCCTGGGAACTCTTTGAAAGAGATTCTTATCACCCTGTTTTATATAGATGAAGAACTAAGCAGCATGTGGGGGCAGGGGAGGGTCAGGCAGAAGGAGCTGCCCTGGGCTGGGTCCATTTCCACTGGGTGGCTTTTGGGGGATCGGAAAGTGGTCAGCAAGTCTTGCTGAGGAAGGAGCATCGGGCCGGGTCAGTTTCTTGCTGTGGCAGCCCGTTTCCTGTCTAGGCCTCCCAGCCACACCTCTGCAAGAGGCGCCCAGGACAGGGGAATGGCGTGCAGCTACCCCTGTGGCAGCCCAGCCCCCATCAACCTGCAGGTCCCGCCCCAGCCCCAGCCCTGGGGCGCTCATTGCACACCCTCAGGCCATGCCTGTCACCCAGGATTTGATTCTTCTGGGGACTTGCCAGGCTTGGGCAAGTAGAAAAGGAGGCCAAGGCCAAATCCACCAGCCTTGAAGCTGGGACACTAAAGCTAAGGGCTCTCTCCTTGCCAGATGGACCAAGATGCACGCAGCGAGGCCAGTCCCAATGACACCCAGGGACAAGGCTAGCAAGCCTCAACAACTCATCAGGGTCTACACAGCAACTTCATCCACTTCCTCTGTGTGTGTGTATGTGTGTGTGTGTGTGTGACACTAATGGGCTAGGGCAGGGATCAGAGGTCATCATTTGTCTGAAAGATGGGGAATCCCAAAGCTCAGAGAGGTGAAATGACTCTCCCAAAGTCACACAGTAAAAGGAAGCTGCCTGCCTGGTTGCAGACCAAGCCAGCCTGAGTCCACCTTTTTCTGTGCTCCCAGCAGTGGCGGAAGGGACTCCCGTTCCCTGAAGCCCTGGCCGCTCTCAGTTCTAGAAGAGGGAAGGGGGTAGTGGGTCATCTTCACACCTGGGAGGCCTCTTTTGAAAAAATGAATTTATTTTGTTTTTATTTGAAAGGCAGAGGGAGAAAACTTCCACCCACTGGTTCACATCCCAAATGCTTCCAACAGCTGGAGCTGGGCCAGGCCAAAGCCAGGAGCCTGAGACTCAATCCGGGTCTTCCATGTGAGTGGCAGAGACCCATCACCTGCTACCTCCCTGAGCGCACAGCATCAGGAAGCCGGAGCCGGGACTTGAACCCAGGCACTCTGACCCGGGATGTGGGTGACACCAGTGGCGTCTGAACAACTCTGCCCAGCACCTGCCCCCGAGCGGCCTCTTTGAAGAAGCTGGGACTGGAGCGCCCAGGTCTCAGAGGGAGCTGCTGCCGCTGCAGAGGGAGGAAAGCTGCTCACCGTGGGACATCAGGAAGCAGCCAGGAGCGTCTCTGGCCTCTGGGCTGTGTCCCTAGCGGGGGACATGGAGGGTGGGGAAGAGAAGGGGGACCTTACCTTCTCCCAGTCTCCTTCCTTCCACTCACCCCATCTCAAAGCTCTGTTCTTCCTTCGGGTCTCCAGCAGGGACTGGAGCCAGAAACTGGGGACTCATTTGTCCCCAATCCCCACCCGCTCAACACTCACTGGTCCTGTCCCAGGCTCCCCTGCGTTTCCCACCCCCCACCCCCACCCTCCCTGCCCTGGGTAGGAGCTTTCAGGCATCACCCTGCTTCCCTGCCTCTCCGATGGGTTCCCCTCTCGAACCAGCTGGAACAAGCATCCGACACTCAGATCCAACCACGGAGCCCGCCCGCTGAAATCCCACCGGAGGTGCCCATCCCGGGCTGCACAGGCAAACTCCTTGGGCTGCCATCCAGACTTTCCGATGCATGGCATCAGGAACCACGTGGTGGCGAGGGGGTGTCCTGGCAGACCCCACAGACACGGCGAATACAGACTGTGTGTTGAGCTTCCTTGACCAAAATAGCTATCCTATTTTTTATTCTAAAAAAAAAAAGGCTCTTAAATATTGAAGGTAAAATCATCGCAGATGGAGGAAATATGACAAGTTGAAGAAACATGCCGAGGCTGGCGCTGTGGTGCAGCAGGTTAAAGCCCTGGCATGCAGCGCTGGCATCCTATATGGGTGCCGGTTCAAGTCCTGGATGCGCCACTTCTGATCCACCTCACTGCTAATGCACCTGGGAAAGCAGCAGAGGATGGCTCAAGTGCTTGAGCCCCTGCACCCACATGGGAGACCCAGAAGCTCCTGGCTTCGGATCAGCCCAGCTCTGGCCATTGTGGCCATTTGGGAGTGAACCAGCAGATGGAAGACCTCTCTATAACTCTGTCTTTCAAATAAAATAAAACAAATCTTAAAAAAAAAAAGCCAGCACATTTGGGTGCCTTAATGGGCAGTCCCTAGCCTGGCCAAGCAAGCCCCTTCCTCCAGGTGTTTTATCCAGCCTGGGAAGGTAATTTCTTTCTAACCCTCCACGATTTGCATCTTCTACAAACTTTCTTGAGCTGTGCCTGCAGACCCAGGTCCCTTCCTGCTGGGAACACACCGCACTCCGCCTCCAGTCCTGTTTTTCAAAGGGGCAGAGGTTGGGGATGGTATCCCTTCTACCCCACACTTGCAAACCTGCCTCTCTCTGCAACGGAAGATCAGTTGCTCATCTTTCTCCATCAAATCCCCTTGGAAAAATACCCCAGTCCTCTATGTTTTTGGACTCTAACCACAGGCTCTCATTTTTCCCCATCATTTTCGGACACGAGGCCCACCAAGCACAGCTGTGCAGGTTGTTCACTGCATAAGGCATCTGGCTGATGGACGAAGAGGCTCAGAAGCTACTTCTTATTCAGCTTGCCACTGAGTGAGCTCTGGTGGGAGGGTAATTCCACCTGAAAAAGAGCTTTTTTCTCATCGGCACAAAGGCACAGTCTGGGCCCCAGTGAGGCCAGCAGCCTTGGGGTTAGCCAGATGGTGGTCTTGAGTCCACGTTCTCCAGTGAAGGAGATGCCCCAACACCCTCCAGCAGGGCTAGCAGAGCCGTGAGGAGGGATGCAATTAGCAGGCTGTCACAAAGGAAGGCAATGAGCAGGCGCTTGCAGGGTCTGAGAGAAGGCTGGTTCCACGCTGTGCCGATGGCGATGACACTGAGACCTGCTGGAGGAGCTCGCCTCCCACCTGACTAGGTGCTGGGTACCCCCAGAGAAGGGTTGGGCCAGGCGGGCACCAGCCTGCGACACAGCACGCCCAGCTGCTTCCAGGCTCCACAGCACGGCTTGGAGGTTTGCCTTCAATTCAGAGGTCACAGCCCAAGCACTGGGGGCCGACAAAGATCATTTGGTCCCCACCACCAGTCCCCAGTGACAAGCCGGGAGGCGGGAGGCCAACAACGGACAGATCGCCAGAAGTCAAACATATCCAGGGATCTTCCTGATCACCTGCTGATTTCCAACCTGGGTCCTTTCCCTCTGCGGTCCTCAGGCTACATCCTGTTCTTCCATCCTCCGCATCCAGCCCTCCCCCCATTCCCCCTGGGAACGGCTCCCCACTCCCCCCCTCCCATGCTTCCTCCCTGAATCCTTCTCATTGATCTTGCTATTTGCATGCCTAGCAGCCTTCCTTCTTGCAGAAACCAGAGCTGTGTGCTACAAACCAGAAGCAGCCTTGCCAGTCCCCTGCTTTAGAACTCCCTGGCGGCTTCTCTCTGCTCTTAGGAAAGCCTCAAGGTCCTGCAGGGTGGGGCTTCTGCCCCTCTCCGTCTCCTTGCTGCGCGCTCCCCTGAGCTCTCCCTGTGCCAGCCGCACCGGCCTCCATGGAGTTTCTCTGGATGCTTCTGCCACGGGCTACTGCTTTCCTCTCTCAGTCACCCCCTGGTGCAGGAGCTTGCTCCCATGGCTCCTTTCCACGCCCAGGTCTTCAGCCCACAGCTGAGGCATCGCCTCTTAGAGATGCAGCGGGGAGCACCTGGCCTGTGCATTGCCCCCTCTTTCCTCCCCACCCAGCATTTTCACCCTGTAGGATGCCCATGAGCTGGGGGAAGCACCCTGTAGGATGCTTAACCAGAACCCGAGCCCCACTGGAGGCAGGCAGGGTGCCTCCTTGATGGCTCTCCCCACCATGCTTGTCCAGCCGGGGGCTTGGTCGTTCCAAGGGGCTTCTTCCCCTGGGGCGTTAAGAATGAACACCCAAGTCTGCCCACTGCCTGGCCTGGGAGCCACCTAGAGTAGCCCCTGCTCTGCCTCCTCTGCGGATGTGTGCTGATGTGCAGCACGACAAGGCTCGCAAGTGAAGCTGTGTGGTGCCTTGACAGAACCTGCAAGGTCGCCAGCTCAGGGCAGCCAAAGAATGAATCACGACCGGCGCACACGTGAGCCTAATGTAATCAAGCACCTGTCACTCAATCAGTTATCAATTGTTGAGCAAATATTTAGTGAGCCCTTCCCACCTGCTTATCTTTTCTGAGGAGCTCACCTGAAGAGCTAATCAAATCGCGGAGCCCTTCAAAGACCCAGCGCCACCGTCTCCTCTGCCAGGGAGCCCTCTGGATTGCTCCTGCCCCTCCACTCTCCCACCACCGCCACTCCAGCCACCCACCACCTCAGCTCCCTCCCTTCAGCCCCAGGGTCTGACCTTGAATGGGGGAGAAGAGCTTGAAGATGAGAGGGCAAGCCAAGACGACCACCTGGCCCCGGGGGGTGGCTGGCCAGCAGGTGAGGTTGTCCCACATCTTGCTGCAACCTGTGGGGTCAAGGCAGAGGACGCAAACATCAGCCAGGTCCCTGCGGCCCTGGGGCCTCAGTCGCTTCTGGCCTCCTCCTGCTGGGGTCTCACCGGGCGGAGCCTGCTTCTGAAATGGGAAGCACAGCCCTGCCAGCCAGTGGAGGGGCTGTCCTGACCGGAGAAGGGAGAAGGAGGCACCACTACAGCTCTGTAGTCTTCAGCAGGGGACAGAGCGCCCCCTAGATGTGCTGGGGGAGTTTTGTTATTGCACTGCTTGGGGGCGGAGCTTCATCTCATTTGATTGGCCAGGCACTGAGGGTATAAGACCCCTGGGTGGTCCTGCCCCATGAAGAGTTGTCTTGGATTCTGCAGGACCTCCCCATGAGTTGCTGGATATCTGTGCAGGTGAAAAGCTTTTGTAATGACCAGAACCCAGACTCTCCCTCCATTTTGCCTATCAACACAAGGTACTCATGGCAGGGGGTTTACCATGCACGTTTTCCAGAAATGCAACCGCTAAATAAAGGCAGAGAAGACCGTCCTTCATCTTTCCCGAGAGTCGTCCCGTGTTTTGGAAAACCATGTTACTTGCAGCAACGCTGCCTGTGATATTTTGAGACACTGATACAATCACCTGTGTATGTCAGTCTGCGTTTATAGCTCTCACATGCCCAGGATTCATATTTATAGGTACAACCTTCAGACTGTATCTGCTTATCTTTGAGTGCAATCATGCCTGAATATGTACACAGCATTTTATTATAAATGATATTCCTTTTACATGATAGCTGGAATGTAAGTTTTTTTTTTAAATGAATTTATATGTGGGGCCTGGAGGTCATTTGCTGATAGGAAAGGAGGCAGTAGAAAATGTGATTAAAAAAAAAAGGAGGTGGTGAGGATGAGGGGGTGCAGCTGGTTCTGGAGAGACTGTACAAAACTCACAAGGCAACACAGATGGCCCCAGCTCAGCAGGAGGTGAATGGTGATGGGAGTGGGTATCTGGCAGGGTTGGCAAACCCCGCCCCTCGGGCTGTGGTCTTCATCTTGGAGCTGGCAGGGCCTGGCTGCTGATAGTGACACAGGGGTCTCTAGCGGTTCTGCTTTACTAGGCAAAGGCAAACGCCAAGGTTCTGCTTCTTTAGAAACTGGCTAACATCCTCACCCCCCCCCCGCCCCCACCACCCCTGCCTGGGGAGTAGGACTACCCGGGACCCCCGCCCCTGCAGGAGGCTTAATTGTCTCTTTGCAATCCTGCCAGTCTCATAGATTTGCTCAGGCAACCCAACCCCTGAGCCAAAGTCAACGCCAGCTGGGCCAAGCCCTGCCCAGCCCAGGTCCGAAGGTTCACCAGTTCCCAAGAAGGGGGCCTGGGAAGAGAAGGTGGAGGCACAGCCCTGCTGGGGGCAGAGCGTCGGAACTCTGTGTGCCGGGGTGCGCTGGCGGCAGGTGCAGCTTCCTTCTGGGGCTGCGGCAGTCAGGTGACAGCTGCCGCTGACAGCTGCGGAAGACACCTGCATCTCCAAGGCTGGGGCAGAGTCCAGCCCCAACTACACTGTCACTCTAACCTGTCCTGAGGACTCTGTGGCTGCCCTCCAGAGCCAGCCTCCCTGGAGGCCGTGTAGGGGCCCTTCAGGCCAGTCGAATCCTATTCATGGTTCAAGATGCTGTTAATAACATCAGCAAACACTACGTCATCTTGGTATGCGCCAGGCCCTGTTCTAACCTCCCTTGATGAATCGTTGGTTTAACCCTTCTATTTCACAGATGGGGAAACTGAGGCTGGTGACTGGTAGCACCCGCCCGCAGCGCTGGGGAGCGGTGCACCCTGTCCTCCTGGCCTGAAGGCGATTTTGTTGCTGCTGGACTTTGTTTATCCCTTCCTGACAGTGCTGGGCACACCCTGTTTTGTAGGCCAACTGCTGTGTCTGAGTCCCTGCCAGGCTCTGCAATCTCCAGCTGCCGGCTCAGGTTGGGGAGTGGATTCAGGGCTGCGTCTCTGGCCCTGAGCTCTGCTTCACCGGAGCGCAGACAGAAGAGAAGGAGACTGGGCCCTGCTTTTCGGGAGGGCACACTCAACCTCAAGGAATCACAGCACAGCCAAGGCCGGGCGGTGACCCGGGACCAGGGCACAGGTCAGCAATCAGATTAAGGGAGGCAGGAAAGAGAGGCTGGAATGGAGGACGTGGAGGGGAGCCCCTCGTGGGAGGCAGGACAGGGCTGGTTTTCCGGGGCAGCATGGCTGGGGAGACAGACAAGGGTGCTGGCCATGAAAACACCTAGTACCTAGAAGTACTTGTTGTGGGCTGCCCCCTGGGAGTGCCCCCTGGGACTGCACCCTGTGAGCCCATCCCAGAGAGGCCACCACAGTCCATCATTGTGTGTCACCAGGCCCATAGAGACACATTCCAGGCTGGCTGTGGGTCCACTGGGGGCTGTGACCCCAACAGGACAGCCTGGGGTGATGGATGGTGAGGGAGGGTGGGTGCTGTGTTATAGACGTGTGTGCTCAGAGCCACATGCACTGACACGTGTTTCCTGGCAGGCACATGAGATCCCGGACACACATGCAAACATACATGCATGAATGCAGGGACCACTGATGCCAGCAAACAGGCACAGAGGGACATGTAGCTCCCAGACATGCCCAACCCCCCACCCCCACACACACCGCCGACATTCACACCAATGACACAGTCCCACATGGACACACAGAGACACAGAACACCAGGAAGGCACGTCTAGGCACATCCAGGCTTAAACAGACACGACATATGCCCCCGAGCCACACAGACACTCTCGTCAAACCCAGAGCCACAGACAACCCCAAACAGACGCAGGCCAAGAGTGCACACCTGGATGTGCACAGACACACATAGGGCCCCACGCCGGTCGCAGGGAGACCCACAGCCCACGGACCCATGCCTGCCCTCCCCAGGATCCCAGGCTGGCTGCCAGGGGGCAGGATGTTGGCACGCGATGGGCACCCTGTGCCAGCAGTGACCTCATGAGGATCACGAGGGTGGTTGGCCCCTGGGGCTTGGGAGGCACTGCGGTGGGACTGAGAGTCTGGGTTCTGGGCCCCCAGGGATGACCATGATCCCACCCTCTGGGCCTGTCTGCAGCCTGGTCCTGCCTCCCTGCCGGGGTAGGAAGGGGTGAGGCACACGGTGGGGGTGGGGGAGACCTGGGGGAAGAAAGCTACATGCATCCACTTATGGTGCAGGAGGCAGAGCTGGGGCACCAGGGCCAGGAAGAGACTGTCAGTCTCAGAGGGGTGGCAGGGACAAGGGAGCCAGGAAGACCTCAAGGTGCTCCCTGCTGCCAGCCAGGCTGCTGTGCGAATGCAAGCCCTGCCCCCAGGGAGACGGCCCTGAGTCTGCTCCCGCCTGCAGCCATCCTCACGTGCCAGTCCTCAGTGAGCTTGACCTGGACACCCCTGGACCCCATGGGCGGCCTGGCCCAGTGCCTCTCACCTCCTCAGCCTCTTGGCTTCTCCCACACTCCTTACCCTGTTGAGTCTAGCTCAGCCCCAGGCCGCTGAGCCAAGTGCAGGTGGTCGACACCTGTCCTGGGACTCTGCCACTGGGTTTGGGTAGCTTGACAAGTCTTCACACTGCCAGCCTGGAGCTCTCCCAGAGCCCCTGGGCATGAGGGGCACAGGACCCTGTGGGCTCAGCCTCTGGGAATGAACTTGACTTGCCTAATCACCAGGATAAAGAGCCGGAGTTCACCGGACCTGCTGGGGGTGGGTTGGGAGAGGGAGGCCAGGCGTGTGCCTGGGGGTGCCTGTGTGCCTGTGTGTGCTCTCTGTGTCTGAGTGACAGCGCCTAGGGTGTGGAAGAAGGAGCCGGGCCTCCCCGGCTTTCCCCGTGGGGAATGTTCTACCCCCACGCAGTCAGTTGCGCCTTCTTGCTCTGGATGGCCCAGATGGCTCTGAGCTTCTTGTAGGGAGTCACAACCTGAATTTGAATGTCCCCTGCTCTTCCTCTTCCTCTGGCCCGGGACAATGGCCTATGCCTGGGTGTGTTGTGCTGGGGTTACATCTCCCAAGCCCAGCGCCAGCTGCTGGAGTGAGCTGATCCAGGAGTGTGCCCCGGCTCCTCTTTGGCCAAGGATTGAGGAGCCTGTGTGCCCTAATGATCCAGAGACCCCCCGTCTGCTGGGCCCCAGGCCTTCCACCCTGGGGGACAGGAGGCTGTAGGCATCACCTCCACTTTTCCTTGAGCTCCAAAAGGAGAAGGGGTTTCAGGCACTGTTTGGAGCCCCAGTTGAGTATGTTCTCTTTGGGAACGTGCGGGCCTGTTAGTCCTTCCTGCTTGCTTCTCCCCACACTCACCACCCGGCAGCTCTGAGGTCGATCCCTGTCCCTGGTCCCCATCCCACACACAGGGAACGAACCTAACTCAGGCCGGGGCACCAGGCATGAGGATACCGCGGGCTGCAGAGGCCCTCACCTGCTGTCTCGTTCTCCAGCTGCGCCTCCTCCAGGCACTGCCTGTGCTGCACCTCGATCATCTGCAGGTAGTCACACTCCTGCTGCAGCCTGGCTGCCCGGCCGCCCTGGGGACAGAGACAGGGAGGAGCCGTGAGTGGGGCACAGTCCGTTTCCTCATCTGCAGACTCCAGAGCAGGGCCTGGCCACGGAAATGACATTGCATTCATCCTACCGGAGGTCCAAGTTGCAGACTGAACCCCACTCCCAACTCCAGCCTAGCCCCCGACTGACCCCTGAACCTGATCTGACCCCAAATTGTTGTCCATTTTTCCCAAGGCTGGGTCTGCCTTGGGGGGCCCTGGCATGGCTTCCTGGTGGCCCCTGAAGAGTGCTGCAGCTGAAGTAACTCCCTCTTTGCAGGTGGCCAATCCTGTAGAGAGATGGGAAGGCCTCTCTTCAGAACCCTAAGTTGGCCACTGGCCTCTGCCTCTCTCCAGCTTGACTTGGGAATCCTCTGTCCCAGCCTCAGTCTTCCTGGGGGAGGGTGTGGCTCAGCGAGTGCTGTCTTGTCCTGGGGAGTTGGATCCTGGCCCCCAGTTTCTTAGGCCACTCTTAGAAATATCTAAGAGTCTCTCTGCATTTCCAGCCTCTGCTCCATTCCACAAGCCTATGCTTAGACCCCTGCCCACCTGGCTGGGGAGGGGATGCTGGCTCTCCTTGCCCAGACCCCACCTACTTCCTTTTTGGTTTTCTTAAAAATATGTATGTATGCATGCGTGTGTGGAATTCAGAGGCAGAGAGAGAGCCCATGCGCCCATCCGCTGATGCACTCTCCAAATGCCCACAACAGCTGGGCCTGAATTGGGGCCAAAGAAAGCCAGGAGCTGGAATGTGATTCAGGTCTCCCACATGAGTGGCAGGCATCCAAGAACATGAGCCATCACCACTGGGCATTCCCAGGGTGCACATCATCAGGAATCTCGTGTCAGGAGCCGGGATGGACAATGAAACCCTGGGCACTCCAATGTGGGATGTGAGTATCTGAATGGCTACACCAAATGCCAGGCCCTGAGTTTCAAAAATATACAGGTTGGAGCAGATCTCGGGAAGGTGAGGGAAGGTTCCAGAAGGTACAGAGGCACCTGCGTCTGGAATGTGGGGAGGGGGGTGCAAAAGCCAACCTGCTCCCCTCCCTCCCCCTGAGCACTGTCCAGGGATTAGAGGAGGGGCCAGCCCAGTGACACTGGGGACACTGGCTCTGGGGCAGACATGGGGGAGGGGGTGACAGCTGTCCAGGAACATCTGGAAAAGACCAGGTCTTAGGAGCTCTTGGGTGGGCAAGGCCTCCGCGGAGGAGCCGATGACTGGTGGCAGCTTCTGCCTGTCTGTTTGACTTTAGGAGAGTGGCTGAAGCCCCACGTCGGAATTTTCACCTCAACACCAGAGCCCCCTCCCCGCTAGGGCCAAAGGAGAGGCTCCAGCAAGGCTGCTCCAGAACTGGAGATTCTCAGCATCGCCTCCAACTCATCTCTTCCACCCTGGGCCTCAACTTGACCTTTCTGCTGATTCAAGGGTTTCTTGAAAGCAGTTAAAGGGAGAGGTGAGGGGGTCTTTCCCTCACTTCCTGTCTTTAAGGGGATCCCCCCCCCCCAACTTGGCCTGCAGCATCCAACTGCTTTGTACTCTGACCATCGTTCTGACTAAATGAACCGTGGTGAGGGACATGCATGCCAGATAGCAGTGAGCCCTCAGCTGTGTGGAGGGAGAGGGGTCCAGGTGAGGCTGGTAAACTCCATGCCTAAGAAGCCACACAGCAGAGTTCTCTCATTCCACCACCATGGTTCTCTCATTCCTCGTTGAAGGCCCTGGGGGAACCTCACAGACTCAGAGGTCACCTGTGGTCCAGCTCATCCCAGTGTAATCAGTGCCGATGGCTGGGCAAGCTCCCAGCTCCAGGGAAACCCAGGATGCCCCTGAGACTTCCTCAGCATGAAGACCACACCTGCCCATGTGCCATTGATCTGGAAGCCACACGGGGAGCATGGCTTCCACCGGGGATGGCCAGCTGCGGGAGGGGGTGGAGCCATGAGCCGCTAAGTCACTGAAACAAGCACCCCGAGAGGAACATGGCTCCGTCACAGAGCAGGATGCAGCTATTTGTGTAACTGGTAAACAAAAGATAGGAGACTTGAAGGAGACGTCGGACTCATGGTGCCTCTGTGGGATCATGCACTTGCCCCCTTTCCCAGAGGGTCACTCTGGGTGAAACACTCATGGTGCTGTGTGTCTCAGAGCATCTGGGATCCACCCCTAAGGCCTGACTGAAAACACCATGAGAGCATTTCAGGCATGGAAAGCCAAGACATAGTGCCAAAAATGGTTCTGCATGAAGGATCTCTGTGAGTGAGACCCCAGTGGAAAGAAGGGGCCATCAAAGGAGGAGGTACATTTCTCTGAAGGGAGGAGAGAACTTCCACTTTGCATTTGGCCCTGTCTAAAAACCAACAGAGTCTGTGAACTGAAAAGGCTTCGGTAGCCTTGGCAGCTCATGGCAAGAGCCTCAGGTGATCACTGACATCATAAATAAGAGTGCCAGATGTTAAATCAACAACAGGAGTCACTGTGCACTTGCTCCCCATGCTGGACCTCTGTCCTTAATGAGTTGTACTATGATAATTAATGGTAGAACTTGTCTTCAAACTGTACTTTATACTTTGTGTGTCTGTGTGGGTGAAAACTGTTGAAATCTCTCCTTAGTAAAGAGTTGGTCTTCTGTATAAAAGTCAATTAAAAACTAATCTTAATGGAAAATGGAACGGGAGAGGGAGTGGGAGGTGGGATGGGAGTAGGGAGTGGGAGGGCAGGAATGAGGGGAAGAAACACTATATCCCTAAGCTGTACATATGAAAATTTGTATTTATTAAATAAAAACCTTCAAAAAATAGCATCTGGGGCCAGCTTGTCCTCAGGTAGGGAGAAGGCGGATCCCAGAGTAGACCCTCTGGGGACTGGTCCTCTTGGCTTTGTGTCCACCATTGGTTGGTCTTGCTGGGCACGTTTCTCCCTGAGGTACCCTCCCATGCCTGTTGTGTCCACCAGCAACAAGGTTCCTTCTGCTTCCTGTTTCTCTCCCAGCCTCCCCTGCTTCTCCTGCCCATTCTCACCTCCCACAGTGGGAAGCAGGATGAATGACAGCTCTTTCTGCCTCTCACTGCCCTTCACTCTTCCCTGGTGCCACGCCCTCCTCCCTGAGGGACCACCTCCTCTCCTATTCCCCGTTCATGGGGTTCCGACGAATGCTCTTCCAGGGCACGGACACGTGACCGAGACTGAAGTCAGAGCATTTCTGGCCACAGTTGCCTGGCACATGGCCCAAGGCAGGCTATTCAGAGGCAGGAGGCTCTCTCCTGGGACTTTGTATTAAGTGATGAGGCAAATGGATTTGCTTTTTCCCACTGGCCTGGAGACCTCAAAGGATGCAGAGGCTGGAGCTGCTGCCACCATCTTGTTGACAGTGGAACGCAATGACAAAGGTCACACAGCTGAAGGCAGAACAGAGATGGAGAAAAGCCAGGTCCTCTCAACACTGCCTGAGCCCCTGAATGCATCCGTGCCTGAAACCAGCCCTGCCTCCAGCAACAGGAGCCCATACCTGTCGTTATGGCTGCAGCCAGCTGGGTTTCCTGCCTTGTGTCTGTGGTGTCCAGCCCTGTGGTCGGAGGATAGGACAACTGATGCCCTCACTTTCTCTCGAGCCAGGGCTGCGGCTACACAGTTTGCCAAGAGATATTTCTTTTCTAATCCCCCTGGGCACCTAGTATTCCAGGCAGCTTCTGTCTGATGGCAGAAGAGTGTTGGATCACCTTGTCCACTCTGCTCCTCCCAGCAGCACCACCACGGGGCCCTTCATGGGAGGCAGTCTGGAGAAGAGGGGAGGGATGGCAGCTCCCAGGGTACCCAAGAACAAGGGGGGGCATCTCTAAACAAAGTGGGGAGGGGCAGGAAGGTGAGCTCTGTCCCTGCCACAGTTGAGTGCTGGGTCTTCATCTGGGTAGGGGTGGAGGGAATGGAGACCAAAAAAGGACCCAAGGTCACCGAGCAGCACATTCCCAGATGGCCCCCAAATCTCTGACCGCTGGTCTGGACTACATCAATCCTTTGCCTGGGGACATCTGGTCAACCAGGGCCACAGCTGGGGCAGATCCCTCTAACCCTTATCACTGAGGAATTCAGGCAGACTTTGGACTTCCTCTCTCACTTATTTCCCTATTCTAAACATTCTCATTATCCCTCCAAACTCTGGGCACATGGAGAGAATTGGAAAATTCCCTGGCTGAACAGAGCCAAGTTCATGGATACTGGGATGGGACGTAGCGGGAGTGTGGGCTTCGTACAGAACGGGTAGGAGAGGTAGACTCAGCGGATATGCAGGAGTGAAAATTCTAGAAAGTGGAAGCAGTGTGTTCACACCATGGGCACATGGACATGACCAGGGCAGTCCAGGCTGCAGGAAGCCTGGTGTGGCTGCAACAAGGCATTCTGGGAGCACTAGGAGATATGTCAGGAGCTGTAGGCAGGGGCGGGATTGGGAAGGGCCTTGAGTGCCAGTTTTGAAGTGTGAGCTTTGACTTCTGGGCCAGGAGCACTATCAGAAATTTGCAACAGGAGCGTGGGAGTAGAGGCTGCACACATTTTACAAAGATCTTCCAGACCATAGGTGTGGGCATGGGATGCTGTGAAATGCAGCAGCCGAGATCAGGAGAGATGGGAGAAGGACTCCCCTGTCTGCAAAGTGGCAAGCCCTGGCACTGCCCTGGATGATATACACCTCCATCTCCTGGGGCCCTCAGAGGAGGCGGGGAGAGGGTAGGGCACTCCGTGTGGTCCCCGCCACCCCTACCCCTCCAGTTCTCTATGAAAACCACCTTGCATCCTGTGATTTATTTCAGCCTCATGGGGGAGACTAAGGACCCAGAGAGAAAGCAGCGTGTTCAAGGGTACACAGGGCTTTGGCTTTGGTTTTCCTGTGTGCAGTGGGAGAGGAGACGAGGATGTGTAGCAAGGGAGGCAGGGGAAGAGGAGGAGAGGAGCCGGAGGGGGCAGGGCAGGAAGGGAGGGGGCTAGGGACACGAGCACATGCAGACTGAGGCACCCAGACGTCATGGAAGAGAGAAGAAACACCCAGCTTAGCCTATGACACCCAAAGAAGGTGAAATACAGTTTCACTTCATTACGAAAGGGCTCAAGGCAGCCTGCCAGGGCCATGGGAAGGTGTCACGGCTTGAACTGGGTGGTGGCTGCACAGGTGCGCACACGGGTGACAGTTCACGGAGCTGTCACTGCAGATGTCTGCATGTTACTCAGGAAACATGTCTGGGAAGTTGCGGGACAGCACGTGGCACGCCTTCCCGTGTCCCTGCAGAAGCAGCTCCGCTGGGAGAGCTGCAGAGCCCAGTTAAGACCACAGACTCCGGGGTCAGCCAGCCTGCCGCTTCCTGGTGGGGTGACCTTGAGCGACTTTCCCAGCCTCCTCTGTAGAATGGGGACAAGAAGCATGCTGACTTCCAGGATCGTGTCAAGGGTGACATGAGGAGGACGCTGACCTGGCCCTCGGGGACTGCCAACAAGGGTTACAGCTATTGCCAAAGCACCTTCTCTCGTGCCCAGCTGGCCCGGCCACAGCCTCACCGCCTTGCATAAGCCCAGGCAGTCGGAATGTCCTACCCACTGGCAGGTGGCACCGCACCCACCAGAGCAGAGGTCTCCAGCCTGTCATTTTTTGCGCGCCCCGACAGTAATCTGAGCTCTCTCCTCTTCCCTGCATTTTCACACTCCTTCACCCGTGCCAGTGGCCCAGAGCCTCCCTTCTCTGAGCATCCAGACTGTGCCATCCACACCTCCTCTGGGGGGAGGCCGAGCCCTGGGTGTCAGGAGAGGAGAATGGGAATTGGAGCATGTGTATGTGTGTGTGTGTGTGTGTGTGTGTGTGTGGTGTGTACGCATGCGTGCATTCAGGTGGGAGGTGTGGTGAGGAAGAGGAGGAATGTATGGAAACAGATTTGGGCTCGAGGCAAGAAAGAACACTGCAGAGCTTAGAACGGTATCTTGCAACTAACAGACTCCCAGCAAGACGCTCAGCCTTTTCCCAACTAAGGGTGCTTCTTGGAAGCCTTCCTTTGGGGCACGGAGCCTTGCAGGCCAAGCAGGCAATTTGGTTCCTCTGCTCCCTGTAAGTCACCCATGGCACCCCGGGGAACTGGCATTCCCTGGACCCATTGTACGGATGTGTGTCTGTGGCACGGGGGGCACAGTGCAAGGAGGCAGGTCGGTGACCTCTTCCTCTCCTTGGGTAAAGATCAGGAAGAACTTGTTTTGAAGTCAGATAATAGGAGGCACTTCCTGAGAGATAGGAATCTCCACATCATGAGCTGTGCTACAGGGGATGTGGGTGCAAAGGGCCAGTCCAGTGCCCACAGCCAGACACCCCACCAGCTCGCCATTCAGTTCCACGGGTCACCCAAAGCTCTTGTAATGAGACCAAACCCCTAGGGATGTCACCACTTGCCTTGGGGTGCCTGATTAAGTGCTGGTTGAAGATACAAAGGGATTTTTGTTAATTTTCTTAAGTGTGATGATAGTGTCACAGTGACACAGGAAGGTGGCCTTTGGTTTTGGAGATGCATGTTGGAACAATTTGGGACAAAGGGTCAGGATGTTTATAATTTACTTTAAGATACTTTAGCCAAAAAAGCAGATGATGCAAACATGAATTGTTAAGGACTCACAATTGTCAATTCTAGGAATTGGATGTTTGCATATCCACTGTCCCATGATCTCTACCTGTCTGAACATTTTTCACAAAACAATGTTGAAAGGAGATTAAACTGTTTCTGTTGGGAGATTAAGCCGACACACCCTATCCTGAGTGCGTGGTTTGAGCCCCCCAGCTCCCCTGTTTCTGATCCAGCTTCCTGCTAGTGTGCACCCTGGGAGGCAACAGGTGATACTTCAAGTACCTGGGTCCCTGCCAGCCACATGGGAGACCCAGAAGAAATTCCTGGCTTCTGGCTCTGGCCTGACCCACCCCTGGGTGTTTTGAGTATTTGGGGCGTGAACCAGTGGGTGGCAGATCTCTGTCTGTCTCTCTGTTGTTCCGATTTTCCAATAATTAAAAATGAAACACAGCAAAAACCAAAACAAATAAACAAAAAACACCTGGCACCCTCTTTCTTTTTCTTCTTCGGAAATGCTTCCAAGATAGGAAATTTGGGACATATTGTAATTTTCCTGGACTCAAAGGAAATCAGAAATCCAACCAGACAACACAGTCTGGGAAATGGGGCAGAAGCGGCCAGGGACAAAGGGAGTCCCCTGGCCTCCGGCTCTTCCATGGCCAGGGTGACCACAAGCAGGGGCCCTGCCATGGCAGGAGGGTATCAAGTTCAAGGCCACTTCCTGGTGTCACATTGCAGGTCGGACCTCTACCGAGGCTGGCGCCCATCACCGTCTGACAATACCCGTCGCCTCCCTGGGCCTGGAGTCCCGGCCCCCAGAACTCCTCCTGCTGGGGACCAAGGGGAAGGGATGGCCTGTCACTCAGTACACACAGCACGGTCACCACCCTGCCCCCCTCCTAGGCTCTCCGATGCCCCGCCTGGAGGACCAAGTTCATTTCACAGGGATGCTGGAGCTGGCTCCGTTCCGGATCTTCCTCCTCCCCATGTCCCATGCACACACTGGGGAAACTGAAGCCCTTGCACAAAGGCGAGCTGTTCCCCAGGTCAATGGGCCATTGCGTCAAAGAACTGTGGTGGGCCGGCGCCATGGCTCAATAGGCTAATCCTCCACCTAGCGGCGCCGGCACACCGGGTTCTAGTCCCGGTCGGGGCACCGGATTCTGTCCCGGTTGCCCCTCTTCCAGGCCAGCTCTCTGCTGTGGCCCGGGAAGGCAGTGGAGGATGGCTCAAGCGCTAGGGCCCTGCACCCCATGGGAGACCAGGAGAAGCACCTGGTTCCTGCCTTCGGATCAGCTCGGTGCGCCGGCCGCAGTGCGCCGGCCGCAGCGGCCATTGGAGGGTGAACCAACGGCAAAAGGAAGACCTTTCTCTCTGTCTCTTTCTCTCTCTCACTATCCACTCTGCCTGTAAAAAAATAAAAAAAAAAAGAACTGTGGTGATAACCAGGTTTCCTGCCCATGGACGCTCAGGACAGAGGATGGGAGAAACTTCCGTCACCCAGCACTGTCCCCTTGGAGCCCTGGGCAGCCTGACCTGGACTGCATCCACGGTCACCTGGGCAGCTGGCCTCTGGGGAAGGGTGCCTATGGTACAGGGAGACCTGCAGGAGTAAGTGGCTAGCGCCTGCGTCAAGGAGGAGCCAGAGAATTCAAAGCCGTCCCAGACGCTGAGCGGGGCTTCCTCCTTCTGGGGTCCAGCCTGTTGGTCCTGCTAAGTCAAGCTGTTTTGTAGTCCGGGGTAGAAGGTTGACCCATGTGGCCAACTCTTTAGGGCATTGTCATTCTTCCTCCAGGGAGCCTTCCCTGACTGCTCCTCCCAGTCAGGACTTCTGCCCCTGCTTTTAAGAGGCTGAACCCTACAACCTCCTGGGCTATTCCTCCCGGGTGTGATGGTCCCCACCAGCCTGAGAAACTTCCAGGGCAGGGCCTGGGTCTGCTCCTGCTCTGGGGCCCCTTCCCCCCGATCAGTCATGTGCTGGGCAGGTTGCCCTATGAGCTCTGCCAGGGGGTGAGGGGCCCCCGTGGATGCTGTGGGGTGCAGGACGGGGCAGCGGAGGCCTGGCGGTGGCCTTGGGGCAGACTTCCTCCTCGGAGACACTGGAGGTTTTCTTTCCTTTTTTTTTTTTTTTGCTTCCCTGTTCAGAGATTTTCCCTTCCCAGGCTGAGGTCAGGGTACCATAAACAGGTGCGATAAGGCCTTGGGCCTTCAACCTGAACTTTGCAGCTGCCGTTTTATGACTCCGATAACGTCCGTGCCCCCCCCCCCCCAGAGTGTGATTGGAGCAGAACCGCCTGGTGTCCATCCAAGAGGGAGCCGCGGAGCGGGGAAGAAGTCTCCTCGCTTCAGCCTGTCCGGCCCAGCCCTGAATGAGAGACCCCAGCCCCTGATCGGAATCCCCTTGACTGGGGGGCTGGGTAGGGCTGAAAGGTGGAGTCAGAGAGGGGAGGGCTAGGTGTGCTGGAGCAATCAGGGAAGGCTGTCAGGAGGAGGAGACAGAGCTGGGCACCGACAAGGAGGGGTAGGCATGGGAGGAGTCAGCCTCAGGCTATCTCAGGTGAGAGGCTGCCTGGCTGAAGCCATTGTGCCCTGAGCGTGGACTCAGAAGCCTTCAGACATCGGGGGTGGGGGGTAGGGGGGCATCCCCTGGCTTATCTGAGAAAGGTTTGGTTGGCTGAGGCTCAAGGTAAGGAAAGCCAGAGGATTGGTGAGGCCTGGAGACTAGGTGACCTGCGGAGGAGGGGCGTTGTAAATGGGGCCAGAGCTGTGGCCTAGGAGTACCAGCAAAGTGAGGCTGTGATGGCTCAGGGAGCGGGTCTCCTGACACCCACGGGAGGAGGGGAGGCTCCTAGGACAATTTCCTGAGCCCGGGTGTGCGAGATACTGAAACAGCAGTGGGTGCCCTGCTGGGGGTGATGGCAAAGGACGTGATCTCGGGACAGACCTGGCCCTGCCCCAAAGACCAACTCCAGATTCCACGAGGCCTGACATAGGGGTGCAGAGAAAATCTGCCTCTGTCCAGTTCTGACAGGTGGAGGGGTCAGGCTCAGAGGCTCTGATGTCTCTGAGCCTCATCTGCCCTATCTGTAAAACGGGCTTGGGTAGACTCAGTGAGGTCTTCCCTGTGCTTGGAGGCAGAGATCCATGCATCTCCTGCCTCAAGCAGGCACCGCTCTGCCACCCAGGTGTGCCACCCACCGACGCACACAAGTATCTCCACTCATGGGACACACAGGCACACAAGCGTCGGGGCATACACAGATCGGCCTGCGGAAAAAGCAGAGGCCAGAGCAAGAGGAAGGCCACTACTGGTGGTCACTGTCTCCCTATCCAGCTTTCCCCCACTCACAAACCTGAGCTCCCGTGAACACCGCAGGCAACCCCTCACTGCCTGCCGGCCACCTTCCACCTGGGCTCCTGTGCCTCTCCCCTCTGCCCATTGCCACCCACAGGATCCCAAGGGCCCCTTCCCAGGTCTCTGGCCCCGACCCTGGGTCTGCTTCTCAGACCTCACCTCCACAAGCACACACAACGCCCCCACAGTCTCTCGAGACAGGCACGGCACAGCACACAACGACCACCCTCACAGCCTCCCTCCCGCCCACAACCTTCCAGACTGTCCACTCAGTCGACCCCCGTGCCTGGCCTGCAGCCACAGGCCTCGCTGCCACACGCACACCCGCACCCACTACTTGGAACCCAAGTTCCCCTCCACCGATATCCCGTACAGCCTCGCTGTGCAGGCTCTGCGCTGAGCTGGAAGGGACCCAAGGCGACCACGACCCCTCTTCGGGGTCTAGATCCGGCCCGGGGCTGAGAGAGGAGGCGAGACGGGGCGCCGGGCGCCTCTTCTTCCCCTGACCCAGACGCGCACACAGATGGCCCGGCTCCCGCCGCCCCCACTCCCCACTAGCTGCCGGGACTCACCGCGGGCCCGAGGGCGCAGGCGAGGGCGCCTGCCAGCACGCACAGCCAGCGGGTGGGCGGTGGGCTAGGCGGGCCCATGGTCCGCCCCAAGCCCGCGGCGGGCGGCCCCGCGCGGGCACTGGGCTGGCGGGCTGTGCAGCGCGCGGGCGATGGCCGGGAACCCGCGGAGTGGCGTTGGCACCGTGGCCCTGGCGGTAAGAGGCGCGCCGCGGGGCTGGGGGCGGGCCACGGGGGCTCGTCTGACGGGCGCCGGGAGCAGCCAATGGATGGCAGGGGGTGGAGCCGCCGCGCAGGTGTGGGGAGGGGCCGGGCCCCGTGGGTGGGGAGTCCCCGGCTCTTCCTCCGCTCGTCCCACGCGACTGTCTAACGTCGTGAGGTGTGCACGAACCCTCGCCCCGCGCAGCTCGTCTCCCCGAGTCTCGCGACCCCGTCACGCCCCGTCCTTCCCTGCTCGGCCCACGATGTCCCCAGGAGCCTGGCTGCGCTCCCCCAACCTCCGCACACCCCCTTAGCCCCACCCCAAGGCGCTGCACGTCTACTCTCGGAGCCGCCCCCTCCAGGCTGCTTCCCTGCCAGTTTCCCCTCTGCGCCTCGGAGAGCTCGTGCGCGCCCGCCGGTTGCGAGACGAGAAATGCCACCGCCGCCCCTGGCTGTGGCTGCTAAAGGCGCAGGGCCGGGGGCTGGCGGCGACCAAGGGTAGGTGGAGCGCGTCGTTCCAGGCATTTTCGGTCGCCCCGACGCATCCGTCGGGCTGGAGAGGCCCGGCCAGGACAAGCGAATAGAGCCCGACTCTGGGCTCCTCGGTGCGGCCCGCGCCCCGGGGCCGGCCGGCGAGGCGCCCTTGGCACGGGTTCGGCGCTCTGGCCCCTCACGCTCCGGAGGTCCGCTCCTGGGCGGCCGACGCGTCCGCGCCCTCGCGCGTCACGGCGCAGGCAGGCGCCTCCTGAGGGAGGCTGGGCCGAAGTTCCAGCGCCCTCGCGCGGAGAGGGGAGGCCGGCTGGCAGCTCTCGGGCCCCGACTCCGCAGCCGACCTGAAGCCAACCAGAGACTCCGTCCCCACCACGCTTTCCTCGCCTTACCGCTGGGGAAACTGAGGCCCAGAGGGTAGCCGGAACCTGGGTCGCCTGCCCTTGGTGCTGTGCTCCAAGGCTCGGCGGGCGGGTCGGCGCTGGGTGACATCCGCCTGCCTCCCTCGCCTCCCGTCCTTAGGGCTCGGTTTATCCGCCCCTGGAACCGGGCGCGGGTTCACCGTGTCTGCGCCAGAGGCTGAGTCTTCTTGGGGACCAAGGGCAGGTGGCTGTCTTGCCCACTCCCGGAGGGCTCCAGCAGGCCCCGTCGAGGCCGGAAGTGGCGGCGGGATTGGCGGAGGATGGCAAGCCGAGAGGACCGCGCCTCGCCCCGCGCAGCGGGATGCGCAGCCCAACTCCAGGCACCACCCTGAGGACCCACCCCGGCCTCACCTCACTCTCTGTAGCGAGGGGGTGCAGTGGGCCTGAGGGGGTCAGGGAGGAGCCAGGAAGAGGCCAACGCCCTGGGTCTCTCTGCCGCCTAACCCCGGGGGCTTACCTTTGCCTTCTACTCCCTCTCCTGCTCCTCCTCCCCCCTCCCCCTTTTCACTTCACCGAATTTGTGCTGTGTTCTTGGGGACACAGAGCCGGGTAAGCCCAAGGCATCTCTTCACCAGAGGAGAACTATGGTGTGCCCCATCGTCTTTCTCGTTGGTTGGAGGCATGATTGCTGACCCTGGACAGAGGTCCTTCCCCAGATAAAGGACCTGTGGAGGTGCCTGCGCCCTGGCCTCTGGGATTTGAGCCTGGTCCCCCAGCAGAGGGAGCACGTGAACCCTGGCCAGCCATCTCCTTAGCCGTGAGCCCTCCTGGGAGAAGCTATGGGCTCCGGGGGTGCTCCGTGCCCCTGCCGGGCCTCTGCAGGGCTGGGGCATGCTGTCCTTATTCTGGGGAGCCACAGCACTGACTGCACGCAGTGTCCCAGGATGCCTGGATGTGGAGAGTGAACCACCCATCCTTGACCACCCAGCACGTATGTGCGCGCACACACACGCATGCGCACACACCTCACCTAGCTGCAGAATGCTGAAAGCCCGTTCTTCGGGCTGCATCTCCTGGCCTGGTGAGGACTGAGATCTCGGGTATTTGAGGGCATGATGAAGGGGATGAGGACTGGGGAGACAGAAAGAAGCCAGAGCCCACTTTGCCACTTGAACCCCAGCAGGGTGAGGAGGGAGGGCAGGGAATGTTAAGGCCACCAGTGGGACTGGG
The DNA here is from genome assembly GCF_964237555.1 of Oryctolagus cuniculus. Lineage (NCBI taxonomy): Eukaryota > Metazoa > Chordata > Mammalia > Lagomorpha > Leporidae > Oryctolagus > Oryctolagus cuniculus. The sequence continues at coordinate 105,442,011 of NC_091441.1, forward strand.
CTGCGCTCTGCCTGCTCTGGGGCAGCCACCAGTGGGGTTGGATGGCCAGGCCAGAGGCAGTGAGATTGCCCGGCAGGCCTCCTGGTGCCCCTGCTGTCCTGCTCCCAGGAAGGGAGAAAGTGAGCCATGAAAAACACTTCTCTGTACTTCCGGGATGTTCTCCTGGGGCACCTACCCTTCCTCATCTCTCAAAGGGTACACAAAGTATTCTGAAGTCAAAGAAGCAGAAAGAAGAAACAGCAAAAACCTAAGCATTTCAACCAAAGCTAAATTCAACGCATTGTTCCCACATGTCCTGTCCTGTGTTCAGAGGCTCTGGGGGCAAGGTGGGACTCAACCATGGACCCAGTCCTGTGGAATCAGGAATAAATCTTCCTTTTGCTCACCTAGGAGGCTCAGGAGGGCTTCCAGGAGGAGGAGGCACGTCAGGAGCAGAGGAAATAGAGCAGAGGTAGGACAGACAGGTCACCCAAGGAAGTAGAAGCCCTTCCTTGGAATCTTTCCCCTCCTCCCACCTTAACCAAAGCCTGAGCCCCTCTGCCTCCCTGGTACAGGCTTTGGGGGGGGGTCCCCCACCCAGCTCCTGCTGTGTTTACCCATCCCTTCTTGCATAGCGTGCTTCCTGGATCCCTGGAACCTATCCCGTCTCTGTCCCAAGCCCTTATTTCCCTTCCAGATCCCAGAAACACAGAGGTGCAGAGGATGCTGGAGGTGGGGTGGAAAGAGAAGGGGAGCGGGAGGGAGAGGCAGTCACTTGCCATCCCCCGTGACAACGGGCTCGGTGGGAAGAGAATCTGCAGTTACTCATTCAGAGCCTGCCTGGCTTCCTGCCTGCCTCCTCCCTGCGGTGGGAGCCACCTTCACCTCCTCCAGCCCTGCCGCCACTTTTCAGAGTCATGCGCTCACTGCCTTCAATGCTCAGGGCTCAGGAGCTAAGTGGCAGAGTGCTGCAGTGGACAGAGGAGGGCGTCTGAGGACCACAGAGCAGCCTGGATGGACACGGCAGTGTTTCCTCCAGGGCAGAAGGAGGAAGCACCCTGGCCAGGGAGTCCCGGCTCCAGGATTCCCCTGCAAGAGCCATCGGCATTGCCACCCGAGTGTAGGCAAGCACGATCTTCTCTGGGCTTCTGAGTTGAAGGGACCTTCATACCCACTGAAGGTCAAGTGCAGCTGGCAGCTCCAGAGACAGGAAGTGCTCTCCAGCTCCCCAGGCTGCCCCTTCTTTTGGGACCAGTTCTTCCTGTGCAAAGACCCATCTTAACTGCAAGCTGAGGTTCTGCAGCAGAGACCGAGACCTTCATCCCTTCTGCCATAGCATGTAGTACACATCATTCATTCATCCTTCATGAATCACCTCCACACTGGTCTGGTCCCGTGATGGGGGCCGGGGTGCGGCTGTGACTTAAACACCTAGCACTGCTTGAGTATGGGGGAGGGGGTTGGAGAGGTCTTCTGTGGGAGCTGCAGCTGTACCTGGGGGGAAATCCAAGTTCACAGGAGCACAGGGGGCAGAGAAGGAACTGTCCTGACTTGATGAGCGTGGAAATGAAGCCCAGGGACCAGTTCTGCCATGGCCATTCCTTGCTGCTTGAGGCTGGAGCTTAGAGCTCTATGGGCACTCTCTAGCCATGTCAGCGCAGGTCCTCCAGTGAACAGATACTAAGATGCAGTGAGGAATAAAGGCATTCATTGGACGGCAGGGGAACCCTGTGAAAGACAGAGGAGGAGAAAGCAGGTGTCAGTGGAGAGAACCTCAGACTGGGTCTCTGCCCACCTGGCAGTGAGCTCCAGGGCAAAGACTGCACACAGAAGCCTTAGGCACCCTACTGTGTGCAGAATGGGCTGAGGCCCTCTGGGGAGCCCATGGCCCGCTCCAGCTGTGGCGCAGCCCAGAGGTGATGCAAATGGAGGCTGTCTGCCTACTGAGGCACGGGAAACGAAGCAGATGGCTCCTGCTCCAGAGAACGGAGAAAGAGGTGATCCAGGTTCTGCCCTCGGGATCTCCTAGGCGGGGTACAGAGAAGGAAAGCCAAAGAAGGGCTCCTTTCCTCAAAAATCCTAGGGCTCAGTTTAGTGCAGGGGTCAGCAGTCTGCCACTAAGTGGCTCAGCTTGGGGGTTGTGGCGCAATGAATCTGGAGACCCTACAGGGATGGACTTCTCCCCTCTTTTTAATTCTACAATAGCAGCCATAGTCCCTGGCTAAATGCTTACTGCAGCCTGTGTGTGTGTGTGTGTGTCCACATCCATGTACAAGAGCAAGTGAGCATGGGTCCTTGTGTATGGGCAGGAGTCTATGCAGACATATCTGCTTTCAGCAGGGTTCCGAGAGCAGGGCTTGGCCAGGGTAAGTTAGGACAAGGTAGAGTTAAGGGCAAGCTTCTGGGTCGTGGGGGACAGAGAGGGCATGAACCAGAGAGAGAGAACCCAGGACCACAGTCAGCACCAGGTTGACTCTCAGAGCTCATTGCTGGGATGACGGATGCTTGCAGGGGCCTTGTGAAAGCTCAGACTAACGCCTGTGGGATCTCAAAATCCTCACGCTCACACCCCCCGCAGTCCCAGCTCCGCTTTGGGAGCTGATGGGCAGTTAACTTTGGGCAGAGATTCTGGAAAAGGGAGATACGGAGTTTCACTGCAACAACTGATGCCATGAGATTAAGGTGGGTGTTAGAAATTTAAGAGCATCCACTGGGGAATAAAATAAGTCCTCATATGACTCCCAAATAACCAGAAGGAGAAAAAAAAATCACCAATCCAATAAAAGATCGTATGTGTGGGAGGATTAAAAATAACAATATATGATAAAGGGAAGCAAAGAATCAAATGTCAGGAATAATGGCAAAAAATTAATCATCATAGTCAGTGTGAATGACAGAGACTTCATGAGGGAAAAAAGCACCAAGAGGGTAGATAGTTCATTTTGCTGCAAAATTCAATCTATCAGGAAGCTCTAATAATCCCCAAGAACTGCTGCGTCAAATGAGGTAGCTTCAAGATATATACAAAAGAAATGTAGAAAAAGGAGGCGTTTTCAAACCCACAGTCACAGTGGCAGATCTGAACACCCTTCTCTCAGGAATTCCATTCAACTGTCAGAATGAATGAACTGGAGTCAAATCTGCAATGGACGTATATACAACTACAAATACAGGGTTGAGCAGCCAAACAAAGTTGCAGAGTGATATGAGTGTCATAGTGGTACTTATGCAGGGGTTTTCCCCCAAGTTCTATTTATTTTAAAGGCATTTATTTATTTTAAAGGCACAAAGACAGAGAGAGAGAGAGTGAGAGAGATCTTCCATATGCTAGTCCATTCCCAAATTCCTGCCAGGCTGAAGCCAGGAGCTGGGAACACCCTCTGAGTCTCCCACGTGGGTGGCAGGAACTCTAGTACCTGAGCCATCATCTGCTGCTTCCCAGGCGCACTGGCAGGGAGGTGGACTGGAAGCAAAGGAGCTAGGACTCTAACCATGGCTCCAATAAGGGATGGGGGAGTCCCAAGCAGTGGCTGAGTCCACTGAGCCACAATGCCCACCCCTCATTTAGAGTTTAAAATCTGCACACGAGACTATGTGCCTTTTATGGATATATAAATACGTGGCCAAAGTAAAAAAAAGACCCAGGAATGATGAACACCCAAGTTACATTAGTGGTTACCTCTGTAGAGAGAAGGAAGGGAAGAGAAGAAAGGAGGTGTATTAGTTTTCAATTGCTTTATAGCAAATTACCACAATCTTAGCAGCATGAAAAAAATATTCATTTATGTTAAAAATTATTTACCCAGGCCGGCGCCGCGGCTCACTAGGCTAATCCTCCGCCTTGCAGCGCAGGCACACTGGGTTCAGGGCGCCGGATTCTGTCCTGGTTGCCCCTCTTCCAGGCCAGCTCTCTGCTGTGGCCAGGGAGTGCAGTGGAGGATGGCCCAAGTGCTTGGGCCCTGCACCCCATGGGAAACCAGGATAAGCACCTGGCTCCTGCCATCGGATCGGTGTGGTGCACCGGCCGCAGCGCGCCAGCCGCGGTGGCCATTGGAGGGTGAACCAATGGCAAGGGAAGACCTTTCTCTCTGTCTCTCTCTCTCACTGTCCACTCTGCCTGTCAATAAAAAAAAATTATTTATCCATATCTATTTATTTGAAAGGGAGAGAGTGAGAGAGAGCAAGTTCTCTTCCAGTAGTTCACTTCCTAAATGCCCATAACAGCCAGAGCTGAGTCAGGCTGAAACCAGAAACTGGGAAGTCCATGCAGATTCCCACATTGGTGGATGGCAGGGGCCCAAGTACACCTGCTGCCTCCCAGGGTGTGCACCAACAGGAAGCTGGAAGAGAGGGCAGAGCCAGGACTCAAACCCAGGTACTCTGATACAGGATGCAGGCTTCCCCAGGGGTGTTTTAACTGCTGTGCCAAACGCCTGCTCCAACACTGACTCATTACCTTACATTTTCTATAGCTGTCCAGATATGGACATATGGGTTAATTTTATCCTCTGTGGAAATCAAGGTGTTGTCCTGGGCTGTGGTCTCACAGGGAGCTTAGGCTTCTCTTCCAAGTTCAAGTTCATTCAAGTTGTTGGAAGAATTCAGTTCTGTGCAGTGTTTTGTTTTTTTTTTTTTTTTTCCTGCTGGCCATTGGCCAGATATCATTCTCAGCTCCTAGAAGTTGACCTTGGATCTGAGCCACATGACCCTTTCCACAGGCAATTCACAGCAAAGAAGTTTGCCTTGTTAGGTCAGCAAGAGAGCATATGCTGCAGCTTTGAAGCTCACTTGTTCAGTCTGAGAACTCTAGAGCCTCTAAAAACAAAAATAAAATAAAATAAACAGACCCATGGTGCCCATGATTAAGTCAGACCCATCCACACTCAAGGGGAGAGAGTGATGATATGGGGTGTTTAAGGGGCAGGAATCTTTGGAGTCATCTTAGAATTCTGCCAACCACAGGAGGTATAGACAGGTGGTATTTAGTTGCACTGAATAATGTCTTTTAAAAATGCCTACGGCAAATACAGTATTCTGTTAGGTTCTAATAAAATTGGGTGACAGATACACTGAGTTTGATTTTCTTTTTGGTTAAAGATTTAGTTCTTTAATTAAAAGACAGAGTTGTACACACACACACACACACACACACAGAGAGAGAGAGAGAGAGAGAGAGAAAGAGAGAGAGAGATCCTCCATTCATTTGTTCACTCCTCAAATGGCCACAGTGGATAGGGCTGGGCCAGGTCAAAGCCAAGAGTTAGGAGCTTCTTCCCAGTCTCCCATGTGGGTGCAGGGGCCCAAGCACTTGGGCCATCTTCTGCTGCTTTCCCGGGCACATTATTGGGGAGCTGTATTGAAAGTGGAGCAACTGGGGCTTGCATTGGTGCTCATGTGGGATGCTTCACAGGCTTGTGGCTTGAAGACTGGGCAGAGAGAGCAAGAGGCCTGGGCTCGGCTGAGACAGCCTAGCTCTGGACCCACCTTTGTTCTTTATTCCACCATAGGGGTCCAGCAAAGAGGCCTCTGGGGTCTCTATAGTCTAACTGTGCACAGGCAAATAACCAAATGCATCTTCTTATCACGGTATTAGCGTTTTATTGCTACAACAAAGCACCTGAGACAAGTTGCTTATGCCAAGTGTAGTTGATTTTGGCTCATAGGTGTGGAGTTCACAGTGACAGCTGAAACGGTGGCTCGTGGGGAAAGGGTCCCATCTTTTTAACTCAGCTCCTGTATACTCTAACTTAGAAATCTCTCAGTTCCAACAAGGAACATCTAGAAAGGACTCATGGTTGTTCCACTCCTGGCTATTCCACTTCCAACCAGCTCTCTGTTACTGCCTGGGGAAGCAGTAGGAGATGGCCCAGGTCCTTGGGCCCCTGCACCCACATGGGAGACCCAGAAGAAGCTTCTGGCTCCTGGCTTTGGATTGGTGCAGTTCCGGCCGTTGCTGCCAATTGGGGAGTGAACCATTGGATGGAAGACCTTTCTCTTCTCTCTCTGCCTCTCCTCTCTCTATGTAACTCTGACTTTTGAATAAATAAATAAATATTTTTTTTAAAAAAAGTATGACACACGCAGGCTCCTGGCAAGTCCAGACAAGTTTGTTCAAAGGACGTTGTTCCCTGAAGGGCAGCTTGAGACCAAAGTCTCATGAAATTACTACCGTTGTAGTCAACTGGGGAGTGAACCAGAGGATGGAAGACATCGTTTTCTCTCTCTCTCTGCCTCTCCTCTCTCTGTGTAACTCTGATTTTCAAATAAATAAATAAATAAATCTTTAAAAAAAAAAAAAAGAATCAGATCTCTTCCCCAGAAGTCTTAACGCTTAGCCTGTTTGAAATTCTCTATGGAAGGCCTCTTATCTCACCTAACTTCCCTCCTACAGAATTCTGACACTGTTCCTCCTCCTCTCGCTTTCCCTCTTCTCAGGGAAATGCGCTCTAAATTATGGACCTGTGCAGACATTCATCTACCCAAACCATACTCTCTGCCTCCTGACTGTATTCCTACCTCAACCTGGCAACTGGGTTTACCTAGAACAAAATGAGGCTGCTCTAAGCCAAAGTGGAGTGGGCCCTACCAGGTGATACTGACCACTCCCACCTCTGCCAAACTCAAAGGGCACCCCCCCCCTTGGGTACATTTTACTTCATTAAAACGAGTAACAGCTCCCTCATGTAAGTCTATTCCACAGGACCCACCTCTCAGGCTGATGCGCTAACAAGATGTATTCACAAGGTAACTCTGCCTCATTTTGGCCATCGTTCCCACCATGGGCAATATCTTATCTCTAGGATCTCCTTTTGTCCTCATAATCAAAGGGCTCCTATTTCTGCCATGCATAATTAACTTATTCCAAAGGTTCTTGCAGGAACGAATAACTGCTATATCTCAAGCCGGCTCGAAGGAGCAACACAAGACTGCTCTTCTTCAATCAATCGGATCTCCGAGTACAGACCCCTGGCTCAAGTCCTGGTTGGATGTCTACACCCAGTATCAGCAGGAAGTAGCCAGAAAGAAAAAAGGCACCCCATCTCCTTATCTGTACTCAGAGTCAGCATTGATGGAACAAAGACATAAACCTCAGCCATTCTTGCTCATTGCCCAAAAGATAAACACTGGAATTTATTCCTTGCCTTTGAATCTTAATTGGGTCTCACACCCTATTGCCTTCATACCCCACCCCTTCACCCACAGCCTCCTGAAAGACCAGTTGCTCCAACACTTGAAAGACCAGTTCTAGGAATTTCCCTCCCCTTGCAGCCCCCTACCCCCACCCCCATCCCTAGCCCTGGGGGTCGGGGCCTTCTGCCAGATGTTTCATCATGTGTATGCCGGCAGTTAGTCATCCACCTCTACAAATTTATTTTCTCTGAATAAATTCGGTCTGGTTGTAAATTCGTACGCTGCCACCTCCCAGCCCCTGTCAGTTTTGCATCCAGTCCTGGTGCTCTTGTGGGAACAGTCCTTTGGCACTGTAGAGCATCCCATGGCAAGAAGCAGCATGCATCTGTCTGCATCTATGTGGCCTCGTGCACAGCACCAGGGTTCAAACCTGGGGGCCCCACCCTAACAACCCAGCCGAGGCTGATCCAGTCCTTTCCCCAAGGCCTCACATTCAGGCACCATAAGTGGACTTAGTGTCCTCCCTGTTAGTATGGTTAACATAAGACTTCGAGGGCCAAACCTTTAACACTATTCAAACCACAGCATCCTCTAGTACTCTAATTAATCCCAGAGTCCCAGCCCCATTGCTGTGTTCTTTGACATCTTTGGGAACACAGATCTGCCTTGTTGGTAGCTTTGGGATCCGCAAGGGGAGAAGGCTTACACCTCCGGGACTTGAGAGTCCCTACCCGCACTTCCGGGAATGAAAAGTCCTTGACAAGTGGGTGCCTAATGGTCAACCAATGAAGATCAGACCTGCCTCAACCTTTAACCCCCACGCCCTGTATCTATAAAAGGAGCCTTCCCAACCTCTGACACAGGACTTCCCTGGCCACCCCCGCTCTGTTGGGACCGATGAACCTCGCTGCCCGGGAGCAGAATTCCAATAAAAGCTTGTGAATTAATTGATTCATCTGCCTGGGAAGGTTTGTTACGCACCGGACATCTTGCACTTGTCTCTGGAGATGAGGCTATTTTAGGCTCCTGGGACTCTCTTGAGGGTAATGTAGTCTCTGATGGCTGCCTACAAAAGGCCAGGGAGTCTGGTGCACAGGCACGAGAGAGGGACCGTGGTGTGCCATCTCAGTTCTGCAGCAGACTCCGGCCTCACTGGGCTCAGAAGTCCTGAGCCTTTCCTTTGATCTGTTGTGGGAAGCTCAGGCCACAAACCCTCAAGTGTAAGAAATATGGCTTCTCCTTCTTTTATAGAATTCAGATCGATTGGCGGAGATACACCATTCCTGGGGAAGTGGTGGGGAGCCACCTCCTGCTATCCACCCTCCGCCAAGACTGCTGGATCACATGCACAGGTTGGTGCCAAGGCTTGCGGCCAGTGTGGCCCTCAGCAAGTCCAGGGGCTGAGGCTTTGGGGCCTGAGAATCTTGGTGGGGCTGGGAGCCTCGTGTCCCGAGTCCAGCCCATTTGTGTACTTTAGGTCCCTTTCCTGAGGCAGGAAGCAGGCAAGGAGCAGGCTGAGGGAAGTCACAGGCAGGTCTAGAGCCACTCAACAGGGCGGGGTAGGTGAGGTGCAGTGAGGTGGGGGTGGGGTCCTCCCCAACTTCTCCCCAATCCCCAAGCTTGTCCTAGAAAACAAACACCAACTGAAAGGTCTTGAGGCCATTTCTGCTTTCTTCCCAGCCTCTACCTGTAAGGTGTCTGGCGCGCAACAAATCTTCCCAGGCAGACGAATCAATTAATTCACAGGCTTTTATTGGGGTTCCGCTCCCAGACGAGGTTCCCCGGTCCCAACAGAGCTGGGGCCGGGGAAGTCGCGCGTCAGAGATTGGGAGAGCTCCTTTTATAGATTCAGGGCATGGGGGTTAAAGGTTGAGGTGGGTCTGATCCTCATTGGTTGACCTTTAGGCACCCGCAGGGACCTTGACAAGGACTTTCTTCCCCGGAAGTAGGCCTCTCCATTCCCGGAAGTGTAGGCCTTCCCTCCTTGCGGATCCCAAAGCTACCACTACCCTCCTTGGTCGCTTAGTTACTGTCTTCTATGTCCCCACTTGAACCACGATCACGTTGAATCGGGTCACGAGCCTGTCATTTCATCTGTAAGCATGTCAGCTTGTATCTCTCTACATGACAAGGGCCCTGAAAAAGAACAGTGATCCTGTGACTCTTGATCCCATTTTCACACCGCAAAATACCTTAACGGCGGCGTTAGCTCTCCAGCTGTTGTTCAAGGTTCATTCCTTGCCTTACCTTTTCTGTCTAACCCCTTGTCTGCTTAGTTCAGAGTCACATGTCAGAGTTTAATGTGGAAACCCCTCCCCCATCTCTACCCATTCCTTTCTTCTTCTTGCAGAAAATGGGTCGTTGGTCCTGGACTCTAATGTTCAACAAGCAGATTTTGCCGATCGATCGATCCAAGTGTTAACCAGACCCCAAGGGGTACCCCTGTGAGTAGCCAGATGGGTTAATAGGCAGTCAGGGTGGTCCCAGTGGAAATTTGGGGTGTAGACTGCTTGCTTCCCCCCTCAAAAGGCTGTCTCAGCAAGATCCTAAGTGCCTACCTGCCCACTCCTAAAGTCTTATCAGGAGAATAGCAAGGGAGTGGCGATTCCCACAATGAACTCCCAGTTCATTGTTAAATAAATTAGGTATCCCACCCTTCTGTAGGCTCTTTTTTTTATCCTGAGCAAGCCACACAGCATAAAGGATTGCAAATCAGGTCTTTTGATGGGTTTTGCTGAATGTCAATCTGATTGTTAATTTATTTTTTTCAAAATTCTGCTTTAAAAACTCCACTACCACAGGCCACTTCAGGTTTTGCCTTTCTTGGAGCCCCCCTCTCTGCCACTCTGGCTGGAGGTCTCTGACTCCAATAAAGCTTGCTTTTTAACCTTTAAACCTTGCTTTTTCTCTTTGCCTGTCAGCTTGGAAATTCATCTTCCATGTGAGACAAAGAACACCTCCACCCACTTACCCTTCAACCTCTCTTCTCTTGCCTCCCCAGTTTTTTAAGAACTTATCCCTAGATTCTCTCTTGCATGAGAGTCTGTGCAGGCTGCTCCTGCAGATAGCCCCATGGCTCCCTATCTCTCTTCTCAAGCTAGACCCTACCCACTTAATACTACCAACTTCTCCCTTCAAGTCTTGAACGTCCACACCCCACCTCTTTTTTCATAGCACTTATCACTTTCTAAGTCACTTTGCCACTTCATTATTCATTATTCTTGGGTTTACTTTGTCACATTCATCATCTAGCTCCCAGAACTAGAACCAAAGGCCCTACTGGACCAGGGATTCAGGAACATTTTTTGTTCCCAGTGTGGCACCGGTTCCTACAGTGGTCCCTGGCACACAGGAAAAAAGTCCTCATTGTGTTTATCAAATGAATAAATGAGTGAATCTTCCTAATGTGCACAGGGGGCCCTTCCATCCCTCTGGCCCCAGGTTTCTATGTTATCCCCGCCGCCCCAGTTTGGAGGAGAATCTTGCAAGCTCTGTCATAACCCAAGGGGCAAAGCCATCCCCACCCTTGTCCCAGCCAGCCCTGCCCCTCCTGGCAGTACACTGTGATCTCTCACCCCTTTTCTGCCCAGACCACACCTTCTGCCTGGAATGCTGTCCTGCACACACTGGGGGTGGGGGTGGGGGGTGCGCAGGGGCTTGGTCATGCCTCACGGCTGGAATCTAAGTCAATCATGTACTCTAGAAGACTTTGCGGGTTTCTGCTGGGGACATCAGGCCCAGAGTGGGAATCAGTGGAGGTTGGATGAGCTAAAGGCCTTGCCCCTGCTTGCATCTGTCTCTGACTGTAGGTGCTGGCCAACATCTATGCCCACAGGTTGATCTCCAACGCTGATCACAGCCCTCTGTGACCCCTGATCCAGGATGACCCCTAACCCCAGGCCAATAGCTGACTCTGATCGCAGGCCCTAGTGCAGCCTTCTTTTTATAAAGGTTATTTATTTATTTATTGAAAGGCAGAATGACAGGGACAGAGAGAAAGAATCTTCTATCTGCTGATTCATTCCCCGAATGCTCACAACAGATCGGGCTGTGCCAAGCTGAAGCCAGGAGCTGAGAACTCCATCCAGGTTTCCCATGTGGGTGGCAGGGGCCCAAATACTTGGTCTGTCACCTGCTGCCTCCCAGGTACTTTAGCAGGAAGCTGGATTGGAAGCAGAGGCGGGACTTGATCCTAGGCATTCTGATGTGGGGTGTGGGCATCCCACACGGTGGCTTAACCTGCTGCACCACAGTGTCCTCAGCCCGTCTACCGACCCTCTGTTGACTCCTGGTCCTGATTCCAGCCCAGCCCCGCTACCTAGTTATGGGAGGTGAGAGATTAGGTGTGTACTTGTTCCCATAGCCAATCTTGAGTAATTGGGTCCACAAATCCTGGAGGGGAGTCAGGACCTCAAGGCTGAGGGTCTCTGGGCACCTGGGAGATGGTTTTCATATGTGCCCTTTCTCTACCCATTCCTCCCTTCTCTGGCTCCCAACCCAGTGGACACTGCTTACTTGTTAAGGGACTTCTGGGCCAGGAGCTGGGGGAGGGGAGGAATTGGCCAAGGCAGCTAACACCTGTTTGCACAGATCAGGGTAAAAATAGCAGTGCCTGGGTGAGCCTCTCCCATTTCCTCCCTCTCTTGGATTTTGCCCAGACTAAGTCACTTGCCAGCTGTTCCTGCTCCTTGGCCTCCTCTTTCCTGGGATGGACTGGGCCCTGATGGACAAGGACAGAGTCTCTGACAGCTTCGGCTGCTCTGCTGCAGCCCAAGTGAACCCTGGTACCTGTTGCTGCTGTGGGAAGTCTTCCTGGGTTGACTGTTGGCTTCTTTTGCCCCATGGTGGCCCAGATATGAGATTCTTTATCTCCTCTTTGGATACTGACCTGTCTTCTGCCTTGCAGGGAGGGAGCCCCCAGACCAATTGAGGAAACCAGAATCCCCTTTAAGGATGAGATAGGGTATGGGAGGGGGGCTGCAGATTGAGTTTAGCCTCTCTGGGTGGTGTGGATCAGAAGAGGGGAATGGGGTAACCAAGCTGTGAATGAAATGGAGATCTGAGGGATGGTGAGACACAGATTACTGGAGTTCCTGGATACAACTGCTCCTAAAGCCAGTCTATCCATGGACTTTCCCGTTTCTGAGACATAAATCCTTTCTTTGCTGAAGCCAGTGTATGCTGGCTTTGTTGTCACATGAAAGAGCAGGAGTTCTAATATTGCAAGTCCCCCCCCCCCCCCCCAGTCCTCTGGTTGTCCAGGGATAGTGGAGTGGAAGAGTCCACCTGGGGAGGAGTTGGGCAGGGCCTGTGGCTTGTTATAGGTCCAGGACCTTCCTGCTGGCCTCTGCTCCTGCTCTGTGGGTTTCCCATGCCCCTCTTTCTCCATATTGAGGGGTCTGCTGCATATATTCTCTGCACAGTGAGTGCAGTCACTGTGGTCTCCATGGGCCTCCCCATTAGTCCTGCTGCTTTCACTGTGAGGAGGGTCTTGAGCCAGCTCTCTCATCTCCTCTAACCCAACCCCAACCGCTTCCCACGTGGAAGAAACAGTGAGTTCCACGTGGGAGAGGAAGGCAGTCACTGCAATGGCAATAATACCGTAGGTCTTGATTTATTTGTTTCTGTGGGTGGGGGGGATCATTTCTCTGTGGAATCTGTCAGGAGGAAGGGTTAGATGCCGTATTCTGGAAGCTGGGAGTCTAAGGACCAGGGAGTGGGGTGTTGTGGGAATGCAGGTAGCTAGCGGAGGAGCTGAGGTCTGGCAGCAACTTGCTCACCAATGGCTCAGTGAGTGACAGCTCCAGGCAATCTGCAGTTTGACAGCTGCCATGTCCAGGATGACAGTCCACATGACAGTCCAGGATGACCCGCAAGACAAGCTCCCTTCAGCGCACCATCCGAATTCTCTTTTTTTGTGTACAACAAAAGTTTCCCTTTCTGTGCATGGTGCAGGCCCACCTCCCACGCACCAGCAAGCCTCTGCTCCTTTGTGGTGTAGAGGAAACCACAATTTCACGATGTTGTGAACTTGGAACCTGCACCAGCTGGAAACGTCCAACATGGCTGCAGGATGTGTCCCCTCCCATGATCTTTAGGTTATTATAATGTCACCGCAATAAAATTACCACTGGAGGCACTCCCACTCCCATGAAGCCATGACACTTCCTATATTTCCTAAAAAGGGCACGGAAATGGGCAGTGCTGGAGCCTTGCCCCAAAACCCTGCCTCCTTTTGAATATTCAACTGGGCTCCACCCAGGACATCACCCGTTTGCCTTGGGTGGATATAAAGGGAAGCCCTAACCGTGTTGATGGGGCATTTTCTTGGCTGGGATCTTTTTCACTATTGGATGTTTTTTTCCTTGGTAAGGGGTTCAGGGTCTTTTTGTGTTTTTGGCTGCTTGTTCATGCAGTACTTGGTTCTTGAGTTTGCACTTTTGTTCTGCTGTGAATAAATCTGCTCTGCTGTACAACTTTGTGCCTCTGCCTTTGAATTCTTTCGTGCCTGGAGGGAAGAAGCTTCAGCAAGCCTCGCCCCGCAGCCCATAACAGCAGGGTGGGTTTCTTTGGACAGCCATGAGAAGTTACATTCCATGCTGCTGCCCTGGTTCCTGGTGGTCGCCTGGGCACCTTCAGCATTCTTTGAGGTGTGGAAGACTCATCTCAGCCTCTGTTTTCATTTCCTGTGACACTGTCTGTGTGCCCAGGTCTGTCTCCAAGTTGCCCCCTTCCTTAAATTTCTTAAAAACATTATTTATTTGAAAGTCAGATATATATATATATATATATAGAGAGAGAGAGAGAGAGAGCAAGCAAGCGAGCTTGCATCTGCTGGTTCACTCCTCATATACCCACATAGCAAGGGCTAAGCCAAACCAAAGCTAGGAGCCTGGAACTTAGTCCAGGTCTCCCTTGTGGGTGGCAGGGACCCTAGCACTCGAATCAACTCCTGTTGTCTCCTGGGGTGTGTATTAGCAGGAAACTAGGAAGTGCAACCGGAACCCAGAAACTCTGATATGCAACACTGCTACCCCAAATGAGGTCTTTCATTTTCATGGATCAAATACCAAGATCTACTGGCAGGCTGAGCACGCACAGCGACTGTAAAGTACAGGGCCTCCTCCTTATCTGTCCTTCCACGCTCTGTGGTTTCAGCCACCTGTGGTCAACTGGCATTAGCCTGGCTTGGACTTCCCATCAGGAGGTCTGCAGGAACGTAATGTTCTATGATCATTCCCCTCACTTCACCCTGTCACGTGGGCCTTGTGTCATCTCTGTCAGCAAGGAAGGGTGAGTGTGGTACTCTACAGCCCACTATGACTATTCTGATCACTGTTGTTAATCTCTTACTATGACGGTTCATAAATGGCACTTGATTGTAGGTGTGAGACAAAGGAAAGAAGCTGATCCACACAGGCCTCAGTGTTTGCTGGATCCACTAGGGGTCTTGGAATGGGTTTGGGGGTGATGATAGTAATGAGTGTAAATGACTTCTTGAGATCTGGCCAGCGAGGGTATTGTGAGATGGAAATACTCGGCCTTTGTATCAGTGACACTGCCACTTTTCACAGGAGAAAATGAGAAATCAGTTAAAGTGGAATAAAGTAGTTGTTTTTACTACCTAAATATAAGGACCCCCTAAATACCTATTCATGTATTTCTTGGGCATTGGTAGATCCGGGCTATGGCGGGGCCTTACTAGAGAGTCTGTCACCTGCGCAGGCCACTTATTGGCTACTGCTGGAGAGTCTCTCCCTGCCTGGCTGCTTGCAGTGGAGACAACGAGGTGGGGTGGTGGGGGTGCTGCCAGCATGTGTGGCCCGTGCAGACTTTCTGAGTGCAGACCCTGGGGACAAGAGGGGAACTGTATCAGGGCTTGGTGAGAGAGGGAAGAGGCGGGGCTGGAAAGCATTGGTGAGCTCCTGGCGGGTGCTAGGGGACACCCCAGTGTCCAGCTGACCCTCCCCTCAGAAAAGGAGAGATTTGGCCCCTGACTTACCGAGGAGCTGCCTCTGGACAGCTTGGGTGGGGCGCCGTGAGCCCCAGAAGAGCCCAGAGGTGGAGGAGAGATGGGGCCGGGGCCTAGCTGAACTCCAGCACGCTCCCTGTCGACGAAGCCTGGGTCTCCTGAGAAGGAGGTCCCGGCGCCAGCCCCGGGGTTCACTTCTGGGGCAGACCCGGAAGCAACCCGAGTGGTCCTAGGCCGCCAGTGAGGACTCGGAAAAAGAGAGGAGGAGGAGAGGCCAGGTCCCCCTTGCTTCTGAGCGCACCCAGGTGTGAGTAGCCCCTTTGTTCCCGTTAACTCCAGTGATGTGTGAGTGTGGGTCCTCGCCCCGCTGCAATGGCCGAAAACCGTATTCCAATCGTGTTCTACATTTATCGCCATTTTGAGGGTTGGGGTCACAGCGGTGGGGGCTTTGCGGGTCCATTTCTAGGGGTTCTGGGCTGCTTCCTCGCCGTGCGTGTGGGGTCGGATACCTGCCTATCGCTTCTGACTGTGCCTGGGGTGTGAGGTCTCTGGGGGACGGGCAGCGCCCCTTCCCGGCCACGTAGCTTTCTTCTCCGGCTCTTTCTGCCGCCCTGAGGCTCTTTCTGAGGGGGATGGGCCAGACCATGCTGTTCTCAACTTTCATGAACTTTTCCTGCTGTCAACACTTCCTCCTCTAGCTTGCTGTTTTCCCCGGAGGCATCTGGCATCACCTATAAGCCAGGGGGACTCATAGGAGTGTCTCTGTTTTCAGTTCTTCTTTAAAAAAGTATTTCTTTGATTTGAAAGGCGGAGATAAAGAGAAAAGGAAGAAGAGAGCTCCCATCTACCCAGTCACTCCCCAAGTGCAGTGGGGGGTGGCGGGGGGTGGCGGGGTGGGGCGGTGGCTGGGAGGCAGGAGCCAGGAACTCAGTCTGCTTCTCCCATGTGGGTGGTGGGTGCAAGGTGTCCGGCGCATAACAAATCTTCCCAGGCAGATGAATCAATTAATTCACAGGCTTTTATTGGGATTCTGCTCCCAGGTGAGGTTCCCCAGTCCCAACGGAGCGGGGCCTGGGGAAGTCGCGGGTCAGAGATTGGGAGGGCTCCCCTTATAGGTACAGGGCGTGGGGGTTAAAGGTGGAGGCTGGTCTGATTCTCATTGGTTGACCTTTAGGCACCTGTGGGGACCTTGACAAGGACTTTTCTTCCCCAGAAGTACGGGTAGGGACTCTCCATTCCCGGAAGTATACGCCTTCCCTCCTTGTGGATCCCAAAACTACCAGTGGGGACCCAAGTTCTGCCTCCCAGGGTGTACATGAACAGGAAGATGGACTCAGAGGTAGAGCAAGGCTTGAACCCAAGTGCTCTGATACGAGATGCACCCAAGAGTGTCTTAACTGCTGTGCCAAGTTCCTGCCCCTGTTTTCAGTTCTGCTTAGTTTCTCTGCAAACAGACCCTGAAACCAGAATCTGTGCCCAGGTGATTCTAGTCAGTGCTGTTAGGAGAGGGGCAAGTGAGAGAGGAAGGGGAAGCCAGTGAGTCCAGAGACCAGGGTCTTCCTGGAGATCCTGAGTCGTCCCAGGGCTAGGTGGAGGGAGCTGGGCTATTTGTCCACCAACTCCCATCTGTCAGGAATTGAAGCCTGAACCCCAGAGCCCTTCTGCTCTGCCACAGGCATCCTCCTTGCTTGTCCAGGAGTCAGAAAAGCTCCCAGGCAGGGAGTCAGCAGTGGTTGCAATAAAATGTTGCAGGTGTGTTTTGCTGAAGGCCAGGAGGCCAGAGGGGATCTGGGCAGAGCGTTGTGGGCTCCGCCCTTCTCTCCTGGGAGGTGGATCCCAGGACTGCAGGCTGTTTGAGAGTAAAGGCAGCAAACACGGGCAGATTCACTGAAGATGGGCTCCTGTGTCCTGGCTTCCTGCAGGGCTGCTCCCCCTCACCAGTGGGAGGGAGCGCATACTTGTGTTTTGGGGGTCTCTGAATGGAGCTCTGGGAGCCGGAGGGGGCACCATGCAAAGATAACCGGACTTAGCTCTGGGCCTAGGCTGCTCAGTCAAGGAAGAAAGAGAACACTGCAGGGCCCGGCGTTGTGGTGTAGCAGGCTAAGCAACCGCCTCTGACTGTTGCCTGTGATGCTGGCATCCCATACGGGTGCCAGTTGCAGACCCACTGCTCCATTTCCAGTTCAGCTTCCTACTAATGTGTCTGGGAAAGCAGCAGAGAATGACCTTGGACCCAAGTCCTTGGATCCAGCAAGTAGCTCCTGGATCCTGGCTTCGGCCTGGTGCAACCCTGGCCATTATAGCCATTTTGTAGCCATCTGGGGAGTGAACCAACAGATGGAAGATGTTTCTGTCTCTCCCTCTCTCACTGCAACTCTGGCTTTCGGATAAATAATACATCTGAAGAAAAACAGAAAAAAAAAAAAAGGAAACACTGCTATTATGTGAGGCAAAACATTGTCAGGGCCACCAGAGCTGGTCAAGAGCACTGGAGAGTCTTGGGAAAGAGAGACAGCAGCTCCGTTGGGGTTTGGAAAGGTGTCGGGGCCTGTGCAAGTAGAGTGGGATTTGAAAGGTGGTGGAGGGCCGGCGCCGCCGCAGCTCACTAGGCTAATCCTCCACCTTGCGGCGCCAGCACACCGGGTTCTAGTCCCGGTCGGGGCGCCAGATTCTGTCCCGGTTGCTCCTCTTCCAGGCCAGCTCTCTGCTATGGCCAGGGAGTGCAGTGGAGGATGGCCCAAGTCCTTGGGCCCTGCACCCCATGGGAGACCAGGAAAGGCACCTGGCTCCTGCCATCGGATCAGCGCGGTGCGCCGCTGCGCCAGCCGTGGCAGCCATTGGAGGGTGAACCAACGGCAAAGGAAGACCTTTCTCTCTGTCTCTCTCTCTCACTGTCCACTCTGCCTGTCAAAAGTGGTGGAGGAGAGAGATGCAGAGGATGGCTCAAGGAGCTGTGACCAGCAGGCTCAGGTGGGGCAGTGCTGGAAGGAGGGAGGCAACCAGGGCATCGGAGAGAGGACGCAAGCAGGCAGGCAGGCAGGCAGGTTGGGGCCCCAGCTCTGCTCTGCCCAGCCCTCGGGTGTTTCCTCCTGTGGAGGCCACCGGGAGAGCTGGTCCAGCCACCAGTGTGTGTCTTGGCTTCGGGACAGCTCAACCAGAAGTGCTAGCTGTCAGGCACTGCAGTTAGAAGTCACTCCCCTCTTTAGCTAGCGTGGGATCAGCCGCTTCGAGGCTCAGCGCCCAAGACGTCTTAGACGTTTATAAATCACAGGATTGGGAAACGAATGGCAGCCCTTGTCCTAAACCTGCTTGGTCTCTGCCCATACTTGTTTTTGTTTAAATTCCGCTGGGGGCTCCACATGTACAGTGTCGAGCTTGGTGAGACCCTGGACAAGCCTGAGAGAGACATAAGGCATGGGGTGGGAGCGGGGGAGCTCTGCCCTGGGAGAGCAGGGATCTGAGCTCCATTGTGGTTTTGGCTGTGCCCGCCTGGCCTCCGTGTGCCTGGCAGTAACATTCACTCTCAACTGCACTTTCAGGAGGAGGAAGCAAGAGCTTGGCTGGGGTCTGTGGATCAATGAGAAATGACCAGTTGGTTTTCCTACACTAGGGAGGCTCTCAAAACCCTAGGTTCTCCCCGTGAAAGGAGGTGGTTGTACCGGGGGCTGCAGCAGGGTTTAATTTCTCGTGCTCAGCAAAGTCTCCCTGCTTATCTGGGATAAAAGCAGGCATTGCTGCTCGGGTCCCACTCCTTTTGGCTCAGAAAAAAGAGTGAACGTTTCCTGCTAGACCAGGCTATCATAAACGAGGCCTGCACATCACTCCTTATCGATGGCTTCCCTGTGTGTGCCAAGGGGGTGGCTGGCCTGGTTCTCCCTATGCTGTGGGAATAAGTACAGGGTGCACAGAGCAGTGACCAGAGTAGGGAGGAGAACATTTAAGTGTGAAGGAGAGTCTGGGCCCAGCCCTGGGCTCTGTGGGGCGCCTGTGTGTGTCCATGTCCATTCTATGGAGGGGGAAAGTGAGGGTGGGTGAGGGGAAGGGACTTGGAGAAGATCAGTATCACATAACTAGGGTGGATGATTCTCGCAGCCCTCACTCCCACTCTGTGTGGTGACGTCGTAGTCCCTAGGCCTCACCTGTGTGTTGTTGCCCTTCTACACCATCCCTGGGCGACGCAGCTCAGAGGTCTGGGGCCCTAGGGCTGAGGAGTACAGTTCCCTTCTGCAATTGTAGTGTCTGCCCTTGGAGGAGGCATTGGTCTCTGGTCCTGGCTCCATGGAGGCAGAGGAGCGTGCAGGAGAGGAGACTTGGGGGAGCCGACAGATGACACACCTGCTAGAACAAGAGGCAGCCCCTAGGCTGGACATCATGAGAGGTTGTCTGTCTGCCTCCCAGGAAGATAAAACCTAGGGAAAATTCCCAAGCCATGCCGCAAGCACAATGGGACGCAGCTAGAACTTGGAGTTCTTTTCCCACGTCTGCTGGTCTCTCTGGAAGTCCAGGGGCCCAGGACACTGCCATAAGCCCCCAACTCCCACAGGAAGGCTGTCCCCCTGGCTGCTGCAGCCAGAGCACGGTGTGTTCCATTTAATAGAGAACTCTTGCCTAAGTGATAGATGGATTGAGAGACCCACAAAATCTTTCTGCCCTGGAGGGTGGTTGTACTCTCCCTGTGGAGGTCTCTGATCCAGGGAGATGTGGCAGTTTGGTGACATGTTGGAGAACAGCCAGCTCCTGTCCACTTCTCTGGGCTATGGGCTGAGGCCTGGATTATCCCCAGTGGACACTAGGCACACAGTGCACCTGGAAGGGCAGGAGTTCTGATCAGCACCAGGTGCTTAGCAGGCACCAAGCCTGAGCCTGCAGACCAGACAAATTTTCCTTGGAATCTGAGGGAACCAGCGGGATACTCAGGTGTGTCATAGGGTAAATTGTTCCTGCTGCCAAGGACCCAGTCCAGGGGGAAGAGGGACAAGGGCCAACCCAGCCTCCCAGGCCCAGGAGACCAATTCCAAGGACTAGGTACTCTGGATTGCCAGGGAGGAGATGACGGCCTCTTTGTATCACAGAGCAGGAGAGGGGAAGCTACCCGGGAGGTATGGGCTGGCTCTTAGTCACCTCTCATTAGGCTCCAGGAGGGGACAGGATGAGATGGGATTGTGTAGGATCAGGGAGGGCAGAGGCTTTGCTTTGAGACAGGCTGTGGGGGCCAGTGGACCAGACCCCCAGGGAGGTATTGAATTTCTGAGGCTTGAGAAGAAGAGGTTTGGGGGGGGGGCTCTAAGAAATGTGGATTCCTGAGCCCAAGATGATGGCTGGGACACAGAGGATAAGGCCTTTGGGTGCATGGAAGAAGAGCGTGAATACCTCTGGGCTTAAACTCCTGCATCTGTGGGATTTGGAAATGCCAGGGATTGGAAGGTCCAAGGGTTGGGGACCTTGAACATTAAGTGCAGTGCACATCCCAGTGCCTGTCCTCCTAACTAGGTGGCCCACCCATCTGATTCCCTGCGTTTGTGGTGGGAGCTGCAGTTCTCTGCAGAGCTGCCCTCTACCCATGGGAGCCACATCATTCAGAGGTGAACACCTTCCCTCTCCATCCTTCTCAGGCCCCAAGTCAACCCATCTGATCTAGCTCTCTGGTATGGCCTGGGAAAGCCGTGGAAGATGGCCCAAGTCCTTGGGTTCCTGCACCTGCATGGGAGACGCCGAGAAAGCTTCGGGCTTCTGCCTTTGTATTGGCTCAGCTCCGGCCATTGTGGCCATTTGGGGAGTAAACCAGCAGATGAAAGATCTCTCTCCGTCACTCTGCCTCTCAAATAAATAAATAAAATCTTAGAAAATATCACATTGAGTTCTAGACAAATACTGGCTGAAGGCTGAGATTCAAGGAACAGGTCCAAGATCCAGGTCCATATCCAAGATTTAACTCTTAAGTCTGGTTTCATTTCTAAGATGATGTCAAAGGAACTCAAGGTGTAGGTCCAATGTCTATGTCCAAAATAAAGTTGAGGTCCAGGTTTGAGGCCCATGGTTAGAGTTGAAGGTTCATGTCCAAGGTCTACAAGACTATCACTATATCCAGGTCCTAGTTCAAACCCAAGATCTGACTTTATATTCAGCATCCAGAAAAATAACAGGTACAAAGTAAGTATCTGATTTCCAGGTCCAAGGTATAGGTCATTATCCAAGGTGAAGGTCCAGTTCAAAGTCCTGAAGTCCAGGTGCAAGACCTAGATGCAAGATTCAGATGTAGGTTTGAGGCCAGAATTCAAGGTCAGTGTCCAAGTTTCAGATAGAAGATCTGAGGTTCCAACCCAGTGCCCAAGTCCCTGAGTGTTCCAAGGCCTACATTTAGATCTGAGTTCCAGGTCCAATATCCATGCATAGGGAGAAGGCCAGGATCAGGTTTGAGGTCAGAGGTCCAGATCTTTGGTGGGGTTCTAGGTCCAAGGACCAGATATCCAAAGTTCACATCCCCCTGAGGAGGTCCAAAAACCGTCTCCTACCCAAGGATAAAATCAAGGTTCCATTTCACAATTCTGCTTGAGTCCTGCCTCTGCCTTTGTTTCAGATAACAGCAAAGTGCCTGTGCTCTCTGGCGTCCATGTACATTTTTTTCTCTGCAGGAACATAATGTCTCCAAGTAATTCTCTGGTGTGCTTCATTCATTTCCCTTTCGAGTCTCTGTGCTCCTCTGGTTTTCACCCACCTCTTTGAATCTTTCTCAGGCTCCTTCTCAGCTCCCTGACTTCTAAACTTTGCAGTGTCCCTGGGCTTAGTACATGGACCATGTTCCTTTCTCTGTGTACTCCCTCTTGCTCAACTCCTCCAGACCTACAGTTCCAAATACCCCTGTACAGAATAGCAACTTCCACATTCATGTGGCTCTTCTGTGACCTCCACATGTGTCTGCAGAGAAAATTTGAAATCCTGCTGGGTAGGTACTGTGAGTGCACCTATTGTGGAAGTGAGGGATTCTCCTTGATTATGCCTCGGCTCTGCTCCTAAGGAGATTGTTTCTTCTCTGTGTCCTTCTTGGCTAGTCTGAGGTGGGGTTTGGGAATATATTCCTTCCTGGAGTAGATGTCTTCGCCTACTTCCTGCTGACTGAAGGAAAGTGGGAGGACCGGTGGATCGCTCCCAAGGTCAGGATTTTTTTTTTCTTAAAGATTTACATATTTATTTGAAAGTCAGAGTTACAGAGAGAAGGAGAGGCAGAGAGAGAGAGAGAGAGAGAGAGAGAGAGAGAGAGGTCTTCCATTCTCTGGTTCACTCCCTAATTGGCTGTAAAGACCAGAGTTGCACCAATCTGAAGTCAGGAGCCAGGAGCTTCTTCTGGGTCTCCCACATGGGTGCAGGGGCCCAAGGACTTGGGCCATCTTCTACTGCTTTCCCAGGCCATAGCAGAGAGCTAGGTTGGAAGTGGAGCAGCCGGGACTCGAACCGGCGCCCATATGGGATGCCGGCACTGCAAGCGGCAGCTTTACCCGCTTGTCCACAGAGCTGGCCCCCAAGGTCAGGTTTAAAATCAATAGATCCATTGTCTTTCTGTTCCCAATCAGTTCCATGCATCTGTAAGCATAAATGCAGTTTTTTCCAAGACCTAGTTCTGAAGACACTACATCTCATTGCCCGTCCTTCCGTCCGTCCTTCCTTCCTTCCTTGTTTCCACCCTAGTCAGGATCAACTGGGGTGTACAGTGGTAAGAACAGTCCCCTAGATCTCAGTGATTTTAACACACCAGAAGTCACAAGTATATTTGCAGGGGGCAGGGGCAATTACTGTGCAGTCTCTCAGTAACTGAGACTAACTGAGGCACCACCGTTTTGATTTTTTTTTAAGATTTATTTTTATTTATTTGAAAGACAGAGTTACAGAGAGAGAGAGAGGTAGAGACAGAGAGAGAGGTCTTCCATCCGCTGGTTCACTCCCTAATTGGCCGCAATGGCCAGAGCTGCGCTGATCTGAAGCCAGGAGCCAGGAGCTTCTTTTGGGTCTCCCATGTGGTTGCAGGGGCCCAAGGACTTGGGCCATCTTCCACTGCTTTCCCAGGCCATAGCAGAGAGCTGGATCGGAAGAGGAGCAGCCAGGACTATAACCAGCGCCCATATGGGACACCAGTGCTTCAGGCCAGGGCTTTAACCCATTGCGCTACAGCGCCGGCCCCTGTTTTATTGTTGCTGAATACAAATCTGGTGGCCAGTGGGCAAAGGAAGAGACTAAAGAATTGCTTGTGAGATTTTCGTTGCCTCAGTCCAGGAAGGTTACACATCATTTCTGTTCAGGTTTTATTGGTCACAAGTGACGCTGTGACCCCAAAACAGTAACAATGGCACTGGAAAATACAGCCGTTTCCAGATATTGTCTACCTGCTTGCATCTGTCTTTGAGGGTAACCCTCAGGTCTACTCTCAATACAGGGCTTGGTTTTTTTGTTTATCATGTTTTTGTTTTGACTCGTTTACTGCTTTACCCCCAATGACTGCTATATAGTAAGTGCTTAATAAATATCTAAAGGTGAGTGGTTGTTAAGGACTACGGCTTCTTTGCTGAACTTACAAGAAAAGAAATCATGGTGGCCCCCAAGGACCTTGTGGTGAATTGGGAGTGCACAGCCCCCAGGAAATGGGTAGATCTTGACTGAATGCATGCCTCGGAGTCTGGAGTTTATGATCTCAAGGAGAGGAGCTGAGGCCCTCCCTAGGTGTGGCAGGAGTCAGACCCAGAGCTGGACTGCCGCGTTGTCTGAGACCTCCTAAGCAGGGATGGAGTCTCAGAAACCTGCCCAAAAATGGTCCCTGGGTAGAGGTTGAATCTTGCATGAGTCACTGGATCAGTGCTGCTGGTGTGTGTTGGGCCCAAATTTACCAATTTCACCCATGGCCTGGGATCCTTGAGTCATGAAACCAACTTAAAGACTGGTTCTAAGAATTGGGTGTGAATGTTGTAAGCATCTTTATTCATAAGCCTCCAGCTGGAAATAACAAATATCTACAACAAGAAAATGGACAAAAAACCTGTGGTGTTTATTCGCACCATGGAATCCTACTCAGTGATGAAAACAAACAAATTACTGGCATACATACAAAATTGATGACTTCTGAAAGTGCTATTTAAGCAAAAGACTCCAGATATTAAAAAGCACATCCTGTATGATTGTATTTGGCCCCACTTGATTTTCGAGCCCGCACCAAACCAAGCGAGGCCAGGTGCACTTGTCCACTTGTGTGAATGGTGGTGGTCATAGCAAGGGTTCTGCCACGTTGCACAGGCTCCAGGGGCCACCATTCATGCTGTAACCTGTGGGGTTGTGCCCCGGGGACACCATGCACACAGGATACAGTGTGGAAAGCACTCTTGGAGGAACTACCATTGGGACTGCCGTTAGGAGTGAAGGGTATTTCCTAGGAAACAAGTTTGTGTGATGCAGCCCATGCAAGAGCTATCCACCCAAAGACCACTTCCCTGGGTGTGAGGCAGGGCGGGGAAGACGTGCAGCTGAATCCATCAGCAGGATCCAGAGCTTCGAGGGTTTTGTAGTAAGGATTTAAAAAAAAAAAAGATTTATTTATTTGAAAGAGTTACAGAAAGAGAGAGAGACAGAGAGAGAGGTCTTCCCTCCACTGGTTCACTCCCCAGATGGCTGCAACGGCTGGAGCTGCCCCAATCCGAAGCCAGGAGCCAGGAGCTTCCTCCGGGTTTCCCACGTGGGTGCAGGGGCCAAGGACTTGGGCCATCTACTGCTTTCCCAGGTCATAGCAGAGAGCTGGATTGGAAGAGGAGCAGCCAGAACTAGAACCAGTGCCCATATGGGATGCTGGCACTTTAGGCTAGGGCTTTAACTCACTGCACCACAGTGCTGGCCCCTTTAGTAAGGATTTTCACCCACATTTTTCTCCCCCACAATTTGGGGAGCAGGCAAAGAAAGGCAAAATTATAAAGGGAGTTCTCACTTGAGTGTCCACTCCCAAAGCTGACCTCCTTGGGTGAAGCCTCCTCCTTTTGAATTGTGTCCTCCCTGTGGAAACCTACCTGCCCTATGTCCATGCCCTTGACCTTTCTGCCTGCTGCACAAGAGCTGGTTAATCTGGTGAACTACTAACACACTGCTGGTAGTAATACAAGGGCATTCAAAAAGTTCACAGAAAAAGGAATTAAAAGTTTATTTTGTTGCAAGATATTTTGAAATCCACACATTGGAGGAGTCTTCAAAAAGTTCATGAAAAATGTGTATTAAAAAAAAAACCTGGCCGGCGTGGCAGCTCAATAGGCTAATCCTCCACCTGCGGGGCGCCGGATTCTGTCCCGGTTGCTCCTCTTCCAGGCCAGCTCTCTGCTGTGGCCTGGGAGTGCAGTGGAGGATGGCCCAGGTGCTTGGGCCCTGCACCTGCATGGGAGACAGGGAGAGGCACTTGGCTCCTGCCTTTGGATCAGTGCGGTGCGCCGGCCGCAGAGCGCCGGCCACAGCGGCCATTGGGGGGTGAACCGACAGAAAAGGAAGACTTTTCTCTCTGTCTCTCTCTCACTGTCCACTCTGCCTGTAAAACAAACAAACAAACAAACAAAAAAATCCCTGCATGGTTTCAAAGTTTCTTGCACCAAAATAAAGTTATTTCTTAAAACATTTTTAGAATTTTTTTTTAATGATTTTGCTCATTTATTTGAGACAGAGAAATGGACAGAGAGATGTCTTCTGTCTGCTGGTTCACTCTGGCTGAAATGGCCAGAATTGAGCAGATCTGAAGCCAGGAGCCAGGAGCTTCTTCTGAGTCTTCCACATAGGCGCAGGGGTCAAGCACTTGGGCCATCTTCTACTGCTTTCACAGGCCACAGCAGGGAGCTGGATCAGAAGTGGAGCAGCAGGGACTTGAAATGGGACCCATATGGAATGCCAGTGCCACAGGTGGAGGCTTAATCTACTATACACAGCACTAGCCCCTCTGTGTCCCCCAGTGCCCACAGTGGCTGAGGGCTGAAGCCAGAAGGTGAGAACTCAGCAGGTCTCCCATGGAGGTGGCAGAGATGGCTTCTGCCTCCTACAATTAGCACGTGGCTGGAGTCGGGACTTGAACCCAGGCATTCTGAAATGGAATGTGGGTGTGCTAACAAGTGTCTTAGGTGCCAGAGGAAGCACCTGCCCCTAAACTTGACTTTAAATTCCATTCCCCCATGAAGCACGCTCTGCATACAAACCCTGAAAAGCACGGTCTGCAAGTCCTTTCCTAGGAGGAGACTCTGATGGTGGCGATCCCAAGCCCTCTGTGGACAAGGCTCCAGAGGGGCTTTGGGAACCCTGTCGCATTCCATCCTGCGGTGGTGGTCTTTGTTCTGCGGACATCTTCATCTGGCCTCAGCTGCTGGCCTTGTGGCAGCATCACCAGCAGGTGGCAATGGTGCCGTGTTCCTAAGGCCTTAGGCAGGCATCTGGGTCCCTTTACTTGAGTAAATAGAGGAGCAGGTTGAAGGAAAGGACCCTGGTAAAAATGAGAATTACTGCTTTGCCACTTAGCGACTTCAGGGCCTTGGCAAAGGGGCTGGGATTTTAGCTCGATTCCTTCTCTATGGTGTAGTTGTGTCACTGCTCAAGTCTCAGAGTCAGAGCGAATTGTGACCCTGCAGCAGCTTTCAAGAGATCCCCCGTCTCCAAGAACCACACTTTGTTGAGGGCTCTCAGATCCTGATGCATGTTATCTCACGTACTCCTTGGGAAAGCCTGGGAAGCATTTCCAGAACCGTCCTTGTCTTGTAGCTGGGGACAGCGATGCTCAGAGTGGTTCGGGACCTTGTCCAGTGTCACTCAGCCAACGCAGAGCAGAGCCCGGGTTTATGCCCAGGCTGGCTGGCTGCAGAGCCTCTCATGCCTGGCCGCTTGGCTGTACCACCTCCGACACCGGTGGGTGTTGGATCTGCTCCCATGTTGCCATCACTCACCACAGCCCGCACAGAGACCGTGTTCTGAGGAAGAAGGAAGGCAGCAAAGTGAGATGCAGAAATACCTCTCTATCAGGCTGCCCATGGCCTTGTCAACTTTCTGGAGTTCATGACCCGTGCACCTGGGACTCTGTGGGAGGAGTCTCCTGCAAGATACCAGTGTGTTCTGTATCCAGGAAAAACGGCTTCCACTCCAGCTGAGAGGGGTCCTCATAGCCTGGATTCTGAGAGTAGGGTGGGAGTTTGCGAGGGAGGCATTGCTGGCTCTTCTGGGGCCATCACTCAATGCCTGTGCCCACCCTGAGTGTGTAATACTCATTTCTTCTCCCCCCTTCACACACACCTGCTCCAGGTGGGCTGGTGCTGCCATGAGCGTGGACGGGGACTCCCAAGCATCCTCTCTGCTGGGCTCACCGTCTCCGTCCTGTGGGCATCTTTTCCATCACTGCCCTCACATCAGTGGCCTCCTAGTGTGAAGTGCCCAGGCCATGCATCCCCTGGTTGCCCCGCAGCAGAAACCCTGCCACAGCCTCCCAGGCTGAGCTCCACAGGCTGGACCTGCTAGGCCTGAGCCCTCCAGGTCAGGGGAGCACAGTGCACATGGACTCCTTCTAGAAGTTACCAAGCAGGGGAGAAGCCAGAACAACCCATACACCACCTGGAGGAGTGTGTGATGCAGCAACCGCTTGAGAAAATTGGCAGTTACCTAAAAAGCTAAGTGTCTGTCTCTGCCCTAAAACTCAGCTCTACCTGTCCTGAAATTCTGCTCCCATGTGTTAATCAAGAGCCCTGAAAAGCAGTGTCCACAGCGAATCTTGGGCAAGAAGAGTCACAAGACTTCTATTCATAATGGCTCACAACCAGGCAGATGAATGGGTAAACAGGTCATGGTGCACCTCACAGCAATAAGAAGAAAGGAACTACAGTTCAGGGAGGAACCCCACAGATTCAGCATGGAGTGAGGGGACCCCAACACACCAGGGGTCCCAGGCGACGATTCTGCTCACGGGGAGTGCTGGAAGATGCAGACCCGCCTGGCGCTGGAAATCAGCATGGAGGCTGCTGCACAGGTGCTGGGGGAGAGCTCCTGGATCTTTTCTGAACCTCAGCCTGCAGCCCCGTCGGTTCCTTGCAGGTACTTGAGAAGCCACATTCACTCCTTCGTCAGCTTCGCCCATGAGACCCCGGGAGGGATTCAGGCTGCAGCCTGGCCTGTGAGAAGCCTCCAGTTCCAGAACTTGAACGTTTCAGAGGGAGTGAAAGATACTGCTGCCGATTCTCCATAGTAACCCTCCCCTTTTATTCCTAGTTGTCCTGGGCGTCTTGCCAAGCAGCTGAGATGACTTCCGTCACTTGCAAGGAGAGGAGGCCAGGTAACTGAGAGGCAGTGGGTGTGACTTCCTGCAAGAGGGTAGAAGAAAGGGGGTCTCCATTTCTCCTCCTTCCTCACTTCTGTTGGTTGGAACATAGATGTGATGGTGGAAGCTCCAGCAGCCCTCTTGACACAGGTTTGAAGGTCACTCGGTAATGTCAGAGGGGTTTCTGGAAGGAGTTCTGTGGAGCTATCACTGGCCTACTTATGGCATTTTTTTTTTTAGAAAAAGATTTATTTATTTGAAAGGAAGAGTGACAGTGAGAGAGAAAGGTGCACACACACACACACAGAGGTAAGAGAGAGAGAGAGAGAGAGAGAGAGAGATTTTTCCATTCATTGGTTCACTCTCCAAATGCTGACAATGGCCGGGCTGGGCCAGGTCAAAGCCAGGAGCTGGAAATTGTATCTGGCTCTGCCACGTGGATGGCTGGGACCCAAACACGTGAACCATCACCTGGTGCCTCCCAGGGAGCTCATTACCAGGAAGTGGATGCAAGACTCAACCCCAGACACTCCAATATGGGATATGGATGTGCCATTGGGGGCCGTTGCTGTGGCACACTAGGTTAATCCTCCGCCTGCGGCACCAGCATCCCATATGGGCACCGGGTTCTAGTCCCGGTTGCTCCTCTTCCAGTCCAGCTCTCTGCTGTGGCCTGAGAAGGCAGTGGAGGATGGCCTGGGCCCCTGCACCACTGTGGGAGACCAGGAAGAAGCTCCTCACTCCTGGCTTCTGATCTGCGAAGCTCTGGCCATTGTGGCCATTTGAGGGGTGAACCATCAGATGGAAGGCCTTTCTCTCTGTCTCTCTCTCTCACTGGCTGTAACTCTACCTGTCAAATAAATAAATGAATAAAAACTTTAAAAAAAAAAAAAAGGGCTGTGCCACAGCACCCACCACCCCACCCATTTTTTTTTTTTTTTAACATAGTAACAGCATGTTTTGGCCTGGCCAGTTGTGATTTTCCGTTACTTGTGACAGGCTAACCTGAAGGAATTTGGAGATGAAGAGTACTGATTTGGGAACCAAAACCCTGGTTCTGACTTCTGCCAGCTAGAGGAGCCTGGGATGCTCAACTCACTTCTTTGCTCATCAGGAAAAGGGAGGGGGAAAACTCCCCTTCTTCATAGGATTACTGCAAAGATTAGACAAACTGACCTAGGTTTCCCTCAAATCCGGCTCCATTTTTTTTCTTAAGGATTTATTTATTTATTTGAAAGAGTTACACAGAGAGAGAGAAGGAGAGGCAGAGAAAGAGAAAGAGAGAGAGGTCTTCCATCTGCTGGTTCACTCACTCCCCAGATGGCTGCAATGGCCAGAGCTGCACCTATCTGAAGCCAGGAGCCAGAAGCTTCCTCTGGGTCTCCCAATGCAGGTGCAGGGGCCCAAGGGCTTTGGCCATCTTCTACTGCTTTCCCAGGCCATAGCAGAGAGCTGGATTGGAAGTGGAGCAGCCAGGACTCGAACTGACACCCATATGGGATGCTGGTACTGCAGGTAGCAGCTTTACCCTCTATGCCACAGCGCCGGAGGGCTTCACTTCTGGAGAGCTCTTGTGTCCCTTTGGAGGTGTTATGTTTCCAGGCTTCTTTGTGTTTCTTGTGTCCCTGTGTTGACGGCTGTGCATCTGGGGTAGCAGTCACTTCTGATACCATGGAGTAGCTTTTTTTAAAAAAGATTCTTTGATTTGATTGGATCAGGGTGTGGGTTGGGTGGGTGCTTTGGCTTTGGTTATGTGTCACCTCCGTGTGCTTCTTCAGTTGTCATTGCTTTTGTCGACATAGGTGGCTACAGTTGTCGAGACTCCAGTTCATGGAGGTGGTGATGCGCACTGCTGGGGATCTGGGCTTCCCAAGGTGCAGGTCCTCAGGCCCCACAAGTGCCCATGGCACTGGAGTTTGTGAAGGCAGCAGCCACAGTTCTGCTGGTGCTGGGGGTTATGGCACCGGCAGCTGTAGTCCCAGGGCCGCAAGGATGTGGGAGGGACCTTCCGCAGGTCCCCTGGGAGGAGTGCTGGTGATGTTGGGGCTTGGGACAGCTATAGTTCTGAAGATGTAGAGAAGCTGACAGAGGAACACATAGGGCCCTGGGAAAATATGAGGCATGAAGATCTGGCTGATCCTTGGTCTACAGTATGGGCTCCGCGAATGTGGGCTCTTACGGTTTCTGTGCAGAGGCACATGGCGTGTGTGTGTGTGTGTGTGTATGTACACACATGTGTGCATGCATGTGCAGTCCAGTCTGGGCGACACTCTGGTGTTGGTGGGGGAACCTCCCGCATCTGACTCTCAGGAAATGCTCCCTGTATGTGGCAGCCAGGTCTTCTTCTGACCGCTGAGCCCTTACTCAGGAGCTAGGTGTGTGGTGCTCTCAGGTGCAGAGCACATGTTACCTGCTTCCTGCCCCAGAAAGTTGTTTCAGGTAAACAAGGAACCAATTTTTTTTTAGTACAATTATGTCCCAGATATTGAATTGCTTCTGGCGATTCTAGGGGTGGGACCGTCTCCCCTCAGATCCCTACACCTGCCTTGGGTCTCTGTCATATTCTTTGTCCCCTGCAGGTTCCGTCTAGGAGGTGGGTCGGGGAAAGGGCCATTTTCAAGGGTCCCAGTGCCTGCCTCGCTTGTTGCTTCTTGACTTTATTTTTTCTTTATTTTTTTTTCTGAAGATTTATTTATTTATTTGAAATGCAGAGTAACAGAGAGGCAAAGGTAGAGAGAGAGAGGTCTTCCATCCGCTGGTTCACTTCCCAGATGGCTGCAAAGGCCAGAGCTGTGCTGATCTGAAGCCAGGAGCCAGGAGCCAGAGGCTTCCTCTAGCTTTTCCACATGGATGTAGAGGCACAAGGACTTGGGCCATCTTCCACTGCTTTCCCAGGCCATAGCAGAGAGCTGGATCGGAGGTAGAGCAGTTAGGACTTGAACTGGCGCCCATATGGGATGCAGGCGGCAGCTCCACCCGCTATGCCACAGCGTCGGCTCCACCCCTTGACTTTCTAAAGGGTCTCCTTAGTTCCTACTTCTGCTCTGAGAACTTTCCTTGTTTTTAAAATGTCTTTTTTTTTTTTAAAGATGTATTTATTTATTTGAAAGTCGGAGTTACACAGAGAGAGAAGGAGAGGCAGAGGCAGAGAAAGAGAGGCCTTCCATCTGCTAGTTCACTTCCCAGTTGGCTGCAATGATCAGAACTGTGCCTATCTGAAGCCAGGAGCCAGGAGCTTCTTCCAGGTCTCCCACATGGGTGCAGGGTCCCAAGGACTTGGGTCATCTTCTACTGCTTTCCCAGGCCGCAGCAGAGAGCTGGATTGGAAGTAGAGCAGCTGGAACTCGAACCGGCGCCCATATGGGATGCCGGCACTGCAGGCAGTGGCTTTTCCCGCTACACCACAGCACCAGCCCTGAGAACTTTGTTGAAACAGGGAAAGTTGGCTCTGAGCTAGCTCCCAGGTCTTTAACGTCACTATGTTACCTGTGACTTTCACATCCTAGTCTGTTGGGTTTACCCCCAATCAAAGCTGACTTCTGAAACTTAAAACCAAGCCAAGATTGGGGCTCCTCTCCCATCCCTACTGTATCAGCCCTTCCCCCTGGGGAGGAGGTCTTAGTTGTTGGGGCCAGGGAAGAACCAGGAGCCAGCATTTCCAAGTCTCCCAGGTAATATGGAGGGTCTCATTTAAATTCCCCCAACCCTTTGTCTCCATGGCCACCGGAGTATTCATCATTGTCCCAGTTTTCAGAGTTTTAAAGTTTTAAAAGTACCTGGTCCTTTCACATCCTCCCCACAGTCCCCAGCATCTGCCAGAAAATACAGCAATCAGCTCTCTATACAGCTTCCCTAGGGGACTGTCACTGTGTCCGCTCTGCCAGCCAACACCAAACTAATCTCTTCAGCAAGAATCCCAGCTCATCCCTCTGTGTGACTGGGCAGAGGTAAGAAGAGAGAGGAGAGTGTGGAGACTTCTGGCAGCCTAGAAGGACTTTACTGCAGCCAGACGCGTCTTTAGGCAGGCCTTGCAGCAACGCCTCTCGTCTTCACCGGGCATCTGCTGATCATCCCTGGGACGTGCACAGCCCGGTCTCTGGGGACAGGTTCGGCCGCCTGAAGGTACCAGGGCATGACGTGTACCTGCATGGGACAGCGGTTCTGGGAGACAAAGGGAAATGGAAATTTAATTCTAGCAAGTATTTTTCCTCATCCGTCAGGCTAAAAATGCACCCATTTGTATAAGACACAGGCTTTAGTCACCAAAGAAAGTGAACGTGTGATGAAGAGAAGCGTCCTACACTTAGCAAACTCGAACTCACACTTCCTGAGTCAAAGCCACTGACATTTTTGGAAGATCCAAATTTAATCAGGGTGTTTTTGAAAGTTCCAAACTGAATCAGACAGACACGAGGCCCTATTCACCACATGCATCTTGACTAGCTGAAGTTGCATTTGGTAGGATGCATAATTTTTTGCTGCAAGTAATAGGAAATTCAATTTGGTGGGGCTTGGGGCTGGGGGGCCTGTGTTAAGTCACATCCTCAGACTCAGACCTGGAAAGAACTTTGATGCCCGAGATGCCACGTGTGCCCCGCGCAGGCCTGGGTCATGAACTGTCCCACGGTCATGAACTGTCCCACGGTCACTTTGAATTAGCAACGAGAAGGCATCCAGTGGAAGACCTTCATCAACACCTCGCTATCTGCTTGTTTTAAAATGTGGTTTTTATTTATATATAGTTAGGCCAACAGATCAGGCTGAGAGGACAGTGATGGGAAAGATAGTTTGCTGTACTTTCAGATCCCTCTTGAGTCAGGTGGAAGGAGGGAATTTGGAAGGGGTGGGCAAGAGCTTTTGTGGTTGGTGCTGGAAGGAACAGCGAGGGAGGGTACACAGGTGTAGGATTGACTAGCTTGAACAATTTCAGTGGTCTCTGGGACCCTGGAGCCTTTCTCTAGGTACCTCATACCTGACCTAGGGTGATTAGGGTATGGGGGTAGCAGCTCAGAGTGTGAGACTTCAGGTAGACAAGGTGGCTGGGGGAATGGGCTCTGGATTGACAGTTTAGGATAAAAATGACCTGCATATTGACCCGTCACATTGGCCAGCCTTAGGGGAGCAGTCCCTGCAGGGTCAGCAAGGCCCCCAGAAGTCAAAATGCCAAAAATGTGGATGAAAAAACCCCAATGATATCACTCTTCCCTCCGGCAAAGGCCTGTGCTTGTCTCCCTTGGGCAAAGCAGGGCGACTTCCCATTAATCACAAGCTGCTGCCTCTGACCCCAGCAGGGTTAGGTGGATGGAGGGAGGATAGCAGGCATCCACTTGGAACGACCCTGTAAGTGAGCCTTGTGATCCTGGGCTGGCCCTGGAGGCTCATGTCCATGGTCCTTGTCCTGCCAGCTGTCCCCAAGAGTAGGACTTAACGTTACTCATGGCCTGCAGGATGCACACACACACCTGTCTCCTGGATAAGAGAGGGACTTTGTGTGATGGTACCCCACAACTCAGAGAACCTAAGAAGCCCCTTGAGTGCTCCCCTCAGAACCTTTGCTGTAGATGTGAAGCAGGGGAGGGAGAGCCCCATGCTGCCTCTTCAGGCCCCAGAACAGCATTTTCCAAAGGACTGTTCCCCCAGCGCTGTCTTTGTCCACACTGTGATCCTAGTTTGCATTCTTAATCCAACAGAGGGTCCCCATCTCCTTGCTAAGTCTGAGTGGGAGAGGCTCTATCTCAAGCTGACTTGGCTGTCTAATGGTAACCATGGTGAGATGTCATTTAACATCCCACTAAATAGGCACTGAGAGCAGGCAGCTTCTCAGGGGTTCCTCTTTTCCTACTGCTTGGCCTTGGGGGCTCAGAGCGGGGCCACGTCCTGAGAGCAGATGAGAGTCACAAGCTAGGAAGATGCTGTTTTCCCTGAAGTTGTTCGAATGACATTACTTTGTGGTCCTGCGGACACCGTGGCGCATCCAGAGCTCCCTGGAGAAGGGTCAGAGCTGCTCCACTGACTTCCTTCTCTCTCTCAACACATTCACTGTTGTGAAAATACTTTTTTTTTTTTAAAGATTTATTCATTTATTTGAGAGGCAGAGTTACAGACAGAGAGAGTAGAGGCAGAGAGAGAGGCAGAGAGAGAGAGAGAGATCAATCTTCCATCTGTGGGTTCACTCTCCAAGTGGCTGTAATGGCCCAAGCTGGGCTGATCCGAAGCCAGGAGCCAGGAGCTTCTTCCAGACCTCCCACATGGGTTCTGGGACCCAAGTACTCATGCCGTCTTCCACTACTTTCCCAGACCACCAGCAGGGAGCTCAATCGGAAGTGGAGCAGGTGGGAATTGAACCGGTGCTCATATGGCATGCTGGTGACACAGGAAGTCTTAGCCTACGATAGCACAATGCTGGCCCCTAAAAATACTTTGTAAGTTTAAAGAACGCCCCAGAGACCTGGGGTCGGTTCAGCATGGTAGAGGTGACTAGGTTGAAGAGCTCTGTGGGATCCTGGATCTGGCTAGAGACTGAGGTTTTTACCTGGAGCTTTTATCTGTCTGTCCCCAAGAAGCATGAATGCTCACCTAATCTCAGCCCACGTTGGAAGCCTCTATTTCACTCCACAAAAGCAGGTCTTCCTGTGGCTTTGTCACATACTCAGGAGGAGGGAGGAAAAAAAAAAAAGAATTAGAATAGATTATTCCATGACTTGGAGTCCCTGATGAGCTGTATTCCCAAATCAGTCTCCATGTTTTCAGAGGTTCCATGACTTCTCTTAAACACACACACACACACACACACACACACACGTGTGTGTGCGTGCACACACGCAAAATCAGACATTTGATGTTTCTGAAACCCAGCTCCAGGCAGAACCTTAAATGCATCTCAAGTTGTGATCACAGAAGTAATAAACTCCCACTGGTCTGAAGCTCTATAGGGCACTTCATGATAAATGTATCAAAGCCACAGCAGCCAACTTTTTATAAATAATTCTGGCTTCCCACATTACTCATTATTTGCCACCAGCGCACTGGGGACACTTAGGTTCCACAGCAGAAGGAGCCTTCTTCTTTACACAGTTACAGTCACAGCACTTGTTTCTACGAACGCTTTATTTCTTCCATCTCCAGATTAATCTTTGTCATGTTGGAGATTGCTAACTTATGAAAACCTGCAGAACAACTGTGTTGCAAAAGAATCTAAGGGTTTGCCATCTTTCTTTTTTTTTTTTTCAAGATTCCCGTCCCAATAAATTGGGTCCCTACTGTTTTCTGGGTGCAGAATTAGGATGGGGATGTGAAACCCATGCAAGACAGGTCCCTGGGCTGGAGAAATTCATGGAGGCCAAAGATAAAGAAACATTAGAGTTTACAGGGAGAATGCTTTCACAGAGGCCAGGAAAAGCAGATAAAGGATAGGAGGAGTGCCTTGACCTGTTTTCTGTTGCCATAATACAATACCTGAGACCAGGTGATTCATTAAGACTCAAGATTGCTATGATTTGAATATGTTTGCACCTAACTCATGCAGCTATTTAAATCTCTAAGTCCTAAGATAATAGCATTAAGTGGGTGGAAGCTTAACTCAGTTATGGTGTTTGGGAATGGGGTGGGCCCTTAGGCCGTTGTCAGGGGATGTTTCCTTGGAATGTAGTTCTTGAGAGGGGTGGTTATAAAAGCCTCAGCTGGGCCCAGCCACTCT
The DNA here is from genome assembly GCF_964237555.1 of Oryctolagus cuniculus. NCBI lineage: Eukaryota > Metazoa > Chordata > Mammalia > Lagomorpha > Leporidae > Oryctolagus > Oryctolagus cuniculus. The sequence continues at coordinate 105,478,083 of NC_091441.1, forward strand.
TTCTGCTTTCTGCTCGCCATGTGATCCTACTTCCGCCATCCTCACAGAGACCAAACCAGTGGGGCTGCCAGATCTTGGACTAGAGTTTCCCAGCCTGTGAACTAGACAAGCCTTTTTTGTTTATAAAGTTCACTGGTTTACATTTTATTGGTTTACAGTTCTGGGGGCTGGGAAGTTGAAGAATATGGTGCCCGATGGGGCCACATGCTGCACCAGCTCGAGGGAGGCCGCAGAAGGGCAACTGGTATATGTGAGGGACACACCCCAGGGCTGCCTGACTTTACAACAGCCTCTCTCCTGGTCAGCCACCCAGTCCTCTGAGAGCTACTTTAATCCCTCTTCATGGTCAGTCCCCTCTTAAAATTCCCATCTCCCAGCACTGCCAGCATGACAATCAAATTGCAACACGGTTTTCAAACCAGAGCAGGGAAGACACCCAGATGGAAGACTGGGTTTTGGACTCTGTAGAGAAGTCAGGCAAATGCAGGAAGAAGGAAGGTTCCTTCTGGGATAGGGAAGAGCACGTGTCAAGGTGTGGGCATCTGACACAGTGTGCAGTCTGGGAGCAAAGAGGGCCCTTCCCACTCCTGCTGGATCCTTGCAGACAGCAGGGCCTTGGAGGGAGGAGGGCTGTGTGGATTGTCTGGGCAGAAAGGTGGGCCTGATCTCTGGAATTTCTTTCAATCTTTCCTTCCTTCCTTCCTTCCTTCCTTCCTTCCTTCCTTCCTTCCTTCCTTCCTCTCTCTCTCTCTTTCTTTTTCTTTCTCTTTCTCCTTCCTTCCTTCCTTCCTTCCTTCCTTCCTTCCTTCCTTCCTTCCTTCCTTCCTTCCTTCCTTCCTTTTTTCTCTCTCTCTCTTTCTTTCTCTCTCTCTTTCTTTCTTTCTTTCTTTCTTTTTGAAAAATTATTTATTTATTTGAAGGTCAGAGTTACACAGAGAGAGGAGAGCAGAGAGAGAGAGGTCTTCCATCCTATGGTTCACTCCCCAACTGGCCGCAACGGCTGGAGCTGCGCCGATTCGAAGGCAGGAGCCAGAAGCTTCTTCTGGGTCTCTCATGCGGGTGCAGGGGCCCAAGGCCTTGGGCCATCTTCTGCTTTCCCAGGCCATAGCAGAGAGCTGGATTAGAAGTGGAGCAGCCAGGTCTCGAACCAGCGCCCATATGGGATGCCAGCGCTTTAGGCCAGGGCGTTAACCCGCTGTGCCACAGCGCTGGCCCCAGCAATAAATTGTTTTTAAGATTTATTTATTTATTTGAAAGGCAGAGTTACACAGAGGCAGAGGCAGAGAGAGGGAGAGGGAGAGGAAGAGGAAGAGAGAATGAGTCCTCCAACTGCTAGTTCACTCCCAAGACGGCAATGATGACTGGAACTGAGCTGATCTGAAGCCAGGAGCCAGAAGCCTCCTCCAGGTCTCCCACGTGGATTCAGGGGCCAAGAACTTGGGCCATCTTCTGCTGCTTTCCTAGGCCATAGCAGAGATCTGGATCGGAAGTGGAGCAGCAGGGACTTGAACCAGTGCCCACAGGGATGCCAGCACTGTAGGCGGTGGCTTTACCTGCTATGCCACAGTGCTGGCCCCCTCTGGCATTTCTAAGGGTAGAATTATACAATCCCCAGTGAGTGAGTTCTTTAGAAAATGAGCTTAAATTACACTTTGGTAAATAATAGGATTATATTGATAAGGTCAAAATTGAAAGAGAAGGCAAGGAGACTGATTTTGAGGAAAATGAAAATCAGAACCTTGTCAGGGAACTAAAGAATGATTTCTTGAGTTTGATTTGGAAATTATGTATGTAACAATATATATAATATATATTTATAAAACACATTCATATATAAAATGTATACATACACAAGGGTACCACAAAAAGTTTGTGTAAAATGTGTACTGTGAAACAGTTACGGGGGTTGGTGCTGTGGCTCAGTGGGTTAAAGCCCTGGTCTGCAGTGCTGGCATCCTGTACGGGCTCTGGTTCAAGTCCTGGCTGCTCCATTTGTGATCCAGCTCTCTGCTATGGCCTGGGAAAGCAGTAGAAGATGGCCCAATTGCTTGTGCCTTGCACTCGTGTAGGAGATCCGAAGGAAGCTCCAGGCGCCTGGCTTCACATCTCCGTAGGTCCCTATTTCCTGTCCTTGAACTTCCTGCCAGAGGAGTCAGTTAGCTCTTTTGTGTCTTTTTCCTCTTGCTTGTGAGATTCATCTATTTTGTCGTAAAGTCAATACTCTGTTCTGTTTCTGAATGGCATTCCATGGTGTGGATATACCACAGTCTGCTTACCCATTCTCCTGCTGGTGGACACTGGGTTGTTTCTAGCTTTTGGCTTTTGTGAATACATTTTCTATGAACATTCTTGTACGTTTCTTGACAGGGAGGTATGAATAATTTCTCTTAGTTCATAATCGTTTTACCCTTTACACTTCCACCAGCAATATAGGAGAGTGAACTGTATTTTAGAGGTGAATGATTCAGCGTCAAATAAATATGCCTGGACACACACATTTTTGGGAGATTTGTCAAATGAGGTTAGTTATTCTGGAAGTCAGATTCCCTGGGTCTGCAGTGCAAGTCCTGTATGTTGCTACTGGGTCTTGTATATTGTGCTGGTCTCATTTCCCTGTGTCTTAGTTTCTTTGTAATGTAAGTGGTTTGCTATCTTGAGCTCTAAAGTCAGCAGAATTCTGTGGGTGACAGTATAATATCTAAGTGTTGTCCAATATTTTGCATGTATTTCCTTCTGTGATCCCTGACCCCAGGCCCCTGTTTGAACAGCAAGGTCACGTCATTCATTCCCTCAGAGGGGAAAACAGCGGAGAGTAGATTAGACTGTTAATTTTTGAGTTCCAGAAGCCAGACCCATGGCAGGAATTGGGAAGTACTCGGTCTGAGTTGTTTGAAGGACTACATGATGAGTGAAAGTAAAAATTCCAGTTTTCTGCTCCCCACGGTCTTACCCCTGCACCAAAAAGGGTCACTGAATGGAGTACGAACAGAGATGGAGAGGAAGAAAGGGCCAGAGATGTTGCTGAGAAAGGACAGCAGCAGCATAAAACAATAACCATTTTACCATAACTCACCAGTTCTGTGAGCTGGGAACTTAGGCAGGACTCAGCTGGGCAGCTCTTGCGTTCTAGATGGCATTAACGGGTTGCTCAGTAGGATTTAGCAGGTGGGTGGGTGAAGAGGGGGTGGTCCAAGATAGATTCACTCACTGTGCAGTGAGGCTGCAAGACTAGGCTCAGCCGGGAATAATGAATGCTTCCCCTACACTTGGCCCTTACAACAGAGGTTACTTAGGCTGGTTGGCTTCGTATATGGTGGCTTAGGGCTTCCAGAGAGACTGTTTCAAGAGGAAACTGCTAGATTCTCAAGGGGTGGATCCAGCTACACATAATAGGGTCACAGTGTTAATTCTGCTGTATTACATTGTTCAAACTAGTCTCAAGTCCACCACATCTCTTACCTGTTAAGAAGAAAGCCCAAGAGTTCACAGCCATCTTAATCTGCCATGAGAGTGACTCTGGGCATTACTGTCTCCCCAGAGCCAAGCTCAGTAGGACATAGAAATCCAGTGAAGGGGTTGTAGGGTGTAAGAGCAGATTGGTGCCACTTCCAGGGATGAGCCTGGAGAAATTACAGGCCCCAAGAAGAGATAGCTGTGTGGCAGGCACAGAGACTGGGCTTTGGGCAGTGTTCCTTGAGCTCCCACATGCTATGGGAGCAGAGGAGTCACTCCCATAATGTCTCAGAGCATGGAAGACACACACTCCAAAGGGTGACTAGAGTGAGAGGACCTCTGAGTACAAGCTGTGACGTTGGGCATCCAGGACGTGCCAGTGTAGACGGAATCATAAAAATCTGCACCATCACCTCTCTCACCCCCACCGCTAGACTCACAGTGATTCCCGGAGTTTACGCAGGCCTCTGGGAGGAGCCCAGGACAGCAGAGTGGGGCCTTTCACAGGACAGCTGGTTCCAAGGAGCAGATCAGCTTGCAAGATGCTTGTTAGGTGTCAGCTCCTGTGGAGGGGAGGACACAGAAGCAGGACCAGGCAGAAGGATATGGTGGGCTGCAATGAGCCCTCGTTGGAGACCTCAGCCAACCCTACCGGTAGCTCTGTAGCTGGGGCGGACGTTCAAAATAGACCCAAAGTTAAGAAAGGGGGCTGAATGTCCTTGCAATGATTAGGACTTGGATATGGCAAATGGAAAGGGAACATGACCTTGGGTGAGGAGGCTCCCTTCACCTGAGCCAATCCCTAAGGGAGTTACCTGCCATCAAGACTCCTAGCAGTCCGGAAAAACAGCTTCTTCATCCCTGAAGGGAGATCTGAAAGATGTATTCCAGCACCCAGCGTAGAACCTGAAATGACAAAGTTGCCGCCCGAATGTGTGCATTGTTTTCTGCCTCCAGCATGTGGATTTCATGATTTCAAGAACAAAGACCGTACAAGCATTTGCGCTGACATCAAAAGACTGATGAACCTCCGTGTGCCTTTTAGAAGGAGGGAGGGCCCTCATCTTTCGTCCCCACAGACAGGAACATGAAAGGAAGACTGCCAGTACTGTTTGCTTAACAACTGCCACACGTTGCATGCAGCTGAGGGACTGCTCTAGTTTTGTTTCCTCCTGTGAAGAGCTTAGAGGCCAAAAAGACAACAGCTTCTTTTTGTTTTCCTAGGACTGTGAATCAAATAGGGAAAGAGTGAGGAATCTGGGACAACAGCTGCTTTAAGCAGGACACGAGGTTGTTGCTGAGACTACGATGTTTACCTTATGCTAATGGCTACTGAGAACTAAATAACAAACTGTGCTTTGGATCCTTTATGTCTCCAAAATGCAGGTTTCTGTTGTGAACAGCAGACAGGAAATAATGAGCTGGCTTGAAGGCAAGACCAGTGAACCCAGCCAACATCTCTTGTGGAAGCAAGAACCCCAGGATCGCCCACGTGGAAATGTTGGAGGTTCCTCTCCAATAGAGAAGACAAATGTTGGTCTCGGCCGCTACAAAGTCCATGGACAGAATGGCTTATAAATGAGAGGCATTGATTTCTTGTGGTTCCGGAGGCTGGAAGGCCAGGATCAGGGTTCTGGGGGAAGGCCGCCTTCCAGCTGCAGACTGAAGACTTCTCATTGGGTCCTCAAATGTTGCAAAGTGGGCTAGAGAGATCTTTGGGGTCCTCATAGCCTCCCCTCTTAAAATTTTAATTATTGACTTGAGGCGGGGGAAGGAGAGCGCGAGATCGAGATCCCAGGTGTTACTCTCCAAATGTCTACAAAGGCTGGGACGAGGTCAAGGCTGAAGCTTGGAGCTAGAAACTCAATCCAGGTCTCCCACTTGGGTGGCAGGAACCCGGTTACTTGAGCCATCACTACTACCTCCCAGGGTCTGCATTAATGAGAAGCTGGAATCAGGAGTCAGAGCTGGCAACCAAGCCTAGATACTCTAATGTGAAATGTTGGAGTCTTAGCTGGCATCTTAACTGCTAGGATAAACACTCACCTCATAGAGATCCTTTTTATAAGGCACTGACACCATTCATGAGGATGCAACCCCTCATGACCTAATTATCCCCAATTCCCTACTTCCTTGTATCACCACACTAGGGCTTAGGATTCAATGTATGAGTTTAAATTTTGGAACAGAAGCCATTCAGTCCACAGCAAGGTGTCATTGGCTTATCAGGGCTGCTCAGTAGAGCTTCCTGTGCTGATAAAAAAAAATGCTCTATTTTATTTTATCCACTATGGTGGCCATTGGGCACTTGCCATGTGGCTGGGCCATGTCTTGGGCAGCTAGGTCTATAGTCTCACTCGGTAGGCATCATCGGGAAGCAGCAGCACTGGATTTACCTTGAGGCCTGAGAACAATGCAGAGTCTCAGGTCTGTGACTCAAAATCCTGCATTTTGGCAATATTTCCTTGGGGGATTTGTGTGTCTATTGGAAGATGATATGTTAGGACCAAGCCCTGCCCACCCAGAGCTGCCTGTTCTCTCATTCAGTGATTCAGCATGGAGGAAGGTGGACAGAGAGTTGGAGAAGAAGGACGAGATAGGTCTTAGGTTTCAGAATGAAGGAACTGGGTTGGACACAGGTGGCATCTCCCCAACAGGTGTGAGGAGGAGGGATGAGAGCAGCCACCTGTGCAGGTTTTCCTGCCTGCCCAGAGATCACCAGGACCCCACTCTGAGGACTGACCTGCTTGCTCCATGGGGTAGTACAGGCTCCCTTCAGAACCTGCCTGGGAGGGACGCCCCCCCCCCCTTACCTTTTCAGTGTCTGGGGACAGCCCAGAAATCCACTCCAACCCTGTCCTTCTTCTTGCCCGATTCAGAAATCCTCCCAGCTGAACCAGTGCTCTTCTTTTGGGTCATGTCTCAGACGGCTTCTTTTTCCCTTTCATCTCTTCCCCTACCCTGCCTTTTTCCTACTTCAGTTCTAGCTGTCAAGGATGTTAGTTCAGCGCGTTCCTGCTTGCTCTAATTGCCACATCAATTTTTCAAGACAACCGAGAGTTCCTGTGATATCTGTTCTCCCTCTCCAGCTCCCCCAGTCGGCTTGAGGTCTGTCTTTTGAAATTAGCTTCTCATGTACTTGTTCTTTCCCTTGGGGCTTTGTGGTGGGCTCTCTCTCCACAGAGCAGTCATTTTTAACCTCCCTGTGTTCCTGTTGTTTATCTGTGAAAGGTGGTAAATTTCAGGGCATAGCACTTGCCCACCTCAGAAGCAGTGCTCCCTGTCACACACTCTTGCATTCTCTTTGAGGTTGCCATATGTGTTGTGGAGAGAAGCATGTGAATATCTTGTTCCTCTAGGATTTCTCTGTCAGCAAAACACTAGGCTTTTTGCTGCCCACACTGGGAAGGAGGGTTGGGAGAAGTTGCTGGTGGCACCAGCTGAATGTCACAAAGGGTCTAGTGCAGAGTCACCCAGCATGGGCTGCAGGTGAGACATTAAACTCCACCCCATCTGCTTAATGCTTGTCAGTATGCACTCCTTTATTCTACATGCAATCCTTGAGCTCCTCCTGGGTACCACAAAGGGGGCTGAACTACAGCTTGGGCCCCCTAAAGCTCACAAGTAATTACAGTATAGGGAGCAAGTGTTTGGGTCCCTGCCACCCATGTGGGAAACCCAGACTGAATTTCTGACCCCTGGCTTCTGCCTGGTCCAGCTCTGGCTATTGAGGGTATTTGGGGAGTGAACCAGTGGATGAGTCAGTCTCTCTCTCTCTCTCTCTCTCTTGCTTGCTCGCTCTTGCTCTCTCCTTGACAACTGAAGACAGAATAGCTCATGTGACTTCCTTCTCTTTCACCATCCAGATCGGTGGCCTCATCATGTCACTGCTGAGTTGCAGTGGTTGCTGTGGGTGCATGTGTCAGAGGCAGGGAGGAAGGGAGAGGGGAAGAGAGAGGAGGGGAGGGGAGGGGAGATCGGAGACAGGAGGAGAGGCAGAAGCCCATCCCGCAGCCCAGCCTATCCGGCTCCCAAAAATCCTCAGACATTCTGTTCCTGCTATGCCCAGCCTGTTCTGAGGTATAAAAGCTTGATCATTTCTCACCTTCTCTCCCTCCTCATATATATTGCTGGATTGTGTGGACCCCATCAGCGGTTTCCAAACAGTGGATCAGACTAGGCTGGCTGAGTCAGAATCATCAGGAGTGGGGGGATGTTGAGAAAATACAGGTGGCCCGCCTACCTTGGGAGTTCTGAGTCAGTAGGAGGGGAAGTTGTATGTGTGTGTGTGTGTGCGTGCGCATGCACCCATGCACTGGAACACTTATTTTTATTTAAAAAAAATAGTGGTTTGATAGAACTTGAACAAATTCCAGTTCAATGTTTCTTGGCCTCTTTTGTTCCTGTGCTGTGCTTTTCCATCAAGAGATACACGTTGTCTGGTGTTCTCTGTCTCTGGGATAGGAGCAGTCATCACTCAATGCCCAATGGGGGTTCATGGGAATGGGTATTCTAATTCCACCCATGATGCGTCACTTATTAGCTAAAATCCTTCTTGAAAGGGAAACTCCCCCTCAGTGCTCAGTCGCCCTGAGTTTCACTGTGCACAGGGGAAGCGCAATAGGTATTTTAGGTATTTGATTCCTTCCGTCTATTCATTTCCTAATCAATAACTTGATGCCCTGGTGCATTGGGAGTGGTGCTTATGGATGAGAAAGAATGAAGTCTGCCTCCTGTAGGGGGAGAGTGGAGCCCTCAAATTCTCTGAATAGCTTTCAGGAGCGTTCAGGGGACTTGTGCGTGCTTTTTTTTTTTTTTTTTTTTTTTGACAGGCAGAGTGGACAGTGAGAGAGAGAGACAGAGAGAAAGGTCTTCCTTTTTCCGTTGGTTTACCTCCCAGTGGCCGCTGAGGCTGGCTTGCTGCGGACGGTGCACCGCGCTGATCCGAAGCCAGGAGCCAGGTGCTTCTGGTCTCCTATGTGGGTGCAGGGCCCACGCACTTGGGCCATCCTCCACTGCACTCCCGGGCCACAGCAGAGAGCTGGCCTGGAAGAGGAGCAACTGGGACAGAACTGGCGCCCTGACCAGGACTAGAGCCCAGTGTGCCAGTGCCGCAGGCGAATGATTAGCCTAGTGAGCTGCAATGCTGGCCGACTTGTGCCTGTTTTCTTTTTTTTTCTTTTTTCTTTTATTATTATTATTATTTTTTTGACAGGCAGAGTGGACAGTGAGAGAGAAAGACAGAGAGAAAGGTCTTCCTTTTGCCGTTGGTTCACCCTCCAATGGCCGCTGCGGCCGGCGCGCTGCAGCCGGCGCACCGCACTGATCCGATGGCAGGAGCCAGGTGCTTTTCCTGGTCTCCCATGGGGTGCAGGGCCCAAGTACTTGGGCCATCCTCCACTGCACTCCCTGGCCACAGCAGAGAGCTGGCCTGGAAGAGGGGCAACCGGGACTAGAACCCGGTGTGCTGGCGCCGCAAGGCGGAGGATTAGCCTAGTGAGCCGCGGCGCCGGCGACTTATGCCTGTTTTATAGATGGGGAAAGAATGGCACTGAATTGTTTGACTTCAGAATCCTTGTGCTGCTTAAGTGGTTTACCAGAAGTTGGACCTTAGGCCGAGGTGGCTTTAATCAAATTTATATGCTTCGCCTGTTGCAGTGTGGTATGATAGGCCATCATGGTTTGCGGTTCTGTGGTACATGGTCAGTATAACTGGCGCACACAAGTGAAGGGACTTGATATTGAAAGGGATTCATCTGTGGAGGGGTGTGGGGAGGCTGAGGATTACCTGTAGAAATGAAGAGATCAGCTGAAACTGTCAGGCCAGCATGAGGTCATCAAGAACTTTTGTGTAGCGACATCATTTATTTAATTGGCAGCTGCAGGCAGAATCATCAGAACTTCCAAAGGATTAATGAAGATTATCTTCCAGGTGAAGAACCTTAAAAATCAAACCAAGATGGAGCGACTTAAGCTAACACTATTAAAAACAAGAAGTCACCTTTGCCCCAAATAAAATTAAAGCCCTAAACTTTTTCCCCAAAGCTAACATTAGGTGCAGCTATAAAAATAAGGCACCCTATGCTTAGCTAGCTGCGACACTTGTGCCTGGCTGTGCTAAGACCTAACCCAGTCTGTATACCTCCTAATACTCAGATAATGGTGTGGGAAGCGGGACGCCGCTCTCCCTCCAGGGGAACGGAGGGAGCGAGACGCCGTCCCCCTCAGGGTGAACAAGATGGTGCTGACAGGGGAAGGAACTGCTGAAGAAGTAAACAACAAAATGGCGACGAGGTGCGTGCCTCCCATGTGACCCCGTAGCTGATTGGATAGAGGACGCATGCCTTTCACATGATCAGCTCACGGATTGGACTGCTGTGTGCATGGACACTATAGTGCTTCTGATTGGTCGCTGCGGGTATATAAACCGTGTGGCTCTGTGCTGGGGGCGCTCTCTGGACTCCTGAGTTCAGGAGGCCCGTCTACGCAGACGCTGAATAAATCCTCTTGCTTTTGCATCAGCCGGTCTGGACTCTGAGTCTTTGGGGCGTGCCTCTCGACGTGTTAGCATCCTCACTCAGAGGGTCTAACACAGGGTGCTCAAATTTGGGAGTGGCTCAAACTGGTTTGAACCTGGGTTCATAGGACTTTATTTTGCTAAACTGTTCAAGGTTAGATGGCTGGCTCTAGATGTTGTGTTCAGGGCTTCTATCTTCTTTTCTGGGCTCTGCTTACTAACTGTTGAATCTGTTCTGAAAGACTCCCCTCTGTGGTCCCAAGATGGCAGCTGCTAGCGCTGTGTGACCTGGCCTTCCTGGTTGGCATTGGTGGGTGAGAGTTAAGGGCTTGCATGTAATTTCAGAGTCTTGTTGGTTCCAAATGGGTTATGTGCTTGTCCTGAGCCAATCACTGTAGCCAGGGAAATGGGGTACACTGATTGGCTTGGCCCTAGGTCACATGCTCCAGTCTTGAGCACAGGGATTGAAAGTAGGTAGATCCTAAAAGAAATAAAAGTGGTGTTACGAAGAAAAATATGAATGAGTGCTGAGAAGCAAAACCAGCAGAATTTCATTTTAGTCTTAGCTGGGAAGCTTGAGGTAGGTTCAAAGAAGGGATTCAGGAGTCTATAGATTCCTATAGATTCCCTGAAGTTGTAGGTAGAAGTGTGTTGTTTATGATAATTTTTCAGGGCGAGGATCCATAGCTTTGATTAGATTTTCAGAGGTGGCTATCACCCCAAAGAGTCAGCTATTCTGAGATACTGTTGATATTGAACCAGACTGAATTGGTTTTTTAAAACCAAAACTTCATATTTGTACTGTCTTCTTTTTAAAAACATTTTTTAAAATTTTTATTTTGTTTGAAAGGCATATATACACACACACATACAAAATACATGAAGATCTCCCGTCTGCTTATTCACTCCCCAAATGCCAGCGATAGCCAAGACTGGGCCAGTCTGAAGCTAGGAATCGAGAATCCAGTCCAGGTCCCCAACAGGGATGGCAAGGACCCAACTACTTGAGCGGTCACCTGCTGCCTCCCAGGCTCTGCGTTAGCAGGAGGCTAGAATGTGAAGCAGAGCTGGGGTTCAGACTCGGCACTCTGATATGGGTTGTGGACTCCCACAGTGGTGTTTTAACTGCCGTGCCAAAGGCCTGCTTGGCACCACCTTGTTGAATGCTTTTCATACAGACTGTAGAATTTGCTCTTTATTCAAATCATGGTGAACCGCTAGGTTTATTAGAGGTAGTAAATACTGATGAGGAGTTAGCTGATTACACTTCTTCAGGTTGTGGAAATTACAGACCCCTTGTGTCTTTCCAATGTGGCAGAGGTTGGCAGCTCTTCAAACCATGCATAACCTATGGACCACACAACAGGCCCTCATGTTGAATCTCTAGAACTGTTGAGCCTAAACCCTGGAGTGGGACCCAGCACTCTGCAGTTTAGCAAGCCCTCCAGCCAACCCTGAAGGGCAGTCCAGTTTGAGAACTGCTTTAAGAGTCCATCAAGGGCCGGCACTGTGGCACAGCGGGGTAAGCCTCCACCTGCGGCACCAGCGTCCCATAGGGTCACCAGTTCCCATCTTGGCTGCTCCTCTTCCGATCCAGCTCTCTGCTATGGCCTGGGAAAGCAGTGGAGGTTGGCCCAACTCCTTGGGCCCCCGCACCCATGTGGGAGACCTGTGCTTCTGGAATGGAGATCTGCCCATTCTGAGTGAGGAGAAGCTCTTTGGGACTGATTTCCTTATAACTCCAAGGCCTCACACAGGCTGATTTTTTTTTTCTCCTGTTGCTAATCCAAGGCCTGCGCATTGTTGACAGCAGATAATGTGGGTCGTCTTGCTGATAGAGTGGCAGGTGAGCAAACACTGGACTGCGGCAGAATCCCTGACTTCCTGAACTTTCACAATCACAGCCTCATTGAGGTTTAAACACACAGAGCCCTGCCTCTGTTGCCCTTTGTGTTTGCCAGGAGATGAGGCTGTCCAGGAGCAAGTGTTGTAAAAGCCGCACCTCATTTCCCCTGCGTCCTAAGCTTTGGGTTTTAGTTAGCTTCAAAGCCTGCCTGGCATTGTGCTTGTTTTGTTTCTCTGAATGACTCAAGGGCTAGTCCAGGGATGCTTAGACTTTGAGTGTACACACACATCACCTAGGGATCTTGTGAAAAATGCAGATTCCGCTCCAGCAGATTTGGGGTGGGGCCCGAAATCCTGTACTTCTTCTTCTTTTTTTTTATAATTTAAAGATTTATTTATTTATTTGAAAGTCAGAGAGAGAGAGAGAGAGAGAGAGAGAGAGAGAGAGAGAAATCTTTCCTCTGCTGGTTAACTCCCCAGATGGCCACAATGCCCAGAGCTGGTTCAAAGCCAGGAGCCAGGAGCCAGGAGCCAGGCGCTTCATCTGGGCCTCCCACGTGGGAGCAGAGGCCCAAGGACTTGGACCATAGCAGGGAGCTGGATCAGAAGTGGAGCACCCATGAACTGATGCTCCCATATGTGATGGTGGCACTGTAGGTGGTAGCTTTAGCTGCTGCACCACACCTAGTGCCAGCACCTAAGATTCTGCATTTCTAACAAGGTCCCAGGTGTCCTTGATACCCCTCCAAAGGCCACTAGCAAAGGGCCAGGCCAACAGCTTTCCACTCCAGCTGTACACCGGAGCCACCTGAGAAGTCATAGACATGCCAATGGCTGTGTCCCACACTTGGGTGATCCAGCTGACCTGATTGGCAGTGTGACTGCCCAGGTGAGCAGCCAGGGCAGAAACCAGAGCTGCTAGACTGTCACTTCTCACCTTCCAGCCTGGCCTGCTACCGCACCTCTGAGCTGCCTGCCTGGATACCGTCTCCCTTGTCCTTGGCATGCATGGAGCAGAGATCTCCATGCAGCCCTATTAGGTCAGCACTCTTTCCGGCCCCATTCTGCACACAGATATGCTGAGGTTTGGGCAGTGAAGGTTCTTGTCCTAGGTCTCACAGCGATCAGTGTCAGGACCCACCATGACCTTCAGTCCCCGAAGCATCCACCAGCAGAGCGTGGGTTTAAGACTCAAGAGTCAGACAGACATAGGACCCTCCCACTTGCTGGCTGTGGGGCCTTGGTCAGCACAAGTGTTAGATCTCCCCTGTGAAATGGGGGTAGTGAGAGGGCCCACCTCTCAGGGCCATTGGGAGGCTGAAATGGAATGACCTGCATAAACCACTCCCCGGAGCCTGGGCCACAGGAAAGGTCACCACCATTTTCATGCCATGTGGCACTGCCGTGACACTTCCCATAGGTTTTCTTTTCTTTTCTTTTCTTTTCTTTTCTTTTCTTTTCTTTTTTCTTTTCTTTTCTTTTCTTCTTCTTTTTTTTTTTTTTTTGACAGGCAGAGTGGACAGTGAGAGAGAGAGACAGAGAGAAAGGTCTTCCTTTGCCGTTGGTTCACCCTCCAATGGCCGCCGCGGCTGGCGCACCGTGCTGATCCGATGGCAGGAGCCAGGTGCTTCTCCTGGTCTCCCATGGGGTGCAGGGCCCAAGTACTTGGGCCATCCTCCACTGCACTCCCTGGCCACAGCAGAGAGCTGGCCTGGAAGAGGGGTAACCGGGACAGAATCCAGAGCCCCAACCGGGACTAGAACCCGGTGTGCCGGCGCCACAAGATGGAGGATTAGCCTAGTGAGCCGCGGCGCCGGCCCACAGGTTCTCTTTTATGGCCCTGGACACAAGTGTCTGGATTGTGACTTGTCTTTCCTTTGAGCGCATCAGCTTTTCAAATGGAAACCAAATTCCATCAGGACAGAAAAGAACAAGTAGTTTGTGTAAAAGTGATTTTTAAAAGAAAATTCTGTTTATTTGAAAGGCAGAGAGAGAGAGAGAGAGAGAGAAAGTGGGATCTCCTATCCATTCATTCACTCCCCAGTGTTCACAGCAGTGGCCCTGGCTGGGACCAAAGCCAGGAAGCAGGGAACTCAGCCTGAGTCTCCTGCATGGGTGGGTGGCAGGGATTCAACGACTTGTGCCAACACCTGCTGCCTCCCAGGGTGTGCACCAGCAGGAAGCTAGAACTGGGAGTGGAGCCTGGCCTTGAACCCGGCCACTCCAATATGGGATGCAGGTGTCCCAAGCAGAGTCTCTGTGTCTGTCTCTCAGTCTTGCAAATAAATAAATAGGTAAATAGATAGATAGATAGATAGATAGATAGATAGATACAAGCATGCAAACATGCACACATAGTCCCGCACCCGAGAAACTCCCCAGGTCCAGATGAATGAGGACAGTTGGCCACTCTACTGCAGCGACAGAGGAGATGTTCTTTCTTTTCTTAGACCTGTCGTCTCTGTGCCTTTCAGCTTTCCTGGCTGTTGGAAGGGTCTTTAGGGCAAAGTGTTTCCTGCTGGTTTTTCTCGCCTTCTTTGTGATGTGGGCCCACAGGCCCCCTGGGACCCTTCCCCCTTACTGAGCTCACTGGTCCTGACCGTCCCCCACCTCCTCTCTGTGTCATTGTGTTTCTCCAGGCACAGCCTGAAGCCATTCTCTGTCTAATGTGGTGCATCATGGGTAGCTGAGGGAGGCTTCATGCGACCTGGGTAACAAGTAGCGTGTTCAAAAAAGACGACACCTCCACCTCCCTCCCTCCTCAACTGGCCTTTCCCCAGGCTGCCATCCATCCCTTGGCCTGTGACAAACACTTAATGAGTACACTAAAGCAGGGCTGTTTGCTTTCTGATGCCAGTAGAGTATTTTTAAACTAGGCAAGCAACACCACAGCTAAAAATGCTCAGATATGATGAGAAATGTGTGGCAGATTTACACAGTCCCTCAAATCAGCTGGGGATGCTTTCATAGGCAGGGAACAGTATGTGAGCCAAGGGGGCTCACGCAACAGGACTTTCTCTTTCCCGCACGTGAGGTTGGGAGGTGGATGGCTGCTGACACTGACCCAGGGGTCAGAGATGCCAGGCTCTGGCTCAACATCAGTGCCATCTGCCAGGCACCCTTGTACTGAAAATGGCAGCAGCTACTGTAGACATTGCACCTGTGCAGCTGAGTTCAAGGGTGAAGCAGGGTAGCCAAGGACAGGGAACACCCCTCTGACCCTCGTTGTTTCTCTCTGACAAAGGAGGGACTTACTGCCAGAGCCCTCTCTTCCCAGCACACACTCCCCTTCGGTCCTTCTGGCCAGAACTGGGTCAGATCCACATCCATATACCATATGCCTCCTTTGAAATCAAGGGGTCTTGGGGCCCTCATGGTGACATAATGGGTTAAGTTACTGCCTGCAGTGCCAGAATCCCATGTGGATGCCATCTGGAGTCCTGGCTGCTCTTCTTCTTCTTCTCCTCCTCTTCCTCCTCCCCCCTCCCCCCTCCCTTCCCCCTCCTTCTCCCCTACTCCCTTTCTCCTTATTTCTTCTTTTTTCCACTCCTCCTCCTCTTCTCTTTCTCCTCCTTTTTCTTCTCCCTCCTCTTCCTCTCCTTCTCTTCCTTCTCCCCTATCCCCTCTTCCCCCTTCCCCCCTTCTTCTTTTAAGATTTTATTTATTTGAGAGGTAGAGTTACAGACAGAGAGAAGAGAGAGAGAGAGAGAGAAATCCTCCATCCACTGGTTCACTCCCCAAATGGCCACAATGGCCGGGGCTTGACCGATTTGAAGCCAGGAGCTTTCATGTCTCCCATGTGTGTGCAGGTTCCCAAGTGCTTGGGCCATCTTCCACTGCTTTCCCAGGCCATAGCAGGGAGCTGGATCGGAAGTGGAACAGCCAGGTCTCGAACTGGCACCCATATGGGATGCCGGCACCAGAGGCGGTGGATTTACCCGCTATGCCACCAGCACTGGCCCCATCCTCCTCATTTTAATTCGAAGAAGCCATGGTTTATAGAGCACCTACTATGTGCCAGGCACAGTGCTAAGCATTTAGCTT
Source organism: Oryctolagus cuniculus (assembly GCF_964237555.1). NCBI lineage: Eukaryota > Metazoa > Chordata > Mammalia > Lagomorpha > Leporidae > Oryctolagus > Oryctolagus cuniculus. Next base: position 105,493,942 of record NC_091441.1, read on the forward strand.
ATACATTTATCTCATACAAGTTTCCCAACAAGCCTGTGTGGTAGGTTCTACTGGTATCCCTGGTTTACGGTTCAAGAGTTGCAGCAAGGGAAATTACATGTTCAGGGATACATACTTAGAAGGTGGTAGAGGCAGAATCATCTGCCTTCAGAGACCCGCTTGTTTCTAGTCTCTTAGCAATTCACAAGGCTGGTGTTTGGTGGTAAGACGCCAGTTAAGGCACCTAATCGCATGTCAGAGTACCTGGGTACTATCTCTGGCTCTGCCTCCTTGACTCTGGCTTCTGACTTCAGCTTCCTGCTAACGCAGACCCTGGGAGGCAGCCGTGATGGCTCAAGGAATCAGGTTCCTACCACTCACGTGGGAGACCTGGATTGAGTTCAAGGCTCCTGGCTTTGGCCTGGCTCAGCCTCAGCTGTTTTGGGCATTTGGGGATTTGGGGAACAAACCAATGGATGGAAGATCTCTCTTTCTCCCCCACCTCCTTTTATTTAAGTAAATAAAAGAAAAAAATACAAAATTTTTCATGTTAAAAGGACCATGTGACTCTCACCTGTGTGCTGCTCAGCCAGGATCAGTGGTGAGGACACCCACTGTCCTTATGGGTGTCTCTGCTGCTTCTCTCCCTAGACACCCACACTTCCTTTTGGCCAAACCATCTGGAGGTTGACTACTGCTGCTGTGGCATTTCCCCGCTAAACACTTCAATTTGAGATTCCCACGAACAAGGAGAGCTGCCTCATTGTCAGCTTAAGAAAACCACCTATACTCCAGCCGTAGCTTTCAGTGCTTAGTCCATGTTCGGATGTCCTCAGTGGTCCCACACATGCCCTTTGCAGCGGTTTCTTTTCCAACCCAGAACCCAGTCAAGGCTCAGGCATTTTTTAAAAGATTTATTTATTTATTTATTTATGTGAAAGTTGGAGTTACACAGAGAGAGAAGGAAAGGCAGAGAGGGAGAGAGCTCTTCCATCCACTGGTTCACTCCCCAGTTGGCCACAACAGCCAGAGCTATACCGATCTGAAGCCAGGATCCAGGAGCTTCTTCCAGGTCTCCCACGTGGGTGCAGGGGCCCAAGAGTTTGGGCCACCTTGTACTGCTCTCCCAGGCCATAGGAGAGTGCTGCATTGGAAGTGGAGCAGCCGGGACTTGAATCGGTGCCCATATGGGATGCTGGCGCTGCAGGCAGCAGCTTTACCCACTGTGCTACAACGCTGGTCCCTACTGTGATGTTTTAGTCTGCTCCTGTGAAGGGAAGTGCCCACCTCCCTTTCTTCTTTGTCATCCAAAGTTCTTTGTACCAGATTTGTGGTAACACGTTAAAGCAGCAACAGAAAACTAATATGAATGTGATGGTGATGCATGCCCCCTCCCCCCCTTTCCAGAATATGCTGCTGCCTAGCAACTGATGTCACAGAAAAGATTCTAGAGAAGTAGGTCTTGGAGAAGGTCTTTGAAGCTCTTGGGTGAAGGCAAGTGGTTGATTAAGGACAGTGCCACTGAAAAGGGCAGGAAACCACGTTACCCAGGGCAGCCCTCCTGCCCCAGAGAGGCTGCTGCTGCTGGACTGCTCCTCCCCTGCCCAGAGAGGACACCCAGGGCCTCTGGAAGGCCTGGTGCTTGGTGTGTGGGTGTAGGGTGGGCAGAACCAGCCACACACGTGACGATACTCAGCTCCAGAGGTACTCGGCAAAGTCACCGATTGCTCGTCTGAAGGGAAGAGTAGGTTTTTGTTCATTTATTTATTCACAAAGGTTGACTGAACACTTACTGTGTGCCAGGCTGTGTTCTGGGATCTGGGGGTAAAACAGCAAAGCAGACCAGATTTCTACATCCCTGGTGCTGACACACTGGTATGGGAGAGAGCCAGTAAGTAAGAGAACAAATAAATGAACAAGGTCATCATTGATACTGACCTGTGAAAGAAAGAAAAACCGTGTTCTGTGACGGGGCAGTGATCAAGGGATCCTCTTTGAGCCCGTTTGAGCTGAGAGCATGACAAGAACGAGCAAGCTGTGGGGTGACTGGTGGAATCCTGTTCCAGGCAGGAAGAACAGCTGTGTGAAGGCCCTGTGGTGGGAGTGAGATTGTTGTGGTCAAGGGAGCGTGTTCTGAGGCAGAGTGAAGGTGAGGAGGAGAGAGTTAGGGAATCAGGCTGGGGCAGCGCTTAGGGGCTAGGTCACAAAAAGTCTTGTCCACTAAGTTGAGGAGGTGGGATCTTATTTAAAGTGCAAAAGGGAATCCACTGTGAGTGGCATAGTGAGACACACGCTGGCAAAAAGGCCTTTCTAGCTGCTGTGTGGAGAACAGGTTTAAGGGAACAAGGGGCATGCGAAGTGAGGGGATGTGGTTGGGACGCCTCTGCATGGCTAGGGGCCGATGGTGTGGCCGGGGTGGTGGCAGGAGGGAAGGCGAGCAGGGGATGGGTTTGCAGGAAGAGCAGACAGGGCTCCCTGATGGGCTGGCTGCTGGAGCAGAGGACTCACTGGGACTTCTGTGAGGTGACACGGGCCTGGGAGGCAGACATTGCCGAAAGTAGTACTTGCTCTGCTGGGAAATATAAACATGGACGTTTCCCACATGCGTTGAAGTCCAGCAGTGAGGTTATAAGGACCCGGATGCAGTTAGAGTCTAGAGAACCTCAGTTCGTGAGGCATCCAGTGCTTTGCGTACTTAGTTCACTTGCTCTTCAGATAAACGGTTAGGCAAGTCCTGTCTTAACCTCTGTCATAGATGAGGAAGTGGAGGCACACAGAGGCTGAGTAACTTGTCCAAGGTGCTTCCTGGGGTCACTGCGGACCCAGCCTGAGTGGGTGAAGCTGGGATTTGTACCCCGGCTAGTTTCCAAGCCCTGGCTCTGAACCTGCTTCAGAGGCAGTCTCAGTCATGGTGGACAATACTGTTTGCATGAATTGACCTGGAGGGTAGAGACCAAAGGCTGGACAGCTTGCGATGGCAGCAGAAATGGAGAAGGGTTAATTCAAGAGGTAGCCCTCTGAGTACTCCGCAAGTATTTATTTATAAATTTAATTATATATATATGTATATGTGTGTGTATATACTATCCATTCCCTAAATGTGCACAACAGCTGGGATTGGGCCAGCATGAAGCCAGGACCTTAGAATTCAATCCAGGCCTACCGTGTGAGTGGCAGGGACCACGTACTCGGGCCATCATCTACTGCCTCCCAGGGTGTGTATGAGCAGGAAGCTGGACTGTAAGCAAAGCTGGGACTTGAACCCAAGGACTCAGATGTGGGATGCAGGCATCCCAAACAGTATGTTAGCTGTGTGCCAAATGCCTGCCCTGAGGAAGCAGAAGCACTGTGAGGCCAAGTGACTCATCTGTTGTGGCCCAGGGCTGGATCTGGGCTTACCTTTTAGTGTGGACAGCAAGGGAAAATTCATTGGGGTTCAGTTAGCAGAACATCTAGGGGTGAGACTGTGTGAAGGCTAAGAGCCCAACTTGGAGGATATTCCAAGATCAAGGGCAGTGAAGGGACTAAATCAAATGACCACAGTGGCTGTGCTCCAGTCCTACAAGACTGTAATGAGTGTCTTCTTCCTTCTTTTTTCCTGTTTTCTCCAACGTATTTACCCAACACGTTCTAGTTCCCCTTTCACAATAAAGGGGAAGAGAGCTTGAACATCTGTATCTAGCATCCAAGAGAAAGGAGCGAGATACAAATAAAGAAGCCAGCAGATTTTGCTGGAGGGGAGAAGAACTGGTGGGGGCACCTTCAAGAGTACAGTTTCCTTAGAAAGTGGGAGGTGGAGATGGGGAGAAGAGGCAGGGTCTCAGGTCCCCCCAGTTGCCACTTGGCATGAAGCGGAGATCTAGGATGGGAAGACGGGTCATGGTTAAGCCAGGTGCCAGCCCTCTGTTTGCAGCACCCCGGCTGCTTGCCTCCTCCCACACTGTGCCCTTTTCTGCCCGCAGCCCCGTGGTCCCTGTGATCTTGGGAGGAGGCGTCACTGGCTCCACTCACTCACTGGCTGCTCCTGCCCTAAGGAGCTCGGGGGCCATGAAAGCATCTGTGGTGTTCTCCCTTCTTGGCTTCTTGGTAGCGCCAAGTGCTGCTTACGTTTTGGGCCGTTGCACAGTGGCTAAGAAACTCCGAGAAGGAGGCCTGGATTATTTTGAGGGCTACAGCCTTGAAAACTGTGAGTAGGCCCCTGCCCTCTCAGCTCCCCCATCTCCTGCACTGCTCTCCCCGACATCCCCTGCCCAGGCGGCACCAACTCCAGCTCTCCTCAGAGCCTCCTGTTGCATCTTAGGGGTGTGTCTGGCTTATTTTGAGAGCAAGTTCAACCCCACGGCTGTCTATGAAAACGCACCTGATGGCTACGCAGGCTTCGGCCTCTTTCAGATCCGCAACGATGGCTGGTGTGACCACGGCAAGAACCTCTGCCGCATGTCATGCTCTGGTAGGTCCCCTCCTTCCAGGCCACGCTGGGGCACTGGTGACTGTGGCACCACACTCAGGGTTGCCCTTCCCGGTGGCTACAGTAAACAAGGAGGGGGGAAGGGGGAGGGCTTGACAGGGACTGGGGTGAGCTATATCCAAGGTCAGGTAGGGGATCATGGCACTGCCAGGGGGCACTGCCAGGGTAGGCAGTGAGAACAGCTGGGCACGCTCACCTGGGGTGATGAGAGGAAGGCTTGGTCCACATGGGTAGAGGTGTCAGGACACTTCCAGGAGGCTACAGGCATCATGGAGCCCACCCAGCTCTGAAGGGTGGGAGCTGAGGGCTGCAGCTGGGCCTGACTATACCTGTACTGCACCACTACTCCCTCCTTCAAGTGGTCACTGGGAGGAGGCAGGTGCTGGCCATCCCAGGAGGAACTTGCCCACCACCCTCAGCCGGTCTCAGGCATCTGTGGTCAAGAGGAGGCTGCTGTCCAGGACTTATTCATTCCATGAGCACTTATTGAGCACCCTGTGAATGCCAGTCCTCATGGAGTTGTCAGTCTATCATTTGCTTCCAAGTCCTTCTCAAACATCAGCCCATCCAGTATGCACAGTGATCTCCACTAGGCGGATCCTGTTACTGTTTCCATTCGGCAGGGAGGGAAACAGACCTCCGGGCTGATGGGTTGGTAGAGCTGGGAGACAGCCTCAGAAGCGTGACACATGAGTTGGGGCTAAACAGAGAGGCTGCCCAGCCAGGGCAGGTTGCACTGACACCTGAGGCTGCAGCCTCGTGTGCAGCCTGGGGACCCCTTGTAACTTGTGTTGAGTCCTGTGACTGGCCTTGGGCCTCCAGAGACATTTAAGGTGGTTCCTGGATTCAAGGAGAGGCAGGGATGCGAAGCAGGAGGAAGAGCACCGAAAGCTTGCAGGAACCTGGTGGGAATCCCAGCTGCTCCCACTAGGAGCTAAGGGAACTGTGCAAGTGACTTCCTGGAGCTTCCTCATCTGTGAAGTTAGGGACCTTGAACTATCTTTTGGGGTTGCTGTGAATATTAAATGGGATAATGTAGATAAAATGCTGTGAAGGGCTCATTAAAATTACAGTTACAGTCTAGTTGAGGAAACGTACACATTAAAATGTGATTTAATTACTGTGATGGGACATTCAGTGTCGCCCTGAGCCTCCTGGTAGCCAAGGCAAAGAAGATAACAGAGTAGCCCCTTAATCTGTGTCTCATAAGGAGAAATTGCGTGTGTGTGTCTGTGTGTAACCAGGGCCTAAAGGGAGAAATAACTATATGTGATAGAGCAGATACTACATGTTTTGGTGAAAATATGGTGGATTAGATGTTACCCCCAAAACCCTCCTACTGGAATGTAAAAAGAAAATAAGAAAATATAAAATCAATCTTTTAGCGTACCTGGCTGTGTTGACTTGAGCCTTCATTTTTTCATGGGCAAAATGGAGAGAATGATAGCGCCCACTTCACAAGGCTTCAGCGCAGGGAATGTACAGTGCTGAGTGCAGGGTTGGTGCACAGCTTGGCGCCTGAGGAAAATTTGCCTTTGTTCAAAGAATTTGCAACGTGGTTAGGGTGTGTAGGTTTGTATGTATGTGGCTGTGTTAGTCAGCTTTCCACTACTATAATGAAGTGCCAGAGGTAACTCATTGTATAAAGAGGAAGGGTTTCTTTGGCTCACAGTTTTGAAGGGTCAAAGTCCAAGATCTGGTGGCCCCATTGGATGGCCTCTGTTAAGGACAGAAGGCAATGGCAGAGGCATGTGTGGGCACAGTGGTCACAGAGGCAGCCTGAAGCAGAGAGAGACCCATGTCTCCTTCAAGGGCATGACCCCAGAGACCCAAGGCTTCAGCTTTTAATGGTTCCATCACCCCTAGTACTACCACCTTGAGGAAAAGCCCGTATCCTATATCCCAACCGCAGCAGTAACGGATAGTACTGGATCACAGTGGCACTTTATTCAGAGGAGGGAACCTGGCGCCACAGGCTCGTAGTCAGTGGCAGATCCAGACTGGGAGATGAGCGAGAACAAGGCCCGGGAGGAGGAGCTGCCCGGGCTCCCTCAGCAGTGGGTATCATGGCTGGAGCACCTGCCTTCAGGGTGGACACTATCTCTGTCTCCTGCCCTGGACATACCTCGAATGGTGGCGTCCTGGAAAAAAGCAATCGGAAGTAAGATCACAGGAGTGGAAAGGCATGCTAGGGACACGACTGGCCCAAGCCAAGGTCGCGGGATTCTGTTGTACAGATCCAGGGGTCACTGATGTAACAGTCTCCTGAAATGCAGTCCAAGCAGATGAGGGAAAGTGGAGACCATTGCATAGGCAAGAAGGAGGGTCCTGTGGGAGGCCCATGCGGGAGGTTTTAGGTTTCCACTTTTCAAGGAGGGAACAGAGGACAAATGTGTAGTACAGATATTTCAGTCCCTCAGATGCATGGCGGGGCCCTTCCCCGTGCTGCAAGGTCTTAGGTCTGCCACCAGATCTCCACTGCTTGTTGTACTGCCTTGCACAGGAGTCATACACACACACACACACACACACATTTTAAAGATTTATTTATTATTTGAAAGAGTTACACAGAAAGAGAAGGAGAGGCAGAGAGAGAGAGAGAGGTCTTGCATCTGCTGGTTCACTCCCTAACTGGCTGCAATGACCGGAACTGCACCGATCTGAAGCCAGGAGCCAGGAGCTTCTTCAGGTTCTCCCACATGGGTGCAGGGGTCCAAGGACTTGGGCCATCTTATACTGCTTTATCAGGCCACAGCAGAGAGATGCGTTGAAAGTGGATCAGCTGGGACTTGAACCAGCGCCCATATGGGATGCCAGCGCTGCAGGTAGCGGCTTTACCCACTTTGCCACACATATATTTTAAATGGAAAAATTATTATAAGAATTACAAGAAAAAAAGAGACTACATCTTTTTTTTAAAGATTTATTTTATTTATTTGAAAGTCAGAGTTATACAGAAAGAGGAGAGGCAGAGAGAGAGAAGTCTTCCATCCGATGGTTCACTCCCTAATTGGCCACAATGGCCAGAGCTGAACTGATCCAAAGCCAGGAGCCAGGAGCTTCCCCCAGGTCTCCCACGTGGGTACAGGTACCCAAGGACTTGGGCCATCTTCTACTGCTTTCCCAGGCCATAGCAGAGAGCTGGACTGGAAGAGGAGCAGTTGGGACTAGAACTGGCGCCCATATGGGATGCCGCGCTTCAGGCCAGGGCATTAACTCGCTGCGCCACAGCATCGGCCCGGAGACTACATCTTTTTTGCCTCCTACTGTTTTCTGAGAAGAATTTAGGTATAGATTCTTATGGAATCTTCTATAGCATGAATCCTCAGATCACTGTTACTCAGCTGTGCCCTGGTGGTATGGTTAATTGTTTCACTTTATTTTCTCCACAGAGATGCTGAATCCAAATTTAAAGAAGACAATTGAATGTGTCAAGATAATTGTAAAAGGAAAAGAAGGGATGGGAGCATGGTAAGTGGTAATCTTATATAGCCTATATTAATGACTTTCACCCTTTAATTAAAAATTTAATTTTTATTTGAAAGGCAGAGTTACAGAATGAGGAGGAGAGATAGACTGTGTGTGTGTGTGTGTGTGTGTGTGAGAGAGAGAGAGAGAGAGAGAGAGAGGTCTTCCATCTGCTGGTTCACTCCCCAAATGGCTGCAACAGCTCAGCTGGGCCAGGCTGAAGCCAGGAGCCTAGAGTTCTCCTGGGTCTCCCACGTGGGTGCAGGACCCCAAGCACTTGGATCATCTTACACTGCTTTCCCAGGTGCGTTAGCAGGGAGCTGGATTGGAAGTGGAGCAGCCGGGTCTCGAACCTGTGCCCATATGGGATGCCGGCACTGCAGGTAGAAACCTGACCTGCTATGTTGTGCCTCAGCCCAGATCCCCTTTCTCTTCCGTCTTAATCTCGCCAGCTGTTCATCTGCAGTCCCAGACTCACTGTGCTGTTTGTATCTGATTTTGCCTGTGCTGTCTTCATCCCATCAAAGCCTTGCCGTTTCAGAGTCACATCCCTCGGTCTTTAGTTTCGTGGCTCCTGGGTTTGTATGGCATCTCCTTTATAGAAAAGTCTTTCATACTCCAAGCTTGTAAAGAAGCTGAGCCATGTTTCCCTCTGTATTAAAACAGTGCTGGCACAAAATAAACCTTATATTTCCTCTTTGGTAAATAAATTAAAAATTTGCATTTATGACATCCTGCTTTTGTGCTTACAATTTGGATCATCTTGCAATTTGTTCTGGTGTAAAAGGCGAGGTAGGAATTGAGTTTTAAGTTTCTCAGACGAGCAGGCCTGGGTCTCAGTACCACTTTAAGAAGCCATTATTCATTATCCATTTTCAGATCTAGTACACTGCATAAAATACCAGTCCGCTTATTAACGTTAACTGTCTTCTGAGGGCCTGAAATACCTTTCACACATAGCCTCGGCTTTCCAATTAATTTGGAAGCTCGCCTGACCCTCTAGGGTAAATGCTAATGAGATGGAATCATCTTCATTGTACAGCACTCATTGGAGAGATGCTGGGCAGGGCTGGTCAAGGCCTTCTTAATTGCTCAGGGTCTCGGAGTCAGAGAAAACGACCTTTTATGAAGTGAATAGGCAGCCCTGTCCTCTCCACAGCTCAGATCCGGGGCTCGGCAGGGCTAGGGCACATAGGGAGGGAGAAAGCCAAGACGCTGCCTGCACCCAGCAGTCTTTCTGCCGTGTCTGCCGTAGGGCTTCGGAGAGCTTCAGGATTTCTGAAAACACACATGTGTGCATTTCCCCTGTGCTCTGTAGTCATAAGGGGCACCATGGCCACAGCCCTTTCTTCCTCTGTGGGAAGATCCAGGGAGGCCTGCCTGGCTGATGGAGAGAACCAGCTAAGCAGGATCTCAGACGGCCTGTAGCTGGCCTGCTGGCTGCCCCAGCCTGTGGATTGGGATAGGAGGGAGTGGGGACTGGGGGCTGGCACGGGGACTGGGAACAGCAGCATCACTTGTGGGGATATCAGCTCAGTCTAGCTAACCTCTGTAGGGTTGATGAGTTGGGAGGATTTTGGGGAGCAGAGGAGTGAAGCAGGTACAAGCACGGGTGGAAGGGCCCTGGCCTAGGGTTCTGATTTCAGGGCTAGGGCCTGCCTGGGTCGCTGTGCGACCTGACCAGTCTCGGGACTTCTCCAAACCTCACTTCACAGAAGCTCATCATCTTTGCCTTACTGGGCTCGAGGGAGAGGTTCACGGTTCCGCCTCCTCTGAACCATGCAGGGTTCTGTGTGAGGGGAGGGGCAGTGTGGGCACTAGGACGGAGGAAGCACTAGCCTTCCTGCCTGGGTGTGGTGGAGACAGACGCATTGAGGTGCACAACAGCCTCAAGACGTGTGGGAGCCCCGGGGGCCCCAAGCTCTGACTTCCAGGGGCACCCCTCTCATTGTCTCTTCCCGGCCTTCCTCCCTGCAGGCCCACCTGGTCCCAGAACTGCCAGCTCTCCGACACTCTGGGGCGCTGGCTCGACGGGTGCAAGATGTAGCCTCCAGTGGTCCCATGACGCTCACCAGTAGCTTCCTGGGCATGGAGATGCTATTCCGTTTGCTGCCTCACTCAGTCCTGTTGATGATGATCGTACTGCCTGACAACTCCAGATGGGGAGGGACAAATGTTGGCTTCATCCCGGGATGCAGGACACAGAATAAACCAAGCAGTTACTCAAGCTGAGCCAAAGGTCCCCACCTGTGTTGTTGTGTTGTGAGTGTTACTATGACTACGGTTACTTACCATTATCTGGCCTTATTACGACCTAATCTCTGATGGAGGAGTTGAAGAAAGGAGATGATCCACAGAACAAGATGTACCTGTGAAGTGGAGGCAGGGAGCAGTCAATGAAGAGGGAAGAGAGGCCAGCACCTGCGGGACCGCTGGTGCTCAGGTGTGCCGGGGTGGGGTGCTCAGGTGGACGTCAGGAGGCCACAGAACACTCTGCACTCCTATGGAGAGGACCAAGTGACACTCTCTCTCAGAGAAAGTTATGTTTCTGAAGATTATAGATAACACGCAGGAGGGGACTTCAGATGCTCATGGAAAATGGAATTAAAAGATGTGATGTCAGTACAAAAAAACTGAAATCCATGCATAATTATTTCATAACATGCATTTTCCATTGAAGACCCCTCATACTGTCAATGGAGAAAATTTTAAAACTTTTTAAATGTCAAGATCTAACCGCTTGCTTATTTATTTATTTATTTTTATTTTTTGACAGGCAGAGTGGACAGTGAGAGAGAGAGACAGAGAGAAAGGTCTTCCTTTTTCTGTTGGTTTACCCCCCAGTGGCCGCTGTGGCCAGTGCACTGCGGCTGGCGCGCTGCGCTGATCCTAAGCCAGGAGCAAGATGCTTCTCCTGGTCTCCCATGCGGGTGCAGGGCCCAAGCACTTGGGCCATCCTCCACTGCACTCCCGGGCCACAGCAGAGAGCTGGACTGGAAGAGGAGCAACCGGGACAGAATCCGGCGCCCCGACTGGGACTAGAACCCGGTGTGCTGGCACCACAGGTGGAGGATTAGCCTATTGAGCCGAGGTGCCGACCTAGATCTAACCATTTTTAACATTTTGCCATATTCACTTTATATGTAGATATTTTATATATATATATATATACGCTTTTCTTGAATACAGGTATATTAATATTGCAAAACATGAGATTCATGGCAATGATCAGAAAGTGAAGAAAGAAAGATATAGTCATGTATATGATACAATTAATCAAATCAGTATTTTTAACGACAGAGAATAATATGACATCCACACAATTTTATTTATTGTGTGTATATACATATAAATTGCCACAAATAGAAATATGGGTATTTGTCTTTCTAGGTCTATAGAAATGTGGGTATTTGTCTTTCTAGGTTTATTTGATTTAGCGTAATGATCTGTAGTTCCACCCATTTTATGACAAATGTTCGGATTTCATTCCTTTTTTTTTTTTTTGACAGGCAGAGTGGACAGTGAGAGAGAGAGAGACAGAGAGAAAGGTCTTCCTTTTCCGTTGGGTCACCCCTCAATGGCCGCTGCGGCTGGCTCACTGTGGCCGGCGCACCGCGCTGATCTGAAGCCAGGAGCCAGGTGCTTCTCCTGATCTCCCATGCGGGTGCAGTACCCAAGGACTTGGGCCATCCTCCACTGCACTCCTGGGCCACAGCAGAGAGCTGGACTGGAAGAGGAGCAACCGGGACAGAACTGGCGCCCCGACCAGGACTAGAACCCGGTGTGTCGGCACTGCAGGCGGAGGATTAGCCTAGTGAGCCGCGGCACCAGCCAAGATTTCATTCTTTATTATGGCCTGACAAATATTCCATCAGGTGTTTTGTGTGTATGTGTGTGTGTATCACATTTTCCTTATGCAGTCATCAGTTGATGGACATCTAGGTTGATTCCCTGTCTTTGCTATTGTGAATTGGGATTCTGTAGACATGGGAGTGCAGGGATCTCTTCACGTGCTGACTTCATTTCCTTTGGATATATTCCCAGAAGTGGATAGCTGGGTCACGTGGGAGATCCATTTTTAGTTTTTTGAAGACTCGCCGTACTGCTTTCCATAATGGTTGCACTGACAGAAACATCCAAAAGGAGAAAAAAGCTCTCGCATGAGCTCAGTGCGCAAAGGCAGTCACTGCTATACTTTGGTTTTATTTCCTTCTGGTCTTTTTCTGTATAGGGTTGTTAATCTTTTTCAACATTGCAGTGTTAATCCTCTGGATAGACTTTTGTACCTCACTTTTTAGAAGGAAAACAAACTAACAAACATGACGGTAAACCTTTCCCCTACGTGTAATTCTGTTTTACACAGAAAGGGGTTTATTTCAGAAGCTTAGTGTCTTACAGGCTGCTTGCCTGGAACAGAATAGCAGGTGTCAGCCTGAGCTTCCTGGACACCCCTGGCGGAGAGCTGGTAGCAGAAGCAGCGGCAGAGGAATCTGCTTGTCTGAAACCGGGTCACTGTGGGACCCAAGCCATGATGGGGTTTGGCAAATGTATCTCCTTAAGCTTCCAGCCCGTGTGCAGAAAGGAAAAACCTGGAGTGACATCAGGAGAGCATCCCGTGGTGTCACACATTCTTCAAAACGAAATTGTAGTGCTAGTTAATATCGTGCTGCATGAGTCTGCCATATCATATTTAACTCCTCCTCTACCCTTGGATGTTATTATTTTGTCACTTTTTAAGCCATTGCAAGGAGAGCTGTAATGCCTTGTTTTTGCCTGTTTTCATTTTTTTGCATTTTAAAATTTACCTAATGTATATTTAATGAAGAAAGTACAGATAATCATAAAGAGAGAATTAAAATTTTCCATCATCTCACCACTGGAAACAGACGTTTTCATCCTTGTTAGGCACCCAGAGTTGAGAGAACCCCGGCTTAGAGATGATTAGTGGTAAGCTTTTTGTGTATCAGTCACTACGTTATTGTGTATGTGTGTGCACATACATTTCCCCTCCCTCACAAATATACAGTTTTGTGGTCCAGTATTCTACAGGAATTCCAGCACCATTTTTAACAACTACACAGTTACCCATTATCCAGATGGACTATAATGGCTATAATCCTTTATTTATTTATTTACTTATTATTAGGGAAAAGGTTTACTGTGGTGGTGGGGGGAAACTGACAGGCTGGAGGGAGAGGGTGAGAGAGCAAAAAGAGAGAGTGTGTGGGAAAGCAGGTCTTGTTATAGCCTTGCGGGGTGGGAAGTGGAAGCAGTGGGGGTGAGAGAGTTGACGCTTGTGGTTGTGCCATTTGGTCACTCGACTTCCAGTAAGCCAGGCGGGGCTTAAGATCGAAGCTTATTTTACAAGATGGCAGCTGGGCCAGAGCCTAAGATGGTGCCTGGGGCTTAAGATGGCACCTCATACAAGATGGCACCATTTCATTAATGTCCTCCCCTTTTGTTTTTTATAAAGCAAGTGTTGTGTGTGATTATGTCAACCCTAAAAGCCCAGGAGAGGTTGAGGGACAATGATGTGTCTTCTAGAGCTACTTCCTGCTGACGTGGGGTGACGAGTCATTCTCCACTGATGGGGTGACATCTCAAGCCATGATCTCCTGGGTGGGAGTTGAGTATATCCCTGTGGTAGCATTTGGTTAACTGCCTGGTTGGTGAAGGCTTTGGTTTGTTCCATTATCAACTCCTGTAAACACGTAAACAGGCAAGTAGTATAAAAGCCAGGGTGAGAAAAGCAGCCAGTGGTCCCAGGAGCAGCATTACCCAAGTGATGCGAGGGCTCCATGGGGAGGGAGGGGTTTTTGGACCCTAGGGCACGTTGTTGAACAGATGTGGCAGTTTGTTGGAGTGTTTTAACATTTTGCTCTACCTGGCCTGATTGATTAACGTAATAGTAATGTTATTCTTCCAGAAAACACAAGTTTCTCATCCCTCTGCCCTTATTTTTGTTGTTATAAGGTAAGTGGTCTGTTCTGTGGTACCATGCCTGTTGTTGAGACCTTGGATGGCGTCAGCTGAGGTCTCAGGGGACCTAGTGACCTCCTCTTGTGACTGTGGGAGTTGTTTTGGAGTTGGTTGGTGGAGACCGCGTTGTGGCCCAAAGCTGTTCCTGATCCCTGCTCAGGAGAGGCAGGCCGAGAAGCTGATCCCAACCAAGACTGCAAGAAAGGCCGCTCGTCTCCTGTGGGGAGAGGGGTTTGTCTGTAGAAAAATTCTGAGCAACCCTACAATGTTAAAAGGGGGAGAGGACCACCAATACATATTGGCTGGAAGAAGAGCCAGTGATGTAAGAGTGGAGGGAATGTTTACAAAGGAATGAGGCCCCTAGAGGGCTAGACAGGGTCTAAAACAAAGGACAGAGTCATTACTAGAAGACCTAAGAAAGGTGCTGTCTAAACCATGAGCAGGTTTTCCCACTGAGAGGCAAATAGAAACTGACAGGGGCCTTGATAATCATCAGGTGGGCTTTAAGGCCTTGCCAGCTAGGAGGCCCAGACCTATACGAGATAGAACAATAAAGCAGTTTCAGCAATAGTTTCTTAAAATCTGTTTTTTTAGTTACCATCAATCATTTAGAATTCCTTTCTGCTCTTAGTAATCTGAATGAACCATAGTTTTTCTAAGTTGGAATCTGTAGTATATTATTGGTTTTATCTGCTTACAAAAACTGTCCCAAGGTATTGGATACAATGGAGGTCAGGGAAATGAAGTCCTTTGGAACCTAAGAGGACACATTTAAACACAGAAACAACAATGTTTTAACTTCCATGAGCAGTAAATCTGATATACAAAAGTGTGGGTAATAAATGACTTCAAATAGCCATGTTTACAATTATGAACTCATTAACCAACAGTAAGAGGCACTTGCCTATTCCACACAATAGTTTAGAAAGCACCTGTAGGATTTTATAAAAAATTTAGCTGCTTTTCAATAATCAGAACTTAACAGAGACACTAAGAAAACACAATAAACAGAACACAAAATCTGTCTCTTTGGTCATTCCAAGAATCACAAATAAAAATGTAAGTTAGCACATGGAGTCATCCCATAACTTGGAACAATTGTAAGCTATAACCCTTTATTGTTACTGTTTTTAATCCAGAGAAAAGTTAAACAAGTGAGCTGTGGCCACCTTACAGGCAAGCAGGACCTAAAGTCAGCCCTGCTTTTGGTTTGCATCCTGGTCATTTGCAGAAAGAGGGAATAAGAAGTCAGAATTCCCAGGGCGCAGCTTTGGTTCCAGCTCAGTAACAGTGCATCAGCTCGGTCAGAGGGTTTTGGGTGGCTTTCCCTCCTCTTCAAGAAAAGGGTTTTTGCCATTTCCCAGCCACACAGCATGAATCAGCCAATAGAACTGCTGTCAGTGGCGCTTGTTGTGCAGGTCCACGGGAAGCATTTGAGACCTTGGCAGCTCCTTCTTAATTGAGCTGGGCCCCTCCCAGATAATTTCCCAGAGTAGACCCAAGAGTGACAACATGTGTGACCTCTGTCCACACTCAACCCAGATACCAGTGACAACCCGCAATTGATTAAAACACTATCTCTTCAAGGGCCAAACCCAGCGGGGGCCGCTGCCTCCATCCAGCCCATTACCTCTCCGTGGCCCATTGTCCCCTAATGGCCACTTGTGTCAACATGGGCGGGAGGCTTGGGGCCAAAGCAGATGTTAGTGAATTGATTGGAATGGCCTCTCCAGGGCCTCCCAGCATCGGCTCCTGGATAGGCGCCCTCAGACCCAGTGGGCAGTCATTCTGGGGCTGGATCTCCTTGTCTGGTTTACGGAATGATCAAAGCTAGATTATTAAAACTCAGTAACAATAACTCTTAGTATTGTAGGAGTTACCCTGTTAATCCAGTTTTACCAATAGTACATGCTGGCCTTTATATGTGCTAGTCTAAGCCTTGTAGAAATCTTAGAAATTAGGTAAGAATGATAATCATGCAAGGACACTTCTGCAAACTCATGGAAAAGGGAATTAAAATACAATGTGCCATTTCCATGAATTTTTGAAGATTATTTTATATTACAGGTGAGGAAACTGAGGTTTGGAGGGGCTAAGACACTGGCTTCACTGCGCCGTGTAAGTGATGGAGGTGGTATGGGCATCACCTCAAACCCAAAGCCTGGGGCCAGTGCTGTGGCACGGTTAAGCTGCTGCTCGGGACCCCACATCCCCGGCTGGGGCGCTGGTTAGCATCCCAGCTGCTCTGCCGCCCTGCTGGTGATGATGAACCAAGTGCTTGAGTTCCCGTCACCTGTGTGTGTGGGGGGGGACCCTAGTGGAGATCCTGCTTCCTGGCTTCAGCCTGGCTGCACCCCAGCTATTGTGATCCCTTCAGGAATGAGCCAACAGATGAAAGGTACCTCTGTCTCCCTCCCTCTCCCTCTGTCACTCTTTCAAATAAATAAATAAGTAAATAAATAAGCCTATAGCCCACACTCAGCCCTACTCCAATGTCTGGTAAGACATTAGTATTACCTTTTATGTCCCATCTGTTAGCTGTAAAATTGGGTCGACAACTTGTTTAAAAATAAAGACTTGTGTACTTGTTTGTACCCTCACTGCCTGGGTCTGTCTCCTCTCTCTGACCCACTCACCTGGCCATGCAATCCCCATGAAGCCCAACTCTCTACCTATGCTGCATTTGACTCAAGTAGCTGTGTGGATTTGGAGGAGAAAATAACTCCATGAAACCATGTTGACTGGTGCCATTTTAGGTTCTTGACAGGCACTATCAAGTGGGCCTTCGTGTTTCCAGTCTGTTAGATAACTCTTTCACACTTACATCTCCAACACCTCCTCCCTCAGACTCCCTCCCTGCTGAGCATGCTGCTGCCTGTGTCACTGAAGAAATAGAAGCCATCAGATAAGAGCATCTGCGGGCTCCTCTTACCACCTCTGCACAACCACACATTCTGCGCCGCCTCCTGTTAACAACGGAGTAATTGTCTAAGGTTTTATTTATTAATTTTGACTTTATTCTAAAGGCACACACACACACACAGAGGTGAGGGGGTCTTCCATCCACTGTTTCAGTACTCAAATGCCTGCATCAGGGCTGGGCCATTCAAAATCCGACAGCCAGGGACTCCATCCAGGTTTCCTATGTAGAAAGACCAGACTTGGGAGTTTAGCCATCATCTGCTGCCTCCCAAGGTGCATGTGAGCAGGAAGCTGGCTCACAAGTGGAGGAACCAGGCTTTGAACAGTCATTCCAGCAGGAGATGCAGGCATCCCAAGCAGTGACTTAACTGTTTCACCAGGCGCCTGCCCGAGGAGGAACTGTTGATGTTGCTGGTGAAGGCCAGCCCTCCCACGTGCATCCTGAAGCCCCTGCCATCTTGTCCACTCTCAGACTTCACACAAGGGGTGATGCGTTACCACTTCCTCTCCTTGCTCAGTCGCTTACATCATCATACAAGTGTTGCATAATATCTCCCACTTTAAAAAAAAATCTCTTGGCTTCTGATTTCCTGCCATTTCCTCAAAAGCTGCCTCAGAAGAATTGTCCAAGTCCACCCCCCCCTTTTTTTGCC
The DNA here is from genome assembly GCF_964237555.1 of Oryctolagus cuniculus. Lineage (NCBI taxonomy): Eukaryota > Metazoa > Chordata > Mammalia > Lagomorpha > Leporidae > Oryctolagus > Oryctolagus cuniculus. The sequence continues at coordinate 105,511,411 of NC_091441.1, forward strand.
TTATCTTCCATTCTCTCTTGAATTTACCTTATTGGAAGCATGCATTATTTTAGTCACCAGTGATCTCTACGTTGCCAAATATTGTGATGGAGTTTCAGCCCGCACCTTAGAGCACCATTCCAATCAATTCACTAATCACTTGGTGTGGCACAGCGCTCTCTCCCTAGAGCACGTCAGGCACTGTCTCTGGGGATAGCACATGGCCACATCCTTGGTGTCTCTCCCATCTCTTCACTGCAACCTTAGAGGGACACAGATTTCTATGTCTTCTCCGCCATCATCTACCTCCAAAACTTTATCTTTTCAAATTTTATTTGTTTATATTTCATTCACTTATTTGAAAGGCAGATACACAAAGGAAGAGAGATCTTCCATTCTATAGTTCACTCCCCAAAATGCCTTCAACAGCCGGGGCTGAACCAGGCTAAAGCCGGAAGCCGGGAACCCTCTCTAGGTCTCCCACATGGATGGCAGAAGCCCAGCTACCTGAGCCATCGCCTGCTGCCTCCCCCAGTGTGCACTTCTAGAAAGCTGGATTGGAAGTGGAGTAGCCGGGATGTGAACCAGGCACTCTGACGGGGGATGTGGGCACTCCAAACAGCAACTTAACCACTGTGCCACAAGTCAAACCCTTACTCCTGAAACTATAAATAGCGTTGTTATGTTTATGACCTCCAAGTATGTATTTCCTCCCTAGTATTTCCTCTGAGCTCCAAATCATGTAGGAAAATATGTGCTCAACGTCTCCACTTGACTGCTTCGTAACCATCTGTACACACAGCACAGCAGCAGCACACAACAGAGATGAGCTCAGAGATCTCAGCCTCCGACTTCTTTGTCCTCGCCTTGTCCCCAGGTCTCACATCTCCATCGGTGGGGCAGATCAGAGATACTAACCATGTGTATGTACTCTGCATCAGAGAGACCAGGCATGGTGTGGGTGTCTCACGGTGAGCTGATCACTTAGGCATGCTGCAGCTCTGTGAGCAGGTTGAACCAATGAATTCCACTTCCAGGCACCACCAGGAGCAGGTGCAAACTATCGAATCTTTTACTAAAGAGCACAGACAGGGTGACTCATCTTGTTCCAAAGAAACTCACTCACTTTTTTTTTTTTTTTTTTTTTTTTGTGAATGCATCCTGTAGGCCTCTCGGGCCCCATGCTATGACTCTTCTCTCAGAGCTTTCTAGAAGCCCGGTAGAACTCATTGTTGGAAAAATTGGCAAAAGAACTCAAGGAGCAAAAGTTGGACCTTTCTGCAGTTAACCATCATAGCTGTGGTGCAAGGAGCCAGCAAGTTGCTGCTGATTCTAAGATGTCTAGAACTTGCGGATAACTGCTGCCAACTTCCAGCAACTGGGCAGCTTTGGGTAGGGTGATGGCAGGGGAAGCCATAGCCTGTGGCAGGAACCCTGGCCTGTGAGGTCCAGGCCTGTACTCTCTGATGAAGAACATCTGTGATCACCCTTCTGCCTCCTCTCTGCCACCCATCTCACTAGCACCCCACTGGTTTAGGTACCTCCCAAGGCCCCAGCTCCATAACCCAGAGCAGAACATGGAAGCAGGTGCAAGCAGAGGTGAGTGCCAACAGACACCATCCTGACCAAGTACTCTTTGAAATGAATGAATCATGTGATTGTTTTTTGCCTAGACAAAATGATGTGCCTTCCAGTCCCTTGGGAGCCCCAAACCTCTTCACTGGGTACATAGTCGTCCTCGTGGGGCTTCTGGGTATCTCCCAGGCACCTTCTCCCGCTGTCTTACCTTTTCGTCCCCAACCACACCATCTGCAATTCCTAGCCAGAGCAGCTGTCATCAAAAATGCTTTTTTATAATTTACAGAGCATTCTTTTTGAGGGTTCACAATTAGCCTAAACAGGACAGATTGTCATTTTTTTTTAAAAGAAATAGCATATATAGTCAGATTTGTTAGAGCAAGTTGTGTTTTCTCTCCCTCTTTTTTTTTTTTAAAGATTTATTTATTTATTTGAAAAAGTTATACAGAGAGAGGAGAAGCAGAGAGAGAGAGGTCTTCCATCCCATGATTCACTCCCCAATTGGCCACAATGGCCAGAACTGCGCCCATCCGAAGCCAGGAGCTTCTTTTGGGTTTCCCACACGGGTGCAGGGGCCCAAGGGCTTGGACAATCTTCCACTGCTTTCCCAGGCCACAGCAGAAAGCTAGATCGAAAGTGGAGCAGCTGGGTCTTGAACCGGTGCCCACATGGGATGCCAGTGCTTCAGGCCAGGGCGTTAACCTGCTGCGCCACAGCACCGGCCCCAGATTATTTTTATAAGCTGTCTTAGCCACATGTACACCCATTAAGAAGGACTCAACTAGCTAGCTTAGCAGTTCTGAACACTTTCTCGGGAAACGTTGAAGCGCTATGCTGGTGACCGTTCACGTGCAAGTCTTTTGGATGTTGCCTCTCTAGGGCCGAGGCTCTCAAGAGCTGTTGAACTGCGGGCATCCAGTCTGTATCTCAGGGGGGTATCCCTGGACATCTCATTCCACTTCCTGAGCCCGCTGATGAATACACAAATCGTGACGGGAGAAACGGAGCTCCCCAAAGGAGTCTGGTGGAAGGAGCATGGGTTGCATCACTAGACAGATGGCACTTGCCAGCTGCGGGGTGCTCACCTTTGTAGGGCTTTGTTCTTGTCGCTGTTCGTCTGGTGGTTTCACGTTTAAGATCAGACAAAATCCGGGTCTGTGGAGGTATCAGATGCAGATCTCACCGCTGGGCTGTGAACCATTTCTTCACTTGCCCAGGGTGTGCAAAGCGAGTGGGAGGATGTTTATAACTCCCACTGTTAGTGGACACAAGTGGGGCCGCTCCCTTGGGGTGTCCCCAAATAACCAGCCACAAGCTGGAGTCACTCAGAGGGAAGCTGTGTTTACCTGTGATGAGCGAAGAAGGCAGTGGGAAGGGAGGGCTTCCTGGAGAAGCTGCCTCCCGGAGAGGCTATTGGCCAGGGCTGTAAGAAAAAGGGTTAGGGGAGTGACCAGGAAGCAGATGGGAGGGAGCAGGGGGGCCCTTGCTGTCCGAGCCACGGCATCTTCACGGTGGAAACTCCGACTCAGACTGGTTTCTTGTAGGTTTCATTGTTTGTGGGGAGGTTGTGTGTGTGTGTGTGTGTGTGGGGGGGGGTGTTCTGGCCTCCCCTGGGTGCAGTGGTCCCAGGTTAAACTTTCCTAGAACGTCCTCTGAGAGACAAGGTTAACAGTAACCGATTTCAGATTTTCTGCCCCTGCTCCTGCGCTTCCGGCTTGGTTACATTACCAGGTGCTTCCTCCTCCATGTTGTTTTCCTGCATCCGAGCGTGGCTTAGTTCTGGCATCCCAGCCTCACACGTGGCCTGCTGGGGAGGAGTGCCACTTACCGGGTGATGGATGAGCAGGAGGAGACGGGAGCCATGGGAACCTTTTTCCTCTCCAGAGCCCAGGACCACCGTGTGCGTGCAGAGCATCCAACAACTCGGAGTTAACGCGATGAGGACCTCTTAGATGGTAAGTGAGGTGGGTCTCCTTGGCGGAGTGGGATCATCCCAACAACCAGCTTGGGGGAGGCGTCCCCCTTTAGGCAGATGGAGAATTGTGGTGGATGGCAGCGGCGGTCTTGGCTGGAGACAGGTGAACCTCGGAGGGAGGGCAGGTGAGCAATATTGCTGGATTACTGAGGCGGAGCTGCCGAGCTTGGCCAGCTGGGCGAGTTTTCTATTCTGGGTGTGTTTTCCTTTTGTCACCCCTTTCTCTTTTCCCCCACCCTACACAGCAGTCTGAAGGAAATCAGTGGAAACGGAAGAAGTGAGGGGGAGGGGAGAAGCCCTTAAGGAAGCTGGGTGTGGAGACTGAAGGGTGCCCTGTGCCCCCTCCACAGCCTTCGGAGCCTCGGTGAGCTCCTTGTCTTCCTTTCGCAGAAGCGAGTCTCTCGCTAGAAGAGTTGATGCAGTTGCTACATTCTCGTCATCTCTTTTGTGGTTCTAAGGCCTGACAGATCAGATGTGTTCTTTGTACAAGGACCACGCGTTATCTCATGAAATCCCTCATTTCAAACGGATGAAGCAGGCGTTTGGATTCCAGCTCCAGCAAGCCCTGGCCCAGGGCAAGGTAGTTCATCTTATTCTCATTTCCCTCATCTGCAAAATGAGGGTAATAGCTATACATCATTGGGTTGTTGGGAAGCACAAACGATTATTGCACCATATATCATCATTAGTATTCGCTCCAGAAGGAAACAATGAAGCAAAATATGGAAGAAAATAAAATGGGAAGTAGAATAATATTAAAGCTTGAGGCACAGGAAGTTAGGGAAATAGAGTATACAAATATAAAGGGGAATGTTAAAAGTATTTTAATGGCAGAACATTTTTCCCCCAAAGAAACCTTTTATTTAATGAGTACAAATTTCATGCATACAGCTTTAGGAATATAGTTAATCTTCTCATCATACCCGCCCTCCCACCCACTCCTCTTCCACCTCCCTCTCCCCTTCCCAGTTCTATTCTCCATTAAGATTGATTTTCAATTAACTTTGTACACAGAAGACCAGCTCTGTACTAAGTAAAGATTTCCACAATTTGCACACAAACAAAACTGTTTGAGAACAAGTTTTACAGTTAACTCTCATAATACAACTCATTGAGGACAGAGGTCCTACGTGGGGAATAAGTGCACAGTGCCTCCTGTTGTTAATTTAACAATTAACACTCTTACGTATGATGTCAGTAACCACCTGAGGCTCTTGACAAGCGCTACCAAGGCTGTGGAAGCCTTTTGAATCCTCAGTTTCTGTCAGTGATTAGACAAGGCCATAAGCAAAGTAGAAGTTCTCCCTCCAGAGAAAAGTGCATTGTTCTTTGGCCACTTCTTTCCACTGAGGTCTCTGTCACAGAGATCCTTCATGTAGAACATTTCTTGCCACAGTGTCTTGGCTTTCCATGCCTGAAATACTCTCCTGGACTTTTCAGGGTGCATTCAGGGCTGATTGTGAGGTCAGAGTGCTACTTAAAGTGATTGTATGACAGAACATTTTAAATACCTAAGCACAGTGAACCCCTGTAGACCTGTTTTCAGCCTCCTTCATTGTTTCTTTTTCATTCTTCCCATTCCTTCTATGTAATACTATTTTGAAGCAATCAAGACATGATGGCATTTTATGTGTGAATATTTTAATATGTGCCTCTGAAAAACCATGACTTGAAAAACGAATCAAAACTGTCACATGGAAAATAAGAGTAATTCCTTAAAGTAGTTCATATTTCAATGAATATGAAAACATGTTTCATTCTTTGAATTTTGAAAATTTTAAAAGGAAGAGAATAACAGACTGATTTACCCCCATTTATTCCTAAAAATCGATTTAATCCTTGTGATAGGCTGAATAATAGCCCACAAGATGTCTATGTTTGAGTCCCTGAAATCTGAATGTGACCCCTTATGCGGAAAAGGGGCTTTGGCCCTAAGATTCAGTTAAGATGGAAAGATGATTCTGCTTAATTGGGTTAGGCCCAAAGTCGTCATAATGTTGTGAGAGGTGACCTCTGGGTAGGCGTGTTCCACATCCTTGTCTCCACGTGTGAAAGAATTCAAGGAGGCATTGTTAGGGTGTGCAGGAAAGTGGGTTTTATTTAAAGCGAAGGAAAAGTACATGTTAAAAACAGAAGTGTGGGCAATTCAGAGAGGGAAAGAGAGAGATAGACAGATAAAGAATATGAACACCAGCAAAAACCCCCAACAAGATTCAGGCAGTCCTATTAAACTATCAAGAGGCACAGGAGGTGGTGTCTGGGATGGGGCTTAATTGACTGTTCAGAGAGGGTGGAGTTTGGGGCGGGACTCGAGTGCTGTTCCTTTGTGTTCTCTTTGGAGATTTCAGAAGCATCATGGTGTCAAGTGCATTATGGGAGTGGGAATGCCAGCCATGGTAATTTCATTAAAATGACATTATAATGACCTAAAGATCATTGTAGGGACACAGTCCGCAGCCCTATTGGATATGGCCAACTGGTGCTGGGTCTAAGCTTGCAATGTTGGAACTTGGAGCTTCCGCTACAAGACAGAGAATGCAGGTATGGGGTTGGTGCTGCGTGGAAGACAGGTTTAGGCAGTGTACAGAGAGGGAGGTTTGGGTGGTATAGAGGAAGGCATTTGGGCTTGCATGGTGCAGACTAGGCTGTCATGCAGGATGGGGCGGGCTGTCATGCAGGGACAGCTGTGCTGCACCCGTCACCCAGGGCTCCTGCACGGGCCAGCTGTGGCTGTCACACTGTGAGCCATGCCAGGCTGCTGCAGGGCGGTGCTGTTGAGCCTCAGCTCCTCTCTGCTATTCACCTGCCTGCCCACATCAACAAGGGGCCTCCTCAGAGGGAGGCAGGAGTGAGCCAGGCAGAGGCATGATGACGAGGAAAGCAGAGACCAGGATGATGCAACCTCTAGAGGCTGGGAAGGTGAAGGACATGAACTTGTCCTCCAGAGTCTCCAGATGGAAGCAGCTCTGCTGGCCCCTGGATTTCAGACTTCTGAGCTGTGAGGCAATGTACCTGTGTTAATTTATTACAGCAGCAAAAGAAAACAAACACCATCTTAATGTTTTCTTAGTCTCTAATTTGTTGGCTACCTACTCTGTGCCACGTGCTGTACAGATCCTTGATATTACAGTCCTTTTACAAGCAGTTAGATATCAGTATTTGCATTTTTCAAAAGATTTATTGATTTATTTGAGAGCAGAGTTACAGACAGAGAGAGGGAAAGACAGAGAGAGGTCATCCATCTGCTGGTTCACTCCCTAAATGGCCACAACGGCCAGAGCTGGGCCAGTTTGAAGCCAGGAGCTGCTTTTGGGTCTTGCATGTGGGTACAGGGGCCCAAGAGCTTGGGCCTTCTTCCTCTGCTCTCCTAGGCTGTTAGCAGAGAGCTGGATCAGAAGAGGAGCAGCTGGGACTCGAACTGGCACCCATGTGGGATGCCGGTGCTGCTGGCACCACAGGCCGAGGCTTAACATACTACGTCACAGCACTGGCCTCTGTATTTCCATTTTACAGATAGAAAAACTGAGACCCCAAGAGTTTTAATGACTATAGTATATATACAGGTAGGACTTGAATCCAGGCTTCCTATGGATCCATGGGCTCTCCTGTGGTGCTGACACTCTCTTCCTTAGCAAGGGATTTATTTACTGAAAAACAGATAAAAAAGACTGTACAAACCCTAAGGGAGGACTGATTTGATTAGGCTAATTTGTTAAGTACTGGGTGTAGTGAAAAGCATTTAAGCTAATGCAGTCTAGTGGTTTCCTTTAAATATTAGTTTTTCATCAAGTTATATAAGCTCATAATATAAAGAGCAAAAAAGGTTTGGCTATGGAAATCAACACTCCTCCAACTTTGCCTCAGTCTTCTCACTTCCCAGGAAAACACATGTTCAGTTCTTCCAGCTGATGCTTTTAGCAGTTATTTCCAATTCTCGGAAGATTGTGCTCTTATTCTTTATCTAGGTTTGAATGAAGTCGGGGGAAGATGGAGACCGCACTGTCTCCTGCCCCATCCCCTCCGTACACGTGCACCCCATCTTTCCAGTGTGGTCCAGTTACAATCTGAACTCTGTCCATGTTTGGCCTTTCCTATGGCTATGAAGATGTTCTTTGATTTTGTTTTTAGAGATTTATTTTATTTATTTGAAAGTTAGAGTGACAGAGAGAGGAGAGAGAGAGAGAGACAGAGATATCTTCCATCTGCTGGTTCATTCTCCCAAATGGCTGCAACAGCTAGGGCCGGGCCAGGCCAAATCCAGGAGCCTGGAACTCCATCCAGGTCTCCTTTGTGAGTGGCAGGGACCCACGCACCTGGGCACATTAGCAGGGAGCTGGGGCAGAGGTGGAGCAGCCAGAAATCAACCTGGATCTCTTATGGGATGAGGGTATCACAGGGTGTGGGTTAACCCTTCGCTCTACCACGCTGGTCCCTATTTGGATGCTCTCAACAGCTGCACCGCAGAACGCTCTGTAAATAGGTCTCTCCTCAGCAGTGGGTTTTCCTCCTTGTTGAATCGTGGTCTGTTTCCGCTTGTTTGTTTGACAAGCTTCCTGCATGTTTATCACTCATTCAACGCCAGACTTTGTTGCAGTTGTCCAGTTCTTTTTTTTTTTAATTAATTAATTTGACAGAGAGAGAGAGAGAAAGAGAGAGAAAGGTCTTCCTTCCATTGGTTCACCCCCTACATGGCCACCACGGCTGGAGCTACGCCGATCCGAAGCCAGGAGCCAGGTGCTTCCTCCTGGCGTCCCAGTTGTCCAGTTCTCCTCTCAGCATGCTCCCATTCGTTAAGTTTTCTTTCGGCTCATTTTCCTGAAGAATCTCCCTCACGGTGCCTTGCTGACTGCCGAAGTCTTCACTGGGTGCTTCGCCTTAGGCATACCTCACATGCCATTCTGGACCCTTCCTTTGTCACTGTCACTTTTCCTCCCCCTGGGTTAGCAGAGCCCACACCTTCCTTGTCATTTGCTCCCTTGTTTGGTTAGAGCCCATCCTCTACAAGCTTTCTCATGTAAATCTGATCCCAAATGTCTTTATTTTACCCTAATGATTGATACTCAGAATGTCAATTTCTAAAAAAAAAAAAAAAAAGAATGTCAATTTCTAGATCAAAAACAATTCTTTGGCATACCGGTTATATTGCCTTTGATTAGCCTGAAGCCATCCTGATTCTAGTTCTTTGCATGTGAAGTATCTACTTTCTCTCTTTAATATGGCGTCTACTTCCTCTAATACAATGGAATTTTTCCGTCTGGAAAACTCTAGACTTCTGCTCTGGGAAACTATCTTGAATTAGCTCTTCCGTTCCGACTTCTCTGTTCTTTGTTTCTGGCATTCCTGTTTGCATGCAGTGCATCTTACAGTTGCCACTTATTTAATACCTTGTCTCCATTTTCTGTCTCCTAGCTTTCCTCCTCTACTTCCTGGAAACTTTGCTCAGTTTCTTTCAAGCCTCCCATTGATTTTTTTTTCCACTTGCAGTTTCATGTGTATGGTTCAGATTCTCCTAAGGGCTGTCTTTGTTCTCCCAATGCCTCTCTCCTTTTTTCCCCAGCACTCAGTACTTGTTTTGAAGAAATGCATTTTTCTTTTCATGACGCAGCAGAGTCCCTCTTTTAAGTGTGTTTCTTTCAAGTTATTTCTTTTTATTGATAGTATTTTCTCAGTTGTCTTTTGATCCCTATTCATTGGTTTATATTGAACAATGGGGCTCTGAGAAGCTGCTAGCAGACTCCAAGACCACCGGTGGGTTGTTCTTGCAGGCAGTTCATTCTGGTTCCTTAGAAGGCCATGTGGCTGGACGGTTTCCATGTGGATAACATTGGCTTCAGGTCATTAGGTCTGTCCTTGAAGGCTGGTGATGTCCCAGAGGAGTCTGTTACAGCCTCCTTCCTGGAGTCCATTCACCTGGCTGCCCCATTCTTAGATCCAGCCTAGAAACATACTTAAGGAGTGGGAGAGCCCACGTGCTTTCAAGGGTACGCATTCTTAAAGCCATTGTCCTAAGCTCTGCCGCATGTCTCCACTTCAGAGGCCCCTGCTGTTGATGTCTTCAGCTAACATAACAACAGTTGTCTGCTAGTGAGGGGCAGGGGCCCGGCTACATGGGGTGGGAGAGGAGGATTGGGGAGGAGCGGATTCTCACACTCCCTGGCAGAATTGCTGTCAGTCACTCCTGATCCTCTATGGGCTCCCAAGGTTAACTCAGGCTGCACTTGACCTACTGGTGGGTGGTTGAAAAGTGAGTTTTCTGGGGTTGGCTGTGCCCGTGTCCACATACCCAGATGATTTCTCACTTACAACTTGCTGTCACATGCTGTCCTTGAAAGTTTATATATGTTTAAAAATTCCTTCCAGCTAAAATAGAGGCAATTTGGAGAGGTGGTTTAGAACAGGACCCTATGGATTGGCTGGATCTGGGTTCTGGTTCCAGGCCCTTGACCCCCTTGTTAGTGGACAGAGGTCAGTTCACATGGGATGTCTCCAAATAATCAGCTTCAAGCAGGAGTTGCTCAGAGGAAAGTTTTATTTACCTGACAAGAACAGGAGACAGAGGGAAGGTCCACTCCTATGGAGCAACCGCTTCCCTGGGCAGCAGTTGGGCTGGGCTTTTATAGGAAGGGATAAAGGAATTCCAAGATGTAGGAAACGGAGAGAAGGAGCTCAAGTAACACACGTTCTCATACATTGTATTTTTTTTTTTTTTTTGACAGGCAGAGTGGATAGTGAGAGAGAGAGAGGTCTTCCTTTACCGTTGGTTCACCCTCCAATGGCCGCTGCGGCCGGTGCGCTGCGCTGATCTGAAGCCAGGAGCCAGGTGCTTCTCCTGGTTTCCCATGGGGTGCAGGACCCAAGGACTTGGGCCATCCTCCACTGCACTCCCGGGCCACAGCAGAGAGCTGGACTGGAAGAAGGGCAACCGGGACAGAATCCAGTGCCCTGACCAGGACTAGAACCCGGTGTGCTGGTGCCGCAAGGCGGATGATTAGCCTACTGAGCCACAGCGCCGGCCACGTTGTGTGTTCAAAACAGACTCAGACCAGCTCCTCACAGCTGTCCTTGCGTGTGGCGGTCTCCTCCCCTCTGAGCACACTGTTGCAAGTCTAGCTTTTCTGGAATATTCTGTGAAGAGTCACTGCCCCTGTTCCTGTGCCCCTGTCCCCTTGCCTAAATCCCACCCTTTTGGTTTAACTCTTCACTGTGGGAACCCCCTGGAAAGTTGATCATCTCAGTTTCCTGAGCTGTATAAACTGGGCAGTTAATAAGGGTATTGGGAAATTAACAGAATGATTGGAGTTAGAGGAGGATTAAATGAAATGTACCCAGTGTGTAGTACACGCTGAACAGTTAATAAATGCTAGCTAGTGTATCTCAACACCAGTAATAATAATTCTCTTGATAGCTAAAACATTAACATGACACACAGTCATTTCTGGAGTGCAGAGCTGGCAATGGTGGTCTTTGAAAGACGCCATCTTCACCAGAACGATGACTGTCCATCAAGCCTCCCCCGCCACCCACTCCCCAACAGTACACGCAGCTTTCTATTGTCTGCTGTGGGCCAATTTAGTGCATTCCATGATTAGAGAATGTCTTTGTGAAACTCTTGAGCAGGCAAAGGGGAAAAGGGGTCAGCCCCCGGGACACTGCACAGCCTAAGCCCCAGAAGCAGGCTCTCCACAGACTTGTGTACGTGTTGGAGAGCAGAGTGCCCGGCACAGGGTGAGCTATCCATGTGTGTCCTCTGAAGTTAGAGCAGTTTTCTTATCCCTTCTCTTCTCTGGGATATAATTGGCCTGCTGTGTTTTGCCATAATTGATGCTTTAAAAGTTTGTAGTGCTTGTTAGACTGTGGTGTGATCCTGAAGATGTTTCTTGTCACTCACCAAAAGCTGTGGCTTTTAGCTCTGTGTAGTTAGAACAAAAAGCACAAGTGGAACATAATCCATTTGGATTCTAATCAAAGTCGGGGACTGGAATTGAGCCTTAGAGATTTTTCGCACTGAGTATTTGAAAGGGTGAATGTAAAAAACAGTTCCTGTGACTATTTCTTAGTGCAGAGGCAGATTTACTTTTGTAGAATTTATTTAAAGATTTATTTATTTATTTTGGAAGAGTTAGGGAAGGAGAGACACTGGTTCACTTCCCAGATGGCTGCAATGACCAGCACTGGGCCAGGCTGAAGTCAAGAGTTTCATCCAAGTCTCCGACGTGTGGGTGGCAGGGGCCTAAACACTTGGGCCATCTTCCACTGCTTTTCCCAGGCCATTAGCAGGGAGCTGGATTGGAAGTAGAGCAGCCCAGACTTGAACTGGCACCCTTATGGGATGCTGGTGTTGGAGGTGGCAGGTTCTGCCTGCTATGCCACAATGCCAACTCCTACTTCTGTAGAATTTTATATGCTACAGTGATCTCTACCCATTGAAACAGGACCTGGTAACAATATTAGTAAACCACTTAAGTTTTCCCAAAGCTGTGTTCTTTAAAGTACTTGTGTTTGGGGTCACTATTGTCAACGTTGATAGATTTTACGTCCAGAGTGTGCCAAATCCAGTAAATTCCGGCTGCAATGTAATGTCATTTCAGTGTTGGCTTTCCTTTTTTCCTGGTTTCTTTGAAAGTTCAGGATCATACGTTGATTTTTTAGCCCACTGGCTTTGATGATGCCTTATAACCAGCAAAGTATTTAGTCCAGCATATCCCTTCCATGCTATTTTTGAATAAATTCTTTTTTAAATTTTATTTATTTTAACTTGATTTGAAAGGTAAAGAGGCCAGCACCATGGCTCCATAGGCTAATCCTCCACCTGCGGCGCCGGCACCCCGGGTTCTAGTCCCAGTCGGGGCGCCAGATTCTGTCCCGGTTGCCCCTCTTCCAGGCCAGCTCTCTGCTGTGGCCCGGGAGTACAGTGGAGGATGGCCCAAGTGCTTGGGTCCTGCACCCGCATGGGAGACCAGGAGAAGCACCTGGTTCCTGGCTTCGGATCAGCGCAGTACGCCAGCTGCAGCGCGCCAGCTGCACCGGCCATTGGAGGGTGAACCAACGGCAAAAAGGAAGACCTTTCTCTCTGTCTCTCTCTCTCACTGTCTGCTCCTGACCTAGCTATACACATTCCCTTAACACACTCAGAGTGGCTGCTGGCTCACAAGCCCTGTGCCTTGGCAAACAGCTCTTGAATTTGCTGTGGATGAACTGTGGTGTGTTTTGTCTACACTGCAAGTCTCCACCCTCTTGGCAATTTCTGACAGATCCAAAGCAGAGTCCAATCTTGGCCAGGTCCACCACATTCTCTGTTAGTGAACTGAGAGATGCGGGCCCTGGGGAGCTGAGTCCCTGTCATTGAGGCACAGCAGAAAGGCAGTCCACACGCCTGCTACTGAGCCTGCAGACCTGCCATTGGCTCCTGTGCTGGTCTCGGCTTTAGGTTCCACTCTGTAGGATGCAGCAGCATGCGCCTTACAGATGCCAGCTTTAGCTTCAGCGAGCTAAAATGGGCTGCTTTGATTTGCCATCCAAAGAAACCCAGTGTAATGCAGATTTTTAATTTTTTAAAAATATATTACTTATTTGAGAGGTAGTGTTACAGACAGGGAGAGACAGAGAGAAAGGTCTTCCATCTGTTGGTTCACTCCCTAGATGGCTGTAATGGCCAGAGCTGAGCCGATCTGAAGCCAGGAGCCAGGAGCTGCTTCTGGGTCTTCCATGTGGGTGGAGGGGCCCAAACACTTGGACCATCTTCCACTGCTTTCCCAGGCCATAGCAAAGAGTTGGATTGGAAGAGAAGCAGCCAGGGCATGAACTGGCATCCATGTGGTATGCTGGCGATGCAAGCGGAGGCTTAGCCCACTAAGCCACAGTGCCAGCCCCTATAATGGAGAGTTTAAAAAGCCCAGGAAATGATCCAGCCCATGGGCATACAGTGAAGGTTCAAGGTGGTGATGGGCCATGGTTACCAAGGCATGGATAGGGCAGGTCCTCAGCAAGCTCCCAACCTTCTTCCCCAAGCCACCTCGTGGGTATGTGCCCAGGAGGCACACTTGCACCGCAGGGACAGGAATGCCTTGGAACACAGTCCTGCAGCTTCAGAATCCTGCAGCCCTCTGCACATCTCATTACTTGCCTGATGCAATTTGGGGCCACGATGCACAGTGAGCATGGCTCAAAATTCTCGGAGATTCATTGCATTCTCCAGTCCTAGAGACCAGAGATGATTTTTTTTATAAATTCTTGCTGTTGCTAAACAGTTTAATATGCCATTGTCTAGGCAACCGACTTTTCCTCAATTAGATTTTAAGACTTGCAAGAGAAGGAACATTCCCAGATCCCCGCCAAAAGTATAAATTAAGGCCATAAGTCCTGATTGAGAACAAAATTACTGGTGTCTCATAAGGGGCTTCAAACCGGATTCTGTTTTGTAGCAGCCGTCAGCCCCAGGGCTGGCATCTTGTTGGAGCAGTCGAGGCTGGGCATGGGAAGAGCTCAGGGCCACAGGGTGGGGTCCAGGTACTGATGTGCAGAGAGGCCCCCACTAGAAGAGATGGCCCTCAGGGAATTACTCACTTGCCAGGCTCTGGCCCTTGGCCACTGAAGGTTTGAAATTCAATTTTTTAAGTCCCCAAAGGTATTGAGTGCTTGAAGAAACAACCATTGAAGGAGGTGAAAAGAAGCCAGAAAGAAATTTCTGTAATTTCAAGCAGCCTGGAGCCTTGTGTTAGCCAGATGAGCACGCTGGCTCCCTGGAGGCATTGCTGCTCTGAAGCCCCGGCAGCCCATGGGGGCTTGGTGGGGATGAACCTGGAAGCCTGGGCTCTGGCTGCCTAATGGGATGCTTTGATGTCTGCAGGATTCCCAGGGTGGAGTTGGCCTGGCCCCACCAGTGTGCGGCCTCTGCCTCCCCATCTTCAGGCTTCCCTGGCTGATGCATGTCCACTGAGGAGCCCATTCTGCCTGCAAAGGGGTTGCAGACATGGGGCTTGTGCCGTGATCTCAGCACAGCTGTGAAGCTGAGGCTGAGCTGATCCCATGGCCCAGCTCTTGGGCCAGCCTGCCTTCATCCCTCCCTCCCTCCCTCCCTCCCTTCCACCCTCCCTTCCACCCTCCCTCCCTTCCACCCTCCCTCCCTTCCTTCCTCCCTCCCTCCCTGCCTTCCTGCCATCCATCCATGCTTCTTGCATTCCTGGGGGCCTCTCTGAGTCACCCTCATGTGGGCAGAATCCTGATTTGGGGTGTGCTGGAGGACTGTGGGGAGGAGGGAGGAGTTCAAGCTGACTGATACGGCAGATTGGGGTGACAGACCTGATGGCAGTGCTGTTAGTAGCACCATTGTCGTCACTGTTTATGGAGAGCTGGGCTACACGTCTCCGAATCACAAGCTTGTTTAATCTTGCCCGCGATCCCACGAGGAAGTACTTAGCGGTCTATCTCCCAGCTGGCCAGACGGCAAATATGACTTCCTATTTTGGTTTAATTGACCACTTTTCACTTTCTTTGTGAGGGCATTTAAAAGAGAACATTCAAGGCCCTTGGTTCTGGCTTCCTGCTGCTGTTTCTCCCTGGAGACGAAAAGGAGAGAGACGGGAGGAAGCATAACTTGTTCTTTAATAAGGAGGATTCTAGGAACACGTGCTTCAGCCATGCTCTCCTACTCATAAGGATAACACATTTACAAGAATCTTCCCATTAAAGGATGTGTTCTCCTGAATGCATTGTCCTTCCGCCCTGCACTGCCCCCTGCCTGCCTCTCTGCTTCCTCCTGCGTCTCCCTGGTCTCAGCCTCCCTCTCAGCCTCCCCCTCGCTCGGGGCTTGGGTCTCCTGCTGCAGCAGCAGGATCAAGGACAGGCACAAATTGAGTCTTCCCTGCAACTCTTTTTCGGCAGACAGCAGGAACGCTGGCCAGCCAAAGCAGAATACTTAGGAGAACCAGATCATTTGGTGACTTGTTCCTTTGGAAGATTGGCTGTCTGTGCTGGGGGCAGATTAGCCCATTTGGTAAACTGACCTGGACCCCTTTGAGGCTGGGGAAGCCGAGGAAGTTGACTGAGGTCTTGATAACAAGTGTTACTTGCACGATTGTTAGCAGTTCTGTCTGAAGTCTCGCCGGTGACCTTGTGCCACCCCACAAGACGAGACCACAGTAGAGAGGACAGGCTGGAACTCAGGATGGCTCCTGGTAAGGAGAATTCCTACAAACATAGTCTTCATCCATAGAGGATGGATGTGGAAGCGGGAGAGGAAGAGTTGATTGCCAGGCACCTAAAACCCAAATACCTACAGAGGTCAAGGAGAGAAGATAACTAATGAGAAAAGGACTTAGGAAAAACCTACTTTACTCTAAGAAAACACACAGTGCAAGGTGTTGCTGTGTGACTCTGTACTCACTGCATGGGGCACAATAGGGATGGGTGGGGACTGCGGTGAACTGAGAGGGGAGCTGCTGTCCGTGGTGCTTATCCTGTGATTTTTTTTCAAAAAGAGCTGGAAGTCTTAATTGGTTAACCAATCTCCAAAGTTGTAAGTGTAATTTCAAATAAATTGTAAAGACCATGTAGATTATTTTAAGCAAACTGTATAGGACTGAATCTGGTCTAAACATTTGCAGCCTTGGCAGTTGGTTGACACGGAACCAATGCCATATCTGTACCTGAGTTAAAAGGACTCTGGCTACAGGGAAGAGGAGATGAAAAGGTGAAGAAATAACCTCAGTGTTTAAAAGAACCATATTTCCTAAAGTTGCTTTTACCCCTAGAAACCTCTTATTTAAGGAATACAAGCTCCATACCTTTCATAATTACAACTTAGGAACATGGTGATTCTTCCCACTGTACTCCCCCCTCACCCACTCTACCACCTCTCTTTCCTCCTCCCTCGTCTACTCCCACTCCTATTTTTTACCAAGATTTATTTTTAATTATCTTTATTCACAGATAAATAACTCTATGTTAAGTAAAGATTTCAATACATAGTATGAAAAAACCTGTTCCTTAACAGTTGAGACAAGGGCTATTCAAAGTCATTGCTTCTTGGGGCTGGCGCTGTGGCGCAGCAGGTTAACGCCTTGGCCTGAAGCACCAGCAACCCATATGGGTACTGATTCTGGTCCTGGCTGCTCCACTTCCGATCCAGCTCTCTGCTATGGCCTGATAAAGCAGTAGAAGATGGGCCAAGTCCTAGGGCCCCTGCACCCACATGGGAGACCTGGAAGAAGCTCCTGGCTCCTGGCTTTGGATCAATGCAGCTCCGGCCATTGCAGCCAGTTGGGGAGTAAACCATCAGATGCAAGACCTTGATCTTTGCCTCTGCCTCAGTCTCTCTGTGAAACTCTTCACTTTCAAATAAAAAAAAAAGCAAAGCTGTTGCTCCTCAAAGTATCAATTTTCACTTCTACAGATTTCCTTAATTTAGGTGCTTTGTTATCATAGGTCAGGGAGAACATAAGCTATTTGTCTTTTTGGGACTGGATTATTTCACTAAGTTTGTTTTCCAGTTTCATCTGTTTTGTTGTAAATGACTGGATTTTTTTTATGGTGTACATGTCCTGTAATTTCTTTGCCTAGTCTTTAGTTGATGGGCATTTGGGTTGATTGTGTATCTTAGCTATTGTGAATCAAGCTGTAGTAAACATGGGGGTACTCTTTTTATTTTTAATTTGACAGGTAGAGTTATAGACAGAGAGAAAGGTCTTCCTTCCATTGGTTCATTCCCCAAATAGCTGCCACGGCCAGTGCTGCGCCAATCCCAAGCCAGGAGCCAGGTGCTTCCTCCCGGTCTCCCATGTGAATGCAGGAGCCCAAACATTTGGGCCATCCTCCACTGCCTTTCTGGGCCAGAGCAGAGAGCTGGACTGGAAGAGGAGCAGCCAGTACTAGAACCTGGTGCCTGTCGCTCCTCCTCTTCATGGAGGAACGACACAGGACCCTGTGCTGTTCTTTGGTCTGCTCGGCCCTCTCCGGGTTTGCTGCTGGTTCTTCCCGGGTTGGCTACCGTTCCCCCGGCCACTTTCCCCACTTCCGCGGGGGAGCGGCACACCGTCGGCCGGCTCTCTCGGGGGCTGCACAGGTGTTCCCTCAGATGGATGTTCCTGGTGCATGTTGTCTCTCTCCTCCTTTATAGTCCTCTTCCACCAATCCCAACTCTGCTACCCACACGCTGAGTACGCTGCTCTCCTCCAATCAGGAGCAGGTCCTACAGTTTATTGGTTGAACTGGAGGCAGCTGTGTAGAAGCTGTTTCCTCCTCTCCCAGCGCCATATTGTGGGAGAGCAGATGCATAGAATAAGTCTTAATTCCAGTAACTTAGTCTAGTCCGAGTTGCTCCCAGTTGCTCCCCACAGGTGCCCATATGGGATGCTGGCACCGCAGGTGTAGAATTAACCAATTGAGCCACAGCGCTGGCCCATAGATAACTCTTTCATATGCTGATGCCATTTCCCTTGGGTAAATTCCCAGGAGTGGGATGGCTGGGTCATATGGTAGGTCTGTATTCAAATTTCTGAGGTATTTCCATACTGTCTTCCACAGTGGCATTACCAGTTTACATTCCCACCATAGTGGATTAGGGAACCTTTTCCACCACATCCTCACCATCATTTGTTGTTTGTTGATTTCTCTATTAAAGCCACTCTAACCTGGGTGGGGTGGAACCTCATTGTGGTTTTGATTTGCATTTCCCTGATGGCTAATGATCCTGAGCATTTTTTATGTGTCTGTGGGCCATTTGGATTTCCTCCTTTGAAAAATGTCTGTTTAAGCCCTTTGCCCATTTCTTAATTGGGTCATTTGTTTTGTTGTTGAGTTTCATGATCTCTTTATATATTCTGGTTATTAATGCTTCATCAGTTGCATAGTTGGCAAATAATTTGTCCCATTCTGTTGGTTGCCTCTTTGCTTTGCTGAGAGTTTCTTTAGCAGCACAGTAACTTCTCAGTTAGATGTAATGCCGTTTGCTAATTTTGGCTTTGCCTGCCTGTGCCTCTGGGGTCTTTTCCAAGAACTCTTTGTCTATGCCAGTATCTTGCAGGGTTTCCCCTGCAATAATTTGATGGTATAAGGTCATAGATTTAGACCTTTAATACATCTTGAGTAGATTTTTGTGGAAAGTGTATGGTAAGAGTCTTGTTTTACATTTCTGCACATGGAGATCCAATTTTCCCAGCACCATTTGTTAAAGAGACTGTCCTTGCTCCAGGGAATGGTTTTAGCTCCTTGGTCAAATATATGTTGGTCGTAGATGGATGGATTGATTTCTGGCATTTCTATTCTGTTCCATTGGTTTGTTCATCTATTTTTGTACCATTACCAGGGTGTTTTGATTATAACTGCCCATAATATGTCTTGAAATATGATATTCTGATGCCTCTGGCTCAGTTTTTGTTGTATAAAATTGTTTTAGCCATTTGAGGTCTCCTTACCTCCATATGAATTTCAGCATCATTTTTTCCAGATCTGAGAATGTCTTTGGTGTTTTGATTGGTATCACATTGAATCTGTAAATTATTTTTGGAAGAATGCACATTTTGCTGAAACGGATTGTTCTAATCCATGAACATGGGAGTTTTTTCTATTTTTTGGTATTTGCTTTTATTTCTTTAATGTTTTGTAATTCTCATTGTAGAGATCTTGGACATCCTTTGTTAAATTTATTCCAAGGTATTTAAATTTTTTGTAGCTATTGTAAATGAGATTGATCTTAGAAGTTCATTCTCAGCCATATATGTGTGTGTGTGTGTGTGTGTGTGTAATTATATTACCTGCAAATAAGGATAGTTTGACTTCATCCTTACCCATCTGAATCCCTTTGATTTCTTTCTCTTGCCTGATGTCTTTGCTAAAACTTCAGGACTATATTGAATAGCAGTGGAGAGAGCAGTTATCCTTGTCTGGTTCCAGATCCCAGTGGGAATACTTCCAGCTTTTCCCCATTCAATAGGATGCTGGCTGTGGGTTTGTCATAAATTCCCTTGATTATGTTGAGGAATGTTCCTTCTAAACCCAATTTGCTTGGAGTTTTCATCATGAAAGGGTGTTGTATTTTATCAGATTCTCTGCATCTATTGAGATAATCATATGGTTTTTGTTTAGCAGTTTGTTAATATGGTGTATTACATTGATTTATCCCTGCACACCAGGGATAAATCTCCCTTGGTCTGGGTGGATGATCTTTCTGATGCGTTGTTGGAATCAATTGGATATAATTTTATTGAGGATTTTTGCATCTATGTTCATCAAGGAAATTGGTCTGTAGTTCTCTTTTTCTGTTGTATCTTTTGCAGGTTTAGGAATTAAGGTGATGCTATCTTCATAGAAGGAATTGTGGAAGATTTCCTCTCTTTCAATTGTTTTGATAGCTTCAAAGAATTGGAGTTCTTCTTTAAATGTCCGGTAGAATTCAACAGTGAAGCCATCCGATCCTGGGCTTTTCTTTGTTGGGAGGTTCTTTATTATTGATTTATATTCTCTCTTGGTTTTGTGTCTACTTAGGTTTTCTATGTCATCATGGCTCAATTTAGGTAGGTTGTATGTGTCCAGGAATCTATTTACGCTAGATTTCCCATTTTGTTGGCATACAACTCTTTGTAGTAATTTCTGATGACTTTTTATTTCTGTGATGTCTGTTGTTACATTTCTTCTTTCATCTCTATTGATTTGAGTCCTTTCTCTCCTTTTTTTCAGTTGGGCCAATGTTGTGTCGATTTTGTTTATTTTTTCAAAAAACCAGCTCTTCATTTTGTTCTTTTGTATTTTTTGATTCAATTTTGTTGTTTTCTTTAATTTTAATTATTTCTTTCCTTCTACTAGTTTTGGGTTTAGTTTACTGTTTTTTTTTTTTTTCTTGGTCCTTGAGGTGCATAGATCATTCATTTATTTGGTACATTTCCAGTTTCTTCATGTAGGTTTCAATTGCTATAAATTTCCCTCACAACACTGGTTTTGCTGTATCCCACAAATTTTGGTATGTTGTATTGTCATTTTTGTTTGTTTCCAGAATTTTTTTGATTTCTCTTTTGATTTCTTCTATGATCCACTGAGTAACATATGTTGTTCATTCTCCATGTATTTGCATATGATGTGGGAATTCTTGAGTTGTTGATTTCCAGCTTCATTGCATTGTGGTCCGAGATGATGCATGGTATGATTTCGATTTTTTTGAATTTGCTGAGATTTGCTTTATGGCCTAGCATGTGATCAATCCTGGAGAAAGTTCCATGTACTGGAGAGAAATATGTGTACTCTTTGGCTGTGAAGTGGAAGGTTCTGTAGATATTTGCTAGGTCTATTTGGTCTATAGTGTCGATTAACTCTGTTATTTCTTTACTGATTTTCTGTTTTGTTGATCTGTCCATTGCTGAGAGTGGGGTATTGAAGTCCCCCATCACTATTGTATTTGGATTTATATCTCCCTTTAAATCCTTTAACATTTCTTTAAAATATCCAGGTGCAGGGGCTGGCGCCCATGGCTCAGTTGGTTAATCCTCCGCCTACGGTGCTGGCATCCCTTATGGGCAACAGGTTCTCGTCCCAGTTGCTCCTCTTCCAGTCCAGCTCTCTGCTGTGGCCTGGGAAGGCAGTGGAGGGTGGCCCAAATGCTTGGGCCTCTGCACCTTATGGGAGACCAGGAGGAAGCACCTGGCTCCTGGCTTCGGATCGGTGTAGCTCCGGCCATAGTGGCCATTTTGAGGGTGAACCAATGGAAGGAAGACCTTTCTCTCTGTCTCTCTCACTGTTTAACTCGGTCAAATAAAAAACAAGTCTTAAATATCCAGGTGCCCTGTGGTTGGGTGCATATATATTTTTTAAAGAAGATTTTGAGATGTGGAGTTACAGAAAGTGAGAGGGAGAAACAGAGAGAAAGGTCTTCCTTCCATTGGTTTACCCCCTAGATGGCCACAGCGGTTGGAGCCGCACCAATCTGAAGCCAGGAGCCAGGAGTTTCTTCCAGATCTCCCATGCGGGTGCAGGGGCCCAAGCACTTGGGCCATCTTCTACTGCTTTCCCAGGCCACAAAAGAGAGCTGGATTAGAAGAGGAGCAGCCAGGACTAGAACCAGTGCCTATATGGGATGCTGGCGCCACAGGCAGAGGATTAACCTATGCCATGGTGCCACCTTCTAGGTGCATATACATTTATAATAGTCACTCACATCTTCCTGTTGAATTGATCCTTTGATCAATATATAGTGTCCTCCTTTGTTTCTCTTGATGGTTTTTGTGTTAAAGCCTATTTTGTCTGGTATTAGGATGGCCACCCAGCCCTTTTTTGGTTTCTGTTAGCATGGATTATTTTTTTCCTTCCTTTCACTTTTAGCCTGTGAGCATCTTTGTTGGTAAGATGTATTTTTTTGTAGGCAGCAAATAGATGGGTTTTCTTTTTTAATCTATTCAGCGTGTCTGTGTCTTTTAACTGAGGAGTTGAGACCATTTACATTCAGTGTTACTATTGTTAAGTACCGACTTTGCCCTGCCATGTTTCTGTAAATAGTTCTGTTTATGTACTTTGGATTTCATTTGTTCTTTTGCTGGGTAGTTATCTGCTATTTCAGTGATGTTCCTGTTCCTGTTTGTGTGTAGCACGTGTTTGAGCATGTGTCCTAGGCTGGGTGTGTACTTACAAATTCTTTCAATTTCTGTTTGCTGTGGAAGATCCGTATTTATCCTTCATTCATAAATGAGTAAAGTAATCTGGGTTGACAGTTTTTTTTCTCTTAGGACTTGGAGTATGTCTTGCCATTCTCTCCTTGCCTGTGGGGTTTGTGATTACATGAAGTCTGGGGTGAGTTTAATTGGGTTTCCTCTGAATGTGATTTGGCGTTTGACTCAGGCACACTTTAGGGTCTTTTTTTTTTTTTAAAGATTTTATTTATTTATTTTAGAGGTAGAGTTACAGAGAGTGAGAGAGAGAGACAGAGAGAAAGGTCCTCCTTTGTTGACTCACTCTCCAAATGGCCGCAACAGCCGGAGCTTCGACGATCCAAAGCCAGGAGCCAGGTGCCCCCTCTTGGTCTCCCATGCGGGTGCAGGGGCCCAAGCACCTGGACCATCTTCCACTGCTTTCCCTGGCCATAGCAGAGAGCTGGACTGAAAGAGGAGCAACTGGGACTAGAACCGGTGCCCATATGGGATGCTGGCGCTGCATGTGGAGGATTAACATACTAGTCATGCCACCGGCCCCAGGGTCTTGTCTTTATGTGTTACGGAGGAGAGCTTTGCCACTATGGAGGATCTTTCCTGGTCGTGTCTATTGGGAATTCTGTGTACCTTTGAACTTGGATGTCTGTTTCTTTCTCCAGAAGGGGGATATTCTCTGCTATTATTTCATTAAGAAGGCCTTCTAATCCTTTCTCTGTTTTGATGCCTTTTGGGATTCCTAGGGTTTGTATGTTGGATAATTTGATAGAATTTTGCAGATCTTGAACTGTGTATTTCAATTTCCTGATTTCTTCTTCTTGTGTTTGGTCTGACTGTGTTATATCCAGAAATTTATCTTCTAGTTCTGATAGTCATTCTTCTCATTTCTTCTATTTTTGAGACTATCCACTGTGGTTTTTTATTTGCTCTATTGAATTCTTCCTATCTAGAATTTCATTCTGATTTTTCTTCAGTATCTCAATTTCTTGGTAACACTTTTCATTTAGGTCTTGAATATGTTTTTGATTGCTTCTTAGTAATCTGACGATTAATTTTCCAAATTCTGTTTCTGACATATCTTTAATCCCTTCTTGTCCTGCTTCTATTACTGAAGAGGTAATGTAATGTTCCATTCTGGGGCTAATACTATCTTCCTTAGTCTTTTTTTTTTTTTTTTTTTTTTTTTGACAGGCAGAGTGGACAGTGAGAGAGAGAGACAGAGAGAGAAAGGTCTTCCTTTTGCCGCTGGTTCACCCTCCAATGGCCGCCGCTGCAGCCGGCGCACCGCGCTGATCCTGGCAGGAGCCAGGAGCCAGGTGCTTTTCCTGGTCTCCCATGGGGTGCAGGGCCCAAGCACCTGGGCCATCCTCCACTGCACTCCCTGGCCATAGCAGAGAGCTGGCCTGGAAGAGGGGCAACCGGGACAGAATCCGGCGCCCCAACCGGGACTAGAACCCGGTGTGCCGGCGCCGCAAGGTGGAGGATTAGCCTATTGAGCCACGGCGCCGGCTTCTTCCTTAGTCTTATTAAAATTTTTCCCCTTGTTTCCCAGAATTCCCGGTTTATTTTATCGTCATCTTTAATATGTGTCTTGGTGTTTGTGGTGAGATTCCCCTATGCTGTGAGCTGCTATGTGTCTGTGTGTTGCCAGTGGAAACAGGCAATCCCACCCCTGGAAGTCCTGCTCACTTCTGGATGGTGATGGGGGCAGTGGGGGCAGATTGAAGAGCTCTGATGCGCTAAGCCCCGCCTACTTGGGCCAGGCTCTGGTGTGTGGAAGGAGCTAGGGATTTCAGTGTTTAGAACTACTCCCCATTGTACAGTTCGTGTGGTGGTGGTGGGGAGAAATTACTCTGAACTGTTGCGATCCTTGTTTCCTGGTGGAGTGTGTGTGGTGAAGTGGCCCCACAATAGATGGGTGTGTGCACAGTAGGCAAATACGGTAGCACCGTGTTTACATTCAGAGATGTAAACAGACAATATGGCTTCTCCCAGTTGGCAGCAGGTGTGGCTGGGGGTTGGGGGAGACGTGGATGGGCAGGGGTATGCCGAGTTTTCCATCTTTTCCCCTATTCTTCCCTCTTGGGATTTCAAACAGAGTTCCCCTGGCTCTCCCGCCCACTGCTAATCACAGCTCCACGGATTTGAGACCTCGTGTCTTACCTGGTCCACCCGGGAGAGGGAGGGCATGGCGTCAGTCGCCCCATTCAGCTTCTCCATCGCACCTCTGCTGTGTTTCTGTGACTCTGCTCCTTCTGTGTGGGCCTGCTCAGTCTCTGCTGGACTCCCGGGCTTCTCCACTCGAAACTGCAGTGGCTCTGCCACCAGCCCCTATCCCCTTTCCTTATTAACAATCTATTTTCCCCCGAGACTCAGAATGTCTTGTTGCTATACTGCCATCTTGGCTCCTCCCCCCAGTCTGTCTCTTTTAACTGAAGAGTTGAGGCTATTTGCATTCAAGGTGACTATTGATAAGTAACAATTTTTCCCTGCCACTTTCTCATAATTAATCCTATTGTTTACTTTGGAGTCCCATTGTACTTTCACTGGAGGTGTTTGTGCCTTTACTTTCTTTCATAGTGATGACCATGATTCTGTGTTTCTGTGTGTAGCACATCCTTAAGCATCTTTTGTAAGGCTGGACGGGTCATGAACAATTCTTTCCATTTCTGTTTGTTATAGAAGGTCTTTATTTCACCTTCATTCATAAATAAGAGCTTTGCAGGGTACAGTATTCTGGGTTGACAGTTCTGTTCTCTTTAGACCTGGAATATATTTCTGTATTCTCTCCTAGCCTGTAGGGTTTCTGATGAAAAGCCAGCTATGAGTCTAACTGGAGATCCTCTGAAAGTAATCTAGTGTTTCTCTTGTGCACATTTTAGATCTTTATGTTTTACTGTGGAGAGTCTGATTACAATCTGTCATGGCAAAGATCTTTTCTGGTACTTAGATATCCCTTTCTCTGAATTAGGGAAATTTTCTGTTATTACTTCACTAAAAAGGCATTCTAATCCATTCAGTCTTTCCATGCCTCAGGAACTCCTAAGGCCAGTATGTTGGGTCATTGGATAGTATCCCATAGATCTTCAACAGTGTTTTTTAGTTTTATAATTTCTTCTTGTGTTTGGTCTGACTGTAAAATTTTCATTGATTTATTGTCTAACTTGGATATCTTTCTTCTGCTTCATTGAGTCTGTTGTTAAGGTTTTCCACTGCATTTTTATTTGTTCTATAGAATCAAGAACCATATTTTAGCACTAAAAGGAATCATTTTCAAATATATTACCTGGCACTTGGACTGAATGATTTGAAGAGCAGCCTTTGAAATGTGAACACTCCGGGGCCGAGTCCCAGCCTTACTGCTTGTTTGCTGTGCAGTGCCTTTGCCTCTTACAGCTGAATTTTTGGGCAGTTTCAATGCACGGTGATTTAAAATGCATGATATCTAGCAGATGGGAGGTTCTCAGGAAATGGTAACCTCTAAAAGGGCACTGATGGGAATTTTCATTAAATCTGATGATAACAAACAGAATCATTTCACACATTGGTAAACTCCAGGAAAGCCCCATTGAGGGCACAGCTTCTGAAAGATCTTCTCCCTGGGTGATTTCTCCCAGAGGGTGATGGAGCACTTTGAGGTGCTCTCATTTCAACAGATCCACATTTGGAAGTTACAAAGCTGTGTGTGTGTGTATGTGTGTGTGTGCACATGGAGAACTCAAATAATCTACTCACATCCAAACTCGGTGGGAGTTTCTGGCACTGAAGTTGTCTCTGAAGTTTATGTCCCCTGGCCCTCAGGGAGGCTGTGTCTCAGGAGCCTACACATGCAACTCAGCACCTTTCTCACACCCAAGGCTCCTTGATTTTCCACTCTCCCCCCACCCACAGTTCTCCTGGGATCTGCCCACCCTCCGCGTCTTTCATGCTAGCTGAAGCTAAAGAGCTTGTCCCAAATGCCAGGTCAAGGTCTGTGTGTGGAACAGGTACCTCTAAACTTGTAGAAGACCTGAGGACTCAACACCGTCTCAAATTGTCCCAGCTTATTCCAACAGAGAGGAAGCCCACCTGTCACACATTGTGCCAGCACCCAGGGAGACAGGGCAACTGCTGACTGATGTCAGGACCCTCACCTCATTCCAGGCCCACTCCCAACTTCCAGGACCACCCTCACCAGCTCCTGATGTTGAGATTTTGTGTCCCAATTCTAGCCCAAGCTCTGACCTGGTAACACAAATGTGATTCCTTCTATGAGCTGGGGCCCTAGTACCAGGTGTTGTGCGTGACTCACCCTGACCATTCCCATGCATGGGGTCCCCTTGACACCGAGTTACAAGCAGCTGTGACTTGCTGCCTGAAAAATGCCTCTCTGAGCTGGTGTGAGGGGGAAACCGTGCTGGGAAGTGAAGCCCTGTCTGTAGCATCCCTCCTGGTTATGGGGTGGGAGCTGTGGTGGGGAAATACGCCCACTTCCTCACTTTTTCCAGGGGACAACCCCTGGTCCTGCCCCACGCTGTCTCCCAGAGATGCGCAGTGGGACTGAGTTCCAGCTGCTCAGAGGCAGCCTACGCTTCTGCGCGCCCTCCATCTCTGCCTTCCCTCCATGACTCACCTCTCCACTCCTAACGCTGGTGTCTCCTAGAGTCACCTCCCAAATCAACTCCTTATCTCAGGCTCTGCTTTTGGGGGAGCCCTACCTCAGACAGCCTTTAACTCCTACTGACCATCTCTATGTGTCAGACACAGTGTGGGCCTCGGGCCACCTCTCTGAGTGGGGCTATTCTCACTCCCATTTTACAGATGAGAAAACAGAGGCCACCAGGCCAGCAAATGGCAGAGCCAGGATTTGAACTCGGACTTTCTGGCTGCAGAAGCCTTGGCTGTTCCATCCCATGGTACTCCCGTGGTTTCATTCACTCTGGGTCTCTCCCCTGCCTGATGAAGTCCTGGCTACCTGGCAGAGGTGGACACAGGTGATCAGTGAGTGTGATACCAATTCACTCCATAAATAAAGAGCAGGAAATTGTAATTCAGGCAGTGATTGTACTGAGACAGCTGGCCAGCCCACGGAGGCAGGCAGCACTATTATTTTAAGAAAATCTTGGGCATAGCCTAGCAGTCTTTGTGGTTGTGGAGGTTGGCACTACAATGGTGTTGCCCTCCCCACCAACAGGCTGTGGAGGAAGACCTGGGGGAAAACTCAGCTTGCGGGGCCACAAAATTTCTACTCCTTGTAAGTGATGGAAAACTAACAGTCTGGAGGTCTGATTTCTCAGTAATTTTTGTTGTTTTCATTTCACGAGGGAGAGAGAGAATGCGAATGAGAAGGGATAGGGAGAGGGGGAAGGAGAGAATGAATGAGAATCGTCCATCTGATGATTGACTCCCCAAATGCCTGCAGCATTCCGGGCTGGATGAGTTTCCCATATGGGTCATAGAGACCCAAGTACTTGAGCCATCATCTGCTGCCTCCCAGGGTGTGCGTTAGCAGGAAGCTGGATCATGAATCAAAGGAAACAGGACTCAAACTCGGCACTCTGATACAGGACACAGGCATCCCAAGCAGCATCTTAACCATGGCAGCAGTTGCCCTCCCCTGGGGGTCTGATGCCCAGTTTTCTCTGTGTGATCTTCAGGGACCTCAGTTACGTGTTATGAGTTACGTGGACTGAACCTGTGAGCAGGGCCAACAGGTCCCATCAGTTGCAGTAGGCATCCCTGAGTTAATTCCCAAAGTGTTGGCTCCTTCATTTGCATGTTTGCCAATACTGTTTGGTCTGTGGCTTACCAGGGACCTAACTTCAGCCTTGGAAAGGGCGTGTAGAGGATGGCCTTGTCCTGTCTCAGATGGCTAATCACACATGTCTCATGTATTTTTGGGCCAAGACTTTAGAAGAGATGGACATTTGTTTATTCAAATAACCAGCAACTTTAGAGCACACCTTTGTTTCTTGAGTTTGGTACTACAGACACAAAAGTAGGCAATACAGAGCCCTCGACTCTTACCAGGAGATGCCCTTGCTAAGGGATGAGTATGATCCAAAAAGATGTGGGTCTTCTCTGCCTCCCTTGAGTGATGGGCCTTATGAGTTCCCCTCTTGTAAGGGAGTAACCTACAGCCATTCTGGAGGGGAAGATGAGCACCATCCAGACTAGGGACCTCTGCTTCTGGCACTGAAGAGAGAACTGGAGAGAGGGCATCCCAGGGCAAAATCAGGAGGGGTTCCTGGAGGAGGTGCTGTTTGAAAGGGGCACAGGACTTCAGCAGTGGCAGATGGAGAGAGGGTGGTAGGTGACAAAGGCAAAGCAGATATGTACAAAGTCTCCCAGGGAGGGACATGGGGAACCCCTGCAGGGCACAAGGAGTCTCAGTAGGATGCTGCAGAGGCTAGCTGAGGAGAAGGGGAGAAGGCCGGAAAAGGCGAGACGCGGTCACTCAGCTCACCCACGGGAGCCTCTGGATTCACCCCAAGGAGTGGGCAGTTCTGAAAGGAGGTCTGGTAGACAAACGTGACCAGCAGTGCTTGGAGTGACAGCCACAGAACTCAGTACCAGCTGACTTCAGCACAGAGAGGGGTTTATTAGAAAGATACGGCAGGGCCCATCAAACTGAAGGAGAAGTTGGCCCACCTGGCCTTGGGCAAGAACAGGACCAGCACACCCAGGAGGAAGCTGTGGCCGGGGGAAGTGAGCAGGGCATTGGTCAGGTATTGCCACGGTTAAAGCTGCTTTGCCAAAGGCCCCCGACGCGGGGGGCTCACAACAGCAAACACGTACTTTGCTCATTCACAGGCCTGGGTGTTGGCTGGAGACGGCTCTACTGTGAGCCATGGTTAAGTTTCTGTCTGCAAAGTACATCTCTCTTCTTCTGGGAGCTGGGGGGCTTGCCTTTTTGTGACCGAGGGCAAGAGAGCAAGCAACACCACAGAGCATGTGAAGCCTGTACTCGGGACATTCTCGGGGATATTCTATTGGCACAGCGAGTCCCATGGAGAAATGGAAAGAAAAGCAAAGAAGTCCACAAGGAGTGTGTGTGTGTGTGTGTGTACATGCACGTGTGTGCGTGTGCATTGTGTGTTGTTTCCAGGCAAGATGCTGTCACTGTGTAGTAGGAGCAGATTTGCCAATGGAACCCGATGCTTGAGGGCAGCCAGTCTCAGAATCTCAGTGACTCCAGCTTCTCCCGTCTTGGGGTCACTTATCTGCTGCTGATCGGTGGACGCAGAACACCTGCAGGCATTCATGTCCTCCCCAGCCTCATGGCGTGGGAGCCCCTTGCGTGGTTTTGCATGCTCCTGCTCAGGTCCAAGTGAGCAAGACTTCCTGGGAGTCCGGCATCTGCTTGCCCAAACCCTTGAGTAAAGTCTTGAGCCTTGTGACTTCTCAGTCCTGACCTACAAGAAGCAGTAAGGACCCAAGAGACCAGCTAACACAGGAGTTGAGGAGCGGGGGAGTCAGACCAGGTCCAAGTGGAAAGCACGGAGCTTCTCCTGTGTAGGCTGCCCTTGAAGCTGTTCCCCCACTCGGCCCCGCCTCTGGGCCTCCGAGAGCCGGGAGTCCGTCTGGGAGGACAGCCCTGGCCACCGCGTCTCATTAGGTGCTGTATGCTTGGCTGCACTCTAGTTCAAAGATAAAACTTTTGATTCCCACTGGAGATTTTCCTCTCTTGGCCAGTCCTGGGGCTTGTGTTTCCAGAAGCAGAGCCCTGGTTGCTAGGTGACACGCTCACTCCTGGTTTCGGAGGCAGCTGAGGGAGAAATGAACCAGAGAGATCTGAAGCTTCTTCCACTTTGGAGAGGAGAGAGGAAGCCTAAAGGAGTAAGTAAGACCGCGGATTAATTGGGGAGTTACATAACTAGCAGACGCAGAGCTAACGTCTTCCCCAGCACCCTGCCGAGACCACTGAAATACACACACGTGCATTTTTCAAAAGAGGATAAAAGTGGGAACTTGAAATGATAAATATAGTTGGCTCTTTTGCTTGGGAGAGGAAATTTCTAATTATATAGCTTTTCTGAGCCCCATCAATCAGAGCTGCACCTTCATTAGCCTCCGCGTTATTAGAGGAACTTATTAAAACAATTAGGTCTGCAGAGAACTGCAGCCATCAGCACTCCTGACAGCTGCAGCTGGGATTTAAACTTTTCATTAAAATTGGTTGGAGGCTTTGCAAATCACTAAGAAATAGATGCACTTTTCTGAGAGGGGAGTGAGCAAAATTGTGAGTAAGCAATTCGCGAAAAGAACCACTAATGAAACAGTTTCCGGACTTATTAGCCATTGAAGAAATACATTACAACGATAAAGAGAAAGCATTTGAAATCTATTAAATATCACATATTTAAAAATAATTCACAGGTGGGGCAGAGGTACAGTGAATTTGCTATCTGGATGCATTTGGTTGGAAGGCAGTTGGGGAGGACCTGTTTAGAAAGTAGTTTGGCAACACCAGGAGTCTTAAACAGACGAATCCTTGGCTCAGAAGTGTGATGCTTTTATTTACAAAAATCTTCAGGCAGCATTGTTCTAAAGAGAGAAATCTGAAAAAACATATCTGCCCAACAATGGAATATCAGCTAAAGAAAAAGCATGTAGTCTCGAGTAAAAGTAGTCTCAAGATTGTGAAAGGAACGTGCAGGTGATAAATCTGTACACTCGTCATGAGTCCAGTTTCGTAAAGTGAAAAAGAATGCAGCATGTGCCTCCGTATAGCACCATAAGCCACGGTGTCCCAAGCTTTCCTGGTTCACGGAAGCTTTAGGTCTTAGTAATTCTTTCACAGAGGCCCTAGACATTCCCTGGGCACCAACACTAGCAAATAAAAAGTTAGCACTGTCGTTTACTAAATAAGTGGGTACAACTAACGGAACAGCAGTGGTTAAGGCTGTATGTGATGGACGTTGTATGTCTGTAGGACGCTTAAAATGCCTCATAGGTTTACTGCAGCACCCAGGGTTCCTTAGCACCTACTTCACCTAGCTGTAAACTAAAACGTCCTACTGGTGACGAAAGAGAGTTCTGGAACCCCAGCTGCCTCTGTTGGGGTGTGGGGTCTCCCCTGGGCTAGTGAGTGGCCCTGTGCAAACTTGTAGCTTTCTTGGCCATCTACTGAATTGCAAAAATAGGAGGACTGTCTTTGGAGGGTTCCTGTGAGCTCTTAGGGTTCTGCATGCCTGACCCTTTACAAGAGTCATAGAATGCTAGCCACTGTTAACTCTCGCCTGGGACTGTAGGTGATTTTTATTCTTTCTTTATGCTGCTGCTGCTTTTTTTCCCCCACATTTCCCAAATATTATGTAATATGTTTTACTTTTGTAATGAAAATTATTTTTATTTGCCAAATTTTTATTTACTTAATTTTAAAGGCAGGGAGACAAAGAAAAATACAATCTCCCATCCATCAGGTCACTGATGAGGGTGATTGGTCACATAACCTGGGTTTCCCACATGGGTGGCAAGGACCCAGCTGCCTGAGCCAGCATCTGAAGCTGGAGTCGGGAACTAACTATGGATCCCAGGCAGTCTGGTAAGGACGCACGCCTCATCTTACCAGCTGTGCCAAATATGCTCCCGAGTTCATATTTCTACATGAGACAGAGGTACTGTCATAACTGACCCTGTCTTGAACACTGTGCTTTGCAGGACAAAACAGTTCAGAGACATCCCCATGCCGCGTCCAGCAGCACCCTGGTAACCCTGCATCAAGAAAGACCTCACGTCCTACGTGGGGAGAGCAGGGATCCCTAAGGGCCCCTCATCTGTGGAAATACTACACAGTGCACCTGATTCCTTCCCACACACGGATGTCCCGTCTTTCACCTCTCTGTGCCTGGTACATGCCCTGGCCCAGACTCTCCCCCCGCCCACCCGCGCCCCGGTCTCCAGTCTTGGTTGAGCTGGGCGCCTGTCCTCTGACACCAGCTTCACTGTATCGAAACTGTCCATGTCTGCCCGCTTATTGCCTCCCCCTCCCACCCCATGCTTCTCTGGGGCAGGATCTGTAGGATCCTTCCTGGCACTCAGAAGGAACTTAAGTAAATGGCTCTATGCTTGTGGCATTGAACATTGGCGTCCTAGGGGCCCATGTGCCTTAGGGAGCATCTATATTTGCTGTTATTACAGTCTTTAGGGACAAGATTGCTCGCTGAATAATCAACTAATGTTAGAAGCTTAGGGATTCTGGGAGGGGATTGGGTGGGCAGCGAGCTATTCCCCTGGTATGTAGGGGGCATCTGATGGGGTCATTGAGGCAACCAGAGCTTCAGCCCCAGGCTTAGAGAGTGAACAGCGAACAGCTGGCAGGAAAGGATGGACTTTTTTTTTCCTCATAAAACTTTTTATTTAAGTTTCATACATTTCATAATTACAACTTTAGGAACATGGTGATTCTTCCCATTGTATCTGCCCTCCCACACCTCTTCCTCCTCCCTCTTCTATTCCTACTCTTACTTTTTATAAGATCTACTTTCAATTAATGGTTTAACAGAATTGGTTATAGATGTAAGAGTTCAACAAATAGTACAATTAAAAAAAAAAACTTCAACAGTCGAGACAAAAGCTGTTCAAAGCCATTGCTTCTCTAAGTGTCAATTTCACTTCAACAGATTGCCTTTTAGGTGCTCTGAGTTATTGCAGGTCAGGGAGAACATATGGTATTTGCCCTTTTGGGACTGGCTTATTTTACTAAGTATGATGTTTTCCAGTTTAATCTGTTTTGTTAAAAATGACCAGATTTCATTTTTCTAACTGCTTTGTAGTACTCCACAGTTACATATCCCATAATTTCTTTATCCAGTCTTCAGTTGATGGGCATTTGGGTTGATTCCATGTCTTAGCTCTTGTGAATTGAGCTGCAATAAACATGGGGGTACAGATAACTCTTTCATTTCCCTTTGGTAAATTCCCAGTGGGGTGGCTGGGTCACATGATAGGTGTATATTCAGATTTCTGAGGTATCTCCATACTGTCTTCCATAGTGGCTTTACCAATTTACATTCCTACTAAAAGTAAATTAGGGTACCTTTTTCCCCACATCCTCACTAGCATGTGTTGTTTGTTGATTGCTGTATGAAAGCCATTCTAACTGGCGTGAGGTGAAGCCTCACTTTGGTTTTGATTTGCATTTCCCTGATAGCTAGTGAGCCTGAGCTCTTTTTCATGTGTCTGTTGGCCATTTGGATTTTCTCCTTTGAAAAATGCCTGTTTAAGTTTTGCTCATTTCTTAACTGGGTCATTTGTTTTGTTGTTGTTGAGTTTCATGATCTCTTTATATATTCTATTTATTGATCGTTTATCAATTGCATAGTTGGCAAATAATTCCTCATGTTCTATCAGTTGCCTCTTCACTTTGCTGAGTGTTTCTTTTGCAGTACAGAAGCTTCTCAGTTAGTTGCAATGCCATTTGTCAATTTTGGCTTTGATTGCCTGTGCCCCTAGAGTCTTGTCCAAGAACTTTTTTTTTTAAGATTTATTTATTTGAAAGGCAGAGTTACAGGGAGAGGTAGAGACAGAGAGAGAGGTCTTCCATCCTCTGGTTCACTCCCCAGATGGCTGCAATGGCCAGAGCTGCACCGATTCAAAGCCAGGAGTCAGGAGCTTCCTCTGGGTCTCCCATGTGGGTGCAGGGGCCCAAGAACTTGGGCCATCTTCCACTGCTTTCCCAGGCCACAGCAGAGAGCTGGATTGGAAGAGGAGCAGCTGGGACTAGAACTGGCGCCCCTATGGGATGCCGGCGCTTCAGGCCAGGGTGTTAACCTACTGCGCCACAGCGCCGGCCCCTGTCCAAGAACTCTTTGCCTGCACCAATGCCTTGTAGTATTTCAGGGGCTGACTTCTAAGCCACCAGGTCATCACAGCCACACATCCTTTGTCCATGACCTTCACAGCTGGTTTGTGCAAACCAGTTTGAAATAGAGAATCTGACATTGCATTTGGTGATGTTCTTATCTGTTTTAATCTAGCATGACTTCCTTTGCCCTTTCATGTAATGTTTGTGTCACACCAACCTGTTGAAGTTGATATATATCCATTTTTTTGGCTAGACTGTGCTATATGCTTCACAGTGCATCACTTTGGGAGGTGGGAATGTCTGGCTGATCCTTCTTTCTAGCTCTCTCACATGACAAGGCAAGGTCAAGGCTAAAGTCTGGCTCATATGATGAGTGAAGATGCAACAAGCTGTTTTTACAGCAGTTTACTAATTACAGACATGAGCAGAGCTACATGGAAGGTGCTAGTTCTCCAGGATCTCTGTCCCATTCACCACAAACGTGAGACTGAGGCACAAGGGCCCAAGTGAGTGTAAGGCAGGGTTAGGACAGCCCATGGCTTGGAGCCCGGTGTAGAGCACCACTGGATGGAATTCCTGGCCCCTGGCTTCAGCCTAGCCTAGTCCTGCCTGTTGCAGGCATTTAGGTACTGAACCAGCAGCTGGACGACCTCTCTCTCCTCTCTCTGTCTCTTCCCCTCTTCTCTGTCACTCTGCCTTTCACATATATAAACTAAAAGCATGTTTTAGAAAAGGGAAAACTGGGCCGGCGCCGTGCCTCAATAGGCTAATCCTCCGCCTTGCAGCGCCGGCACACCGGGTTCTAGTCCCGGTCAGGGTGCCGGATTCTGTCCCGGTTGCCCCTCTTCCAGGCCAGCTCTTGCTGTGGCCCGGGAGTGCAGTGGAGGATGGTCCAAGTGCTTGGGCCCTGCACCCCATGGGAGACCAGGAGATGTACCTGGCTCCTGCCATTGGATCAGCAGCGGTGTGCTGGCCGCAGCATGCCAGCCGCGGCGGCCACTGGAGGGTGAACCAACGGCAAAGGAAGACCTTTCTCTCTGTCTCTCACGGTCCACTCTGCCTGCCAAAAAAAAAAAGGGGGGGGGGACTATACAGAACATATAACAGTACTTAATAAATCAGTACTTAATAAATGCTAATATTATGAAATATTTATTCAGATCCTCAAAAGCAGAAGAAACAGGTAGAAATAAGTTACAGGTAAAACCAGACCCTCTCCTTGGGAGTCATTTCTCTTCTGCCCTGAGATTTTTAAGTACTAAAATCATTCCAACATTTTGTATACTTTACCCTTTCTTGTTTCCACACTTGGCCACCACTGGAGGGGAATAAAAGATCAGGATAAATAACAACCTTGATGGTGCATTGCACTACCTCCCTGCCTCCCCAGAGCTGCCTGCAAATGCTTGTCCTGTGCCGAGTGCCCTCCTGTGAGCAGTATGTTGTTCTGTGAGTCTTCAATAGATAACATTGCCCTCTGTTGCCTTTTGTAACTTGTCCTTCCACTCAACATTATTCTTTGAGACTGCATCCTGTGAATACTAAGCCCAGCTCATTCATGTGAACACCAGGCTCTCTTGAGGGAGAGAGAAAGCAGAGTTACTTCCAGACCTTAGGGCTCATATAAATGTAGCCTGTCTCATCAAGGCCCTGGCTGGGCCTAGAACCTCATGGGTGCCAGGAACCCTGGTGCTTGGGGCATTATCTGCTGCCTCCCAGCACATTGGCAGGCAGCTGGATCAAAAGTAGAAGCAAGACTCTATGCTAGGCAGTCTGTTATGGGATGCAGGCATCCCCAGTGGTGGCTTAACCCTCAGCGCCACAACATCCTTCCCTGTATTGATTTTAAAATCAGAAGTTTTTTTTTTTTTTTTCCTGACAGGCAGAGTGGACAGTGAGAGAGAGAGACAGACAGAAAGGTCTTCCTTTGCCATTGGTTCACCCTCCAATGGCCACCGCGGCCGGCATGCTGCGGCCAGCACACCGCTGCTGATCCAATGGCAGGAGCCAGGTACATCTCCTGGTCTCCCATGGGGTGCAGGGCCCAAGGACTCGGGCCATCCTCCACTGCACTCCTGGGCCACAGCAGAGAGCTGGCCTGGAAGAGGGGCAACCAGGACAGAATCCGGTGCCCCGACCGGGACTAGAACCCGGTGTGCTGGCGCTGCAAGGTGGAGGATTAGCCTAGTGAGCCATGGCGCCGGCTCCCTGTATTGATTTTAAAATCAAAAGTTGTTTTTTTTTTTTTCCTGACAGGCAGAGTGGACAATGAGAGAGAGAGATAGAGGGAAAGGTCTTCCTTTTCCGTTGGTTCACCCCACCCCCCCCCAATGGCTGCTGTAGCCGGCTAACTGTGGGCAGCGCACTGCGCTGATCCAAAGCCAGGAGCAAGGTGCTTCTCCCGGTCTCCCATGGGGTGCAGGGCCCAAGCACTTGGGCCATCCTCCACTGCACTCCCTGGCCACAGCAGAGAGCTGGCCTGGAAGAGGAGCAATCGGGACAGAATCTGGCACCCCGACCGGGACTAGAACCCGGTGCGCCGGCGCCGCAGGCGGAGGATTAGCCTAGTGAGCCGTGGCGCTGGCCTAAAACAGTTTTAAAGTGATGAAGATCATGACATAAGAGCAGACAAGGGCCCCGAAACGAAGCTGGAAAGGCTCTGTGCAGACGTGCAGGGACCCCGTGGAAGAGGCAAGATCTGGAATGCACAAATGGGGTGAGAGAAGAGAGGGCAGTCCAGAGACATGGAAGGGTGGATGGACCTGGAGCATAGGCTAGAGCCAGATGAGACAGTTTGATTTCTCAGACCAAGAAGATTAGTTTCCTTGTGTCCAGCACCTTTTCTCCCCCAGAAAAATGGACTGTGCCCTTGAGGAGCTGTGATTGCCCAAGCAGAGCTGGCCCCATGACCAAAATGAGCCAGAGGCTGCAGGAGGAGGAGCCAAGGCCAAGGCCATCCCCAGGAGCCGTGGTCCTGGACATGGAGGTGGGTGGGAGGAGGAAGCTGGCAGGGCCAGAGCATCCTCACCCAGTGATGATCATCTGCTGGGCACATGGCTTGGGGCCCGGAATGAAAATGTAATCTGCTAATTAAGCTAATTGTCTGAAAGGCATTTTTTGGTACGGTCATCAAAAAGAGGCATAATGAGCATAAAAACAAAGGGATCGCTGCTTTTCTTGTCATTCATGCCTTAATCATCCCTTCGAGCACCCCCGCCTGGAGTAATTGCAGGCTTTGGCTTCTGTGCTGAAGCTGGCTCCCCGGATGCTGCCGAGGTCACATCACTGTTCTTCTGGAAGGCTGGCCCAGTGGTTGTTAGGAGGTTTGTGAATTAGGAACTCTCTGCTGCTTCTTGTGCTCCGATTTACTGAGCATTCACACGGGGATGGACATTGCAGAATCCAAGAGATGGAGACCCTGGGAAAGACTGTCCCTATCCTGGAAGTCACTTTGCGATAGAAACCCTCTGTGCTGTCGAGACCTCTCCAGCCAGTGCTCCTCCAAGGGCCGTAGAGCAAGGGTGGTGTTCCCAGTGAGCCTGGAGTGGGTGCTCTGTAACTCTGGGCCAGAGGTTGCAGCTGAGTGGTGGTAGAGGGGCAGGATGGGCACCATAATGCTACCCAGACCCACTCATGGGCCAAGAAAAAGATTAGTGGTATTAGAGGGGCAGGATGGGCACCATAGTGCTACCCAGACCCACTCATGGGCCAAGAAAAAGATTAGTGGTATTAGAGGGGCAGGATGGGCACCAGAGTGCTACCCAGACCCACTCATGGGCCAAGCAAAGGATGCAGTCCATCGTCACTCAGATGATGTCAAGAGAATCCAGGAAGCGTCTCCAACCTGTCCTCTGCTTCCCTCATCCCTTTCTTCCAATCCAGGTCAGAAAACTACTCACTCTCTCTGATTTGCAGGTAACTGCAGCAGACAAAATAGTATCCCCCTCAAAGGTGCCCACTCCCCAGTCCCGGGAACCTGTGCCTGTGTTACTTTCCATGGCCAAAAGAATTTTAGGGATGGGATTAAGTGGAGGGTCCCTAGCGTGACTCCAGGGGTCCTTGTAATTGAAGGAGGGAGATGGGAGCCCACTGAATGTTGCTGGCTTTGATGTGGGAGGGGCCAGCCATGAGCCGAGGCACAGGGGTAGCTTCTGGAAGCTAAACGAGCTAAGGAAATGCGTTCTAGAACTTCCATAAAGGAGTGTGGCCCTGCCAGAACTTTGCTTTTGAGGCAATGACACCCATTTCAGACTTCCAGCTTCCATAATTATAAGTGTGTGTTGTTTAAACCACTGTGTTTGTTACTGTGCCCACAAAAAATCAGTACAGCGTCTCCTGTGTGCCCCCCCCCACCGCCTGGGACACCCCTTCCCCTCCCTTCAGCTTCACAGACCCATCCAGTCTTTGAAAGCCTGGCTCCAGTGCCACCCCCTCGCCATGGAGCCTCACTCATTCCTAACTGCCTCCAGCTATTGTCCAGCCTTGGGAATTCTCAGCCCAATCCCAGCTGCCCTAACCCCAGACTCAGACCTGCACTCCTGCCCTCCAACCACTGTGCTCAGTAGCTGCAGTTTTCCTCCTTAGCACAGCTGGTACAGACTTTTTAAAAAATATATTTATGGGGGGGGGTGCTATGGCTCACTTGGTTATTTCTTCCCCTGCAGCACCAGCATCCCATATGGGCGCCGGGTTCCAGTCCTGGCTGCTCCTCTTCTAGGCCAGCTCTCTGCTCTGGCCCGGGAGGGCAGTGGAGGATGGCCCAAGTGCTTGGGCACCTGCACCCGCATGGGAGACCGGGAGGGGGCACCTGTCTCTTGGCTTCCGATCAGTGCAGTGCGCTGGCTGTGGCAGCCATTTTGGGGGTGAACCAATGGAAGGAGGGCCTTTCTCTCTCTAACTCCGCCTGTCAAATAATATATATAGTATTTATAATAATTATAATATATGAATTTACAGGGCCAGCAGTGTGGCACAGCATGTTAAAACACCACTCTGTAGTCCCAGCATCCCATATGGATGCCAGTTCGAGTCCTGGCCATTCCACTTCCAATCCAGCTCTCTGCTATGGCCTGGGAAAGCAGAAGATGGCCCAAGTGCTTTGGCCCCTGCACCCACATGGGTTATTAATAGTTGTGCTTGGTAATCAAATGTGGGCCTACCTGTCCTGGTGAGCCAGGAGGGGTGGTCACCAGGCAATGAGTGGTCTGTTTTGTCCTGGCTTGGATTGAGAATCCCCCTGGAAGCATCAGGGATATAGCCTCCTGTCCCCCAGCCATCTACTAAAACCTACAGAGGGAACCATCTTCTAACCTCATGGTGACCGCTTAGAGACTCTGGAGGCAAAGACTCGCACCGGGGAGGATTAACAAGACTTCTACGCAAAACACTGAGCCCTGTGCTCAGGTCAGTCTGGGAAAGCTGGTTCTCATGAAAGTGAGGTCTTCTCAGGACCTCTAGTATGCTAACGTGACTCGTGGAGCTCCTTAAGAAGAAAACCCAGTATGTCATGTTTCCTGAATTTCCTGGTGGCGCACGTCACACTTAGAATACCCATGGCTGCCTCCCAGGAGTCACAGATGGCTCCTCGAGGGACGGTGGAGGCAGGGCTGACGTTCCAGAGTGGCAGATGGCTCTGATGAAGGCTGCAGTGACAAGCGGCCTAGCCCTGAGGGTGTCTCGACAGCACAGAGGGTTTCTATCGCTGGGGTCTGGGATGGACAAGCCGTCCTGTCTGGATGTGGAGGGGAAGGCTGCAGAGAGTGGAAGGAGTGTTGTCAGGCATGGGCTCAGTGCACGCTGGCACCAGGTGAAACCAGGCTGGGGCCCTTGGTTTCCTGGGTAATGGCTGTTGTCACAGGTGCTTGATCTTTAGTGAAGAAACCCAGGGGACTATAGAGTGGGGGAGTGATAACCCAGCCTGGGGTTTCCATCTTCAGCCTCACCCTTGGACGTGAGGTTCTGGTGATAAGCCTGCTTCTTATCACAGATTCAGTTTTACTATCTTGCAATCCCGGGACAACAGCTGTTTGTAGGTTAGTGGTTGATGTGAACATTGATTTTGCTTTGGAGGAGCTGCAGTCCCTGTAGTCTGCACACTGACAGGCTTCTCCCACATTGCATGGGGCTGGAGACCCATCACAAAGTATCCACCCATGCAGTGGCCTCCAAGAGTTGACCACACACCAGGGAAAGACAAGGAACATTTTCTCGTGCCACAGTGAGTGTTTCTCACCATCCTGTTGCTGTCATTGTCCAAGGCTTCTATTCCCATGCAATTTTATACTTTGGAAGGCTTTGTGATTGGAGATAAAGCAGGCTTAGCTCATCATTATCAGCCAGGAAAGCTGACACCCAAGGATTCTAAGAATGGGGCTTGTGGTCTGGTGGAGAGAGCCTGGGACAGGAACCTATACACCCAGGACTGTTTAATTTCTGCCCCTTAACAGCTCTGGGTCTCTGGTTTGTCTGTTGTTAATGTTATTAACTTGAGAGATACGGAGTAATGCACACACAATTCACACACACACAGAGTACTCCCATCTGCTGGTTCACTCTCCAGATGCCCACCGCAGGAGAAACTGGACCAGGCTGAAGCTGGAAACCAGAAATCCAATCCAGGTCTCCCACATGGATGGCAGGGACCCCACGTACTTGAGCCTTCCCATTAGCAGGAAGCTGCAGTCAGGAGCCAGAGCTGGGATTTCAATCCAGATACTCGTATATGGGATGTAAGCACTTTAACTGCTGGGCTGAACATCTGCCCTGATTGATTTTTAAGTGGTAAAAAAAAAAAAAAAAAAACATTTGCGTGAGACTGTAATAACCAAGTGTTAACATCCCCTGTGTCAAACATAGTGTTATCAAAGTTTACTCACCAAGACTCAGATACAGGCACATTTCAGAAAAATCATAGTAAAATGGAATTGAAGCCTAGGCCTGTGGTGTTAAAAAAATTGAAATCCAGGTATAGTTTCTTCATAATATGCATTTCCATGAACTTTTTGAAGATCATCCTAATGCATAAAATTTTCTTCATGTACACACACAGAGGTTTCCTTCAAAAGGTAGAAAAATTTATATTTACTAATTAAAAGATGATTCTGCCACTTCTACCTTGAATGCCTCTTGGTGTAGTCGGCTAACTTCTAAGCTCAGCTTCCTGTCTGGAGTAGTGATATTCACTTTGCCTCCTACTTTCAAGGCACCTCTTAGCACCTCTCCTGGTCTGCCTTCCTCCTGGGGTCTCTGGCTCGATCACGTGGAATGTTCCAAACCAGCAAATTGAGGTTCACCAATTCAGGATGGGAGCTGGCCTGAGAAATACTCTGGCTGAGCCCCCGTCAGGTGCATGAAGGAAACAGAACAGGGAAGCCTTAAACCTACACAGCTTAACAAGCGGGAACAAGCTATGCAGCAGGAGAAGAGTCAATGCGACTCTTGACATAGCATCACTCAAATGGAGAAGCTACGTGGGAAGCAAGGCTCTGCCATCAGAGGTCCAACACCTGGTAACAGAGGATGGCGGGAACCCGCTAGAGCAAGGTTTACCTTCCGTGCTGATAACTGTCTTCGCACTGATCCCAAATGCCTGCCTGGCTCTCACCACATCAGCTAACCTGGCTGCTCCCCCCATTTCCCATACTCTCAATTATACAACTGCTTAGGTATAAACTCTCTCAGCTTGGGTTCCCCCAGAAGCTGAACCTGAAAAAGAACTCAAGCATAAGTCATTTACTTGGGGGTGGCGAGAAGAAAGGGGAGGGGAAGTTAGAGAAGGGAAGAGACCATGGTAGGCCAGTCACTGCCAGCAGCCACAGAGGTAGCAGGAGCGCAGCTGCCTCTCTGGCACACTTTGGGCCTTGCTTTGTCCACAGTCAGATCTTCTCTAAGGCAGGACCAGCTGGTGGTCTAATTTGCTGTCTTTCCCCTTAGCATCATCCCCTGAGTGTTATTGAGGATGGACGCATAAAAACTACAGTTCTCAGCTACCCATAAAATGAGAGGGCACATGACAGATGTCTAGTGACATCTATGTGCACATCAGCTAGGGATTTCTGGGAAGGCAGTGATTTCTGGACGGAGGTGCCACTCTCCCTCCTGGCCTAGAACTTGGAGGTGGTGGCCCGAGTTCAGCAGCCATCCTTGTGACTCTGAGAAAGGCCCAAGACAACCTGGAGACCCCTTGGCTCTGCTATCCTTAAGAGCGTAAGCCCACAGCATGTAACTTAGAAGAAGTGCACCCCAATCAGGACTGTGCTGCTGTTGTTTTTCTGCTACCTGGCTGGCACCGTGGCTCACTAGGCTAATCCTCCACCTGCGGCACCAGCACCCCAGGTTCTAGTCCCAGTTGGGGAGCGGGATTCTGTCCCGGTTGCTCCTGTTCCAGTCCAGCTCTCTGCTGTGGCCCGGGAAGGCAGTGGAGGATGGCCCAAGTGCTTGGGCCCTGCACCCCATGGGAGACCAGAAGAAGCTCCTGGCTCCTGGCTTCGGATTGGCACAGCACACCGGCCACAGCATGCTGGCTGTAGCGGCCATCTGTTGGGTGAACCAATGGAAAGAAGACCTTTCTCTCTGTCTCTCTCTGTCTAAATATGCCTGTCAAAAAATTTTTTTTTCTTCTACCTGACGCCAGCCCTAATCCTTGCCTAGAATAATTTCCTTTTGGAAACAGCAGGCAATTTCTTTAGGGAACAATCTCTTCTCATTCTCACCGCATACACTTTGAGTGAAGGTGACCCCAACAGCAGGCTGGCATGAGAGCCAGGCCTGGCCAGTCACAAAACAGCAGTGGACTCAGGTGGGTGACTCAAGCTGGACCCACAGAAGTCCTCTTTAGTCTGTCGCTGCAATTGCTAAAAAGGAGGATCTCCAACCA
Source organism: Oryctolagus cuniculus (assembly GCF_964237555.1). Lineage (NCBI taxonomy): Eukaryota > Metazoa > Chordata > Mammalia > Lagomorpha > Leporidae > Oryctolagus > Oryctolagus cuniculus. Next base: position 105,554,229 of record NC_091441.1, read on the forward strand.
CTAATTCAAAAATATAGTGAACATTTTTAAAGGCATAGAATTTTACTTTAGAAAATACTCTTAATGAAAAAAAATCAGTAAAAGAGAAACAGAAGCAAAAAACACAAAAAACTAAAATGTCATAGGCAAATCCAACTATACCAATAACAATAAATGTGAATAAGTTAATGAAAAGGTAGCGATTGTCAGTCTAGATTTAAAAAAGAGATCAACTATATGCTGATAATAGGAAACATATTTAAACTGAAAGCTATAAATAACTTGAAAGTAAAAGGAGGAAAAGACATATCACACAAAGAGTAGCCATGACTAAGTTTGGTCAGCTATATTAATATTGAGGGAGAGTTTTTTAAAAAAAGATTGATTATTTGAAAGGCAGATTACAGAGACAGAGTGGGGGGGGGGGAGTCCACAAATTGCCAGGGTTGGACTGGGCTGGGCTGAAGCTGGGAGCCAGGAGCTGCTTCCAGATCTCCCACATGGGTTCAAGGGTCTGAGCACTTGGGCCATCCTCTGTTGGTTTCACAGGCAAACGAGCAGGGAGCTGGATCAAAAGTGAAGCACCTGGGACACAAATGGGTACCAACTGGGATGCTGGCATCTCAGGCAGCAGCTTGATCTGCTCTCCAAAAATGCCTGCCCTGGGAAAAAGGTAGAGTTACAGAGGCAGGTGCAGAGAGAGAGAGAGAGAGGTCTTTCATCCACTGGTTCACTCACCAAAAGCCTGCAATAGCTGGAGCTGGGCCAGTCTGAAGCGAGGAGCCAGGAGCTTCCTCCAGGTCTCCCACACGAGTGTAGGGGCCCAAGGACTTGGGCCATCTTCCACTGCTTTCCCAGCCCACAGCAGAGAGCTGGACTGGAAGTGGAACAGCCAGGACTTGAACTGTTGCTTCTATGGGTGGGATGCTGGCACTGCAGGCAGTGGCTTTACCCGCTACGCCACAGCGCCGGCCCTGGAAGAAGCTTTTAAAATAAAAAGAACTATCACAAAAGCTGTGTGAAATGTATTCAAGTTATTTAGTTTAGTGAAAGCAAGACCACAAATAGACAATTTTAAAGGAGAAGAAATCTGAGTCAGGATCTGGCTCAAGGGCTTCTATCTTACATACTGAGTTAATTAAGAAAAAGAAAAATATTTCCCTTCCTGCTCATTGGGAATAATGATGTTAAGTTCTTACTTCACTCTGTAGAAGCTGAGGGTAGCACAGGAAGCCAGAGTGACGGGGTTGGCGGCCATGAATTGGCCATGCAGTGACCACCCAGTGGTCTTACTCTTTTATCAAGCCAAGTGCCATCATCTCATTACAATTCACTTCAAATCTATTCTGAAGTTGGATTTTGAAATTTAATCCCACGGTTTTGGTTCTTCAGGAAGTGAGGACTTCAGGCAGAGACAAACAGGCAGTGGTCAAGCTCAAAGAAGAAGACAAAATGGAGAGAATCAGATGGGAGTTGGAAATGCATTGGGTAACAGCCTAGAACAATAACTAGTGATTTGGGACAGAAGTCTACTCCAGCAGACACCAGGAAGGTGGCACTGAATGGAGGGCCCTGAAGGTAGTTTACGGGCCACAGAAAGGACCAGAAAAGTGCTGTCCATAGGCTGAGAGCTGCCTGTCTCAGGCCAGGTGGACAGTCAAGGGCTGTTCCTGCCCATACAGTCTGGCTTTCCTGAGGTCGGTCTTGCCCCACTGCCCTGGCTCCAGATCTGCCCCCCCTTCCCTGGGTGCTGCATGCCCTGACCTTGGACTTGTATTTGACCCCTAGAATCATTGCTCTGCGTTCCACCAAAACCTGCTCCCCTTGAGATCGTCCACTTAGCCAGCCTCCCTGTCCACTGTCCTCCACGCTGCCTCTGCCCCCAGCGCCGGTGGACGGGCTTGCTCAGCTCTCCAGTCCTCCTTGCTGGTGCCTGCTCCTCTCTCTGCCCAAGCCAGTGCCAGCCTTGCAGGACGTGGTTCCCACTGCGCCCCTTCTGGGGGTCTGCTCAGTCGCCTGCAGTGGGAGGGAAGGCTCTGACCGCACTCCGAGCTTCTCTGTTCACCCCTCCGATTGCCCACAAGTGGCATCTGATTTGGGCATTCTTTTCATAGCCTCTACATAACGCCAGGTACACATGTTGTTGATGCTCAATAAATGTTTCAGTTGAGTGGATGAGACCACTGGGTAGTTCGCTTTTCAGCTGCCTCCTCTGCTTGACAGCAAGAGGCTTTTGCTAACAAGCTGTTCTGAATAGTGTTCGTTCTATATTTCAGTATTTGGAATTGCTTTGGGGGGGCCACTGTTGAAAACAAAACCCAAGGGTGCCTTTTTAAGTAAAGGACCCAATAGTTAAAATCCACAGCAAAAATAAAATAATGAATACCCTAGAGGGATCTTTAAATCAAGGCTGGAATTTCAAACTTGTAATTAATTTTCATCCAGCTTGAGAGCTATGAAAGCAGCCCAGAATTTCTTTTAAATGGAATAAACAATCTCAAGTGAGGGAATACAAAGCATCCCTGGACAGAGGCTCCTGTAGAGGGTGTTAAGTGAGCTCATTCCTGGCTGTGAATCCAGGTGCTTTACCGTAGAAACAAACGACTCTGCGCTGGGAGCAGGAAGTGGAAGATGGCAGGTGCACTCCTCATTTTGCTAGAAAAAGCACCAATCAGCAAAATGACTGTCAACATTTCTCGATACTACACTCTTGCTGTGATAGGGATACTGTGGTTATGGTTGTAATAAAAAGGTTCTTAGAAGCTAGATACACTGGATGGTTTAGAGTGACAAGTACTGTGCAATTTTCTTATGCAGGATTTTTGCTGTGTAGATTGTAGCAGCTCTTGCCATGGGAGGGGGAGAGGTGGGTAACTCCAAAAGATGGAGTTGTTCGTGTGTTCTACTGTAGTAACCAAAACATTTGTATGTGGTATGTGTCCCATAACATCATGTAGCACACCTTAAATATACAACAGTACTTTAAAAATTCATGGACAAGTAAAATTAAAAGATATGTTTATTTGGCTGCAAAAAGCTTTAAAATCCATGCACTAATTTTTTTCATAATGTGTTTTTTGGAATTTGATTATTTATCTGACAGATAGAGTTAGAGAGAGAGACAAAGGTCTTCCTTCCATTGGTTCACCCCCCAAATGGCCGCTACAGCCAGAACTATGCTGATCTGAAGCCAGGAGCTTCCTCCTGGTCTCCCATGTGGGTGCAGGGCCCAAGCACTAGGGCCATCCTCCACTGCCCTCCCGGGCCACAGCGGAGAGCTGGCCTGGAAGAGGAGCAGCCAGGACTAGAAGCGGGCGCCCACGTGGGATGCCGGCGCCGCAGGTGGAGGATTAACCAAGTGAGCCACGACACCGGCCTCATAACGTGATTCTTAAGACTGCTCATACACAATAAGATTTATGTAAAAGTAATTTTTAAAATAAGGACTGGACATAAGTGATGGGTAAATGAGGGTTTGTTATACCATTTTCTCTGCTTTTTCATATGCTCAAAATTTTCCATAGCAAAAATGAAAATGAACAATAAAAAACCCATCAACTTGCTGACTGCTACCTTGTACTGTGGTGGCTTCCAACTTTGACATGTGTGGATTGTGTTTCAAAACAAGGGCACTGCTTCTATTCAGATGGCTCATTAGAAAGACCTGGTGGAGGAGTTTGGGGGGAGGCTATGGCATTTATAGGGAAGAGGATGGGAAAGTCCCCAAGGACAGTCCAATGCTGGAGTCAGAACCCCTGTGGAGCATTTGACCTACTTCTGGAGGTTTCAGGACTTAGAGGAGGAAGAAGAGCACTACAACCACAGCTGACTTGCCCCAATTCTAGTGGGACTTGGTCTTCTCCTGTGGTCGAGCCTGGCCTTGGCCACTACGGCCAAGCACTTGACTCAAAGTTTAATGAGCATTTTACAGAAACAGATGGATAGACCAATGGAACAGAATTGAAACACCAGAAATCAACCCAAACATCTACAGCCAACTTATATTTGATCAAGGATCTAAAACCAATTCCTGGAGCAAGGACAGTCTATTCAATAAATGGTGCTGGGAAAACTGGATTTCCACGTGCAGAAGCATGAAGCAAGACCCCTACCTTACACCTTACACAAAAATCCACTCAACGTGGATTAAAGACCTAAATCTACATCCTGACACCATCAAGTTATTAGAGAACATTGGAGAAACCCTTCAAGATATTGGCACAGGCAAAGAATTTCTGGAAAAGACCCGGGAGGCACAGGCAGTCAAAGCCAAAATCAACTATTGGGATTGTATCAAATTGAGAAGTTTCTGTACTGCAAAAGAAATAGTCAGGAGAGTGAAGAGCCAACCGACAGAATGGGAAAAAATATTTGCAAACTATGCAACAGATAAAGGGTTGATAAACAGAATCTACAAAGAAACCAAGAAACTCCACAAAAACAAAACCAACAACCCACTTAAGAGATGGGCCAAGGACCTCTATAAACATTTTTCAAAAGAGGAAATCCAAATGGCCAACAGGCACATGAAAAAATGTTCAAGATCACTAGCAATCAGGGAAATGCAAATCAAAACCACAATGAGGTTTCACCTCACCCCGCTTAGAATGGCTCACATACAGAAATCTACCAACAACAGATGCTGGCGAGGATGTGGGGAAAAAGGGACACTAACCCACTGTTGGTGGGAATGCAAACTGGTCAAGCCACTATGGAAGTCAGTCTGGAGATTCCTCAGAAACCTGAATATAACCCTACTGTTCGACCCAGCCATCCCACTCCTTGGAATTTACCCAAAGGAGTTTAAATTGGCAAACAAAAAAGCGGTCTGCACCCTAATGTTTATCGCAGCACAATTCACAATAGCTAAGACCTGGAACCAACCTAAATGCCCATCAACGGTAGACTGGATAAAGAAATTATGGGATATGTATTCTTTAGAATACTATACCGCAGTAAGAAACAACGAAATCCAGTCATTTGCAACAAAATGGAGGAATCTGGAACACATCATGCTGAGTGAAGTAAGCCAGTCCCAAAGGGACAAATACCATATGTTCTCCCTGATCGGTGACAAATGACTGAACACCAAAAAGGAAACCTCCTGAAGTGAAATGGACACTATGAGAAATGGTGACTTGATCAGCATAGCCCTGACTGCTAATGGACAACTTAATACATTATCCCTCATAGTATTTTTTTTTTGTCTGTTCTACTTAATATGACTGGTTTAATTCTGTAATTATCACACAGTTATTCTTAAGTGTTGAAAATTAACTGAAATGTGATCCCTGTTAAACATAAAAGTGGGTATAAGAGAGGGAAGAGATGTATAATTTGGGGCATGCTCGGGCTGACTTGCCCCAATTGGTAGAGTTGGAAACATACTAGGGGATTCCAATTCAATCCCATCAAGGTGGCATGTGCCAATGCCATCTCACTATTCCAAGTGATCAATTTCAGTTCACAATTGATCATAATGAAAGGACTAAGAGTCAAAGGGAGCACATAAACAAGTCTAGTATCTGCTAACACTAACCGATAGAATAAATAAAGGGGAGAGTGATCCAACATGGGAAGTGAGATACTCAGCAGACTCATAGAATGGCGGATGTCCTAAATAGCACTCTGGCCTCAGAATCAGCCCTAAAGGCACTTGGATCTGGCTGAAAAGCCCATGAGAGTATTTCAGGCATGGAAAGCCAAGACACTCTGGCAAAAAGATCTCTGTGAGTGAGATCCCAGTGGAAAGAACAGGTCTTCAAAGAGGGAGGTGTCTTTCTCTGAAGGGAGGAGAGAACCTCTACTTTGACTATGACCTTGTCTAAACAAGATAAGAGTCGGAGAACTCAAGGGGCTTCCATAGCCTTGGAAACTCATGACTGGTGCATAGGGAGATTACTGATGCCATAAACAGGAGTGTCAATTTGTAAAGTCAACAACAGGAGTCACTGTGCACTTACTCCTCATGTAGGATCTCTGTCCTTAATGTGCTGTACACTGAGGCTTAATGCTATAACGAGTACTCAAACAGTATATTTCACTTTGTGTTTCTATGGGGGTGCAAACTGTTGAAATCTTTACTTAATGTACACTAAACTGATCTTCTGTTAAAAAAAAAAAAAAAAAAAGAAACTATCAATTCCCAACTTGACTCTCACTGGGATTAAACATGACAATAGGTCTGATCTGATTTCATCATCATTTAAAAAAAAATCATCTATTATTTTTCACTTTATGTTTCTGTGTGGGAACAAACTGTTGAAATCCTTACTTAAGGTATAATAAGCTGATCTTCTGTATACTAAGATAATCGAAAATGAATCTTGATGTGAATGGAAGGGGAGAGGGAGTGGGAAAGGGGAGGGTGGTGGGTGGGAGGGACGGTATGGGGGGGAAAGCCATTGTAACCCATGAGACGTACTTTGGAAATTTATATTCATTAAATAAAAGATAAAAAAAAAAAAAAAAGAATACTATACCGCAGTAAGAAACAGCGAAATCCAGTCATTTGCAACAAAATGGAGGAATCTGGAACACATCATGCTGAGTGAAATAAGCCAGTCCCAAAGGGACAAATACCATATGTTCTCCCTGATCGGTGACAAATGACTGAACACCAAAAAGGAAACCTCCTGAAGTGAAATGGACACTATGAGAAACGGTGACTTGATCAGCATAGCCCTGACTGTTAATGAACAACTTAATACATTATCCCTCTTAGTAGTTTTTTTTTGTCTGTTCTACTTAATATGACTGGTTTAAATCTGTAATTATCACACAGTTATTCTTAAGTGTTGAAAATTAACTGAAATGTGATCCCTGTTAAACATAAGAGTGGGAATAAGAGAGGGAAGAGATGTATAATTTGGGACATGCTCAAGCTGACTTGCCCCAAATGGTAGAGTTAGAAACATACCAGGGGATTCCAATTCAATCCCATCAAGGTGGCATGTACCAATGCCATCTCACTAGTCCAAGTGATCAATTTCAGTTCACAATTGATCATAATGAAAGGACTAAGAGTCAAAGGGAGCACATAAACAAGTCTAGTACCTGCTAACACTAACCGATAGAATAAATAAAGGGGAGAGTGATCCGACATGGGAAGCGAGATACTCAGCAGACTCATAGAATGGCAGATGTCCTAAATAGCACTCTGGCCTCAGAATCAGCCCTAAAGCCATTCGGATCTGGCTGAAAAGCCCATGAGAGTATTTCAGGCATGGAAAGCCAAGACACTCTGGCAAAAAGATCTCTGTGAGTGAGATCCCAGTGGAAAGAACAGGTCTTCAAAGAAGGAGGTACCTTTCTCTGAAGGGAGGAGAGAACCTCCACTTTGACTATGACCTTGTCTAAACAAGATAAGAATCGGAGAACTCAGAGGGCTTCCATAGCCTTGGAAACTCATGACTGGTGCATAGGGAGACTACTGATGCCATAGACAGGAGTGTCAATTTGTAAAGTCAACAACAGGAGTCACTGTGCACTTACTCCTCATGTAGGATCTCTGTCCTTAATGTGCTGTACACTGAGGCTTAATGCTATAACAAGTACTCAAACAGTATATTTCACTTTGTGTTTCTATGGGGGTGCAAACTGTTGAAATCTTTACTTAATGCATACTAAACTGATCTTCTGTAAAAAAAAAAAAAAAAGAAAAGAAAAGAAAAGAAATTATCAATTCCCAACTTGACTCTCACTGGGATTAAACATGACAATAGGTCTGATCTGATTTCATCATCATTTAAAAAAATCATCTATTATTTTTCACTTTATGTTTCTGTGTGGGAGCAAACTGTTGAAATCCTTACTTAATGTATACCAAGCTGATCTGTATATTAAGATAATCGAAAATGAATCTTGATGTGAATGGAAGGGGAGAGGGAGTGGGAAAGGGGAGGGTTGCGGGTGGGAGGGACGTTATGGGGGGGGAGCCATTGTAATCCATAAGTCGTACTTTGGAAATTTATATTCATTAAATAAAAGTTAAAAAAAAAAGTTTAATGAGCATTTGATCAGCTAAAGGATTGACTGATTGACTAACAGATTGGTGGTCCCTGAAGAGCCAGGTTACTGGAGGGGCTTGCTTGAGAGTGCATAGATAACACACCCACCCTCCCTCTGACCACACATGGTGTTACCCCGTAAGTATAGCAAAACTGCACAGAGCAGTGCCTGCAAACACAGAATTTTTCTCCGTTGCATTTCTTTGCTTTGCTCTTTTCAGGTTCTGGCCTTAGTATTTGACAGCTTAAATTTGGAAAGAGTGGTTTGTGGAGAAAGGCCCTGACTTGGATACTGCCTAAATTCTGCAACCATGTGTTATTTCATTATATAAAAAAATTCTATGTAGTTGAGAACTAGCTCAACTCAGACTCCTGATGCGAACTGAGTAACATTCACTTCTAGTGAATATGGAATGTGTGCACCCAAAGGCCTGCCAGGTCATGTACTAACAAGGGGACGTGTACTTTCAACAAATGTGCTATGTTTCTCAAGTCCACTTCCCAAGACCAAATATCTTCCCCAAGATCTGGCTCTGTATTTCATTCATCTCCCTGGTATCTGCACTCTGAATTTCTAGTCTCAAAATCCAGTCCAGCATTTTCAGGGTCAAATGCATTATTTTCCTCCAGACTTGTTTCTCTCCTACTGTATCATCTGATTTGGGAATTGGCCAGGCCAGACAACCTGGTGTCATCACTCTGGTCCTACCTTTTTTGGGCCCCAGTCTCAGTTATTTTTTTCTCCTGGACATCTCTGGAATCTCTGTATTCTTCAGCTTGAGGCCCATTGCTGGTAAAGACCCTCAGCATCTCTGTATTGTATCCTGACAAGAGACTCCTGGCCTGGATGGTTCCAAGTGCAGAGACCGAGGGCATTTCCTGAATGGCAAAGAGAATTATCACATGAAGGTGGGCAGAGATGGCTTTTGGTGCCATACTGGGAACTTGGTCTTTAACCATGTTCTGTCCACTGCCTTTGCAGAGATATAGGGCCCTTAGCCAAGTGTGTGGGTCCCGTGGTGCTGTCACAGACACAGGGAGGATCAGGAAGACCATCTTGGTCCTTGACTTCTGATAGTCTCAAATGGGTTTGTTCACTCTGCAGAATTTAGGACTCTGAGCTACAAAGGCGGCTTGGAAAGGTAGTTTTTACCTTTTCAGAAGTTGTAAGACAGGGAGGCAAGCTGCAGGGGAAGAGGTGTGGTGGGAACAGGGTGAGTCTGTTTATGCCACCTGCTGCTACAAAGGTGGCTTCCCAAAACTTGCTGTTGAATTGCCCAAGAAACATAAGAGGAGAATCAAACCAACACCATGAAAGGTGTGGCTGCAGAGTCTAAAGTCATCTCTCCACAATCCCAACATTTCTTCCACATCTCATGTTTGACCTTAAAAATAAGTGCTGTTTGTGGGCCGGCGCTGTGGCTCACTTGGTTAATCCTCTGGCTACGGTGCTGGCATCCCACTTGGGCACTGGATTCTAGTCCCGGCTGCTCCTCTTCCAGTCCAGCTCTCTGCTGTGGCCTGGGAGGGCAGTTGGAGGATGGCCCAAGTGCTTGGGCCCTGCACCCGCACGGGAGACCAGGAGGAAGCTCCTGGCTCCTGGCTTCGGATTGGCGTAGCTCGGGCCATAGCAGTCATTTTTTGGGGGGGGGGGGGGTGAACCAATGGAAGGAAGACCTTTCTCTCTGCCTCTCTCTCACTAACTCTGTCAAATAAAAAAATAAAATAAAGTGCCGTTTGTGCCTTCTGCACTATGCCTTTGCTTACACAAAACTGGTTTGCTCACCTTCTTAAGTTTACTAGAAAAATGTAGAGCTTCAGGTAAAATCACCTTTATACTGCAGTTTCTCAACCCCATGGGGACACCGTGGGGCACAACTCGCCCCAGCATAAGCAGGATGCCAAATGCCCAGAGTTAGGGACATGCAGTCTCTAGGGCTCACACAGGCGCCAACACTGTCAGAAACTAGTCAAGAAGTCCTTACCTCTTCAGGTTTCCACTTGGTGGGGTTGGGAGCCTGCCAGGAGGACCACAGGTGTGCGGTATGCTGTTCATTGCTCTTTTTCAGAGGGCCTGGGGAAGGAAGAACAGTGTGAGCGTAGTTGTCACCACTCCTCCTCTTGTGTGCAATTTCCGCTGCATCCTGTGGCTCCCAAACAGTTAGCAAATTAATTCAACCTCTTTCCACAATGGTGACTACTGCCGGCTCATTTGCAATTCTCAAGTTTCTGCATGCAAAGCATGTAACATCCTTATTAGAGCTGTTTAAAGATGTCTTCCTTTGATAAAGTGGCAATTATCAGATACAGGAGTTGTGCTTCTGGATCATTTATCATACTGTAATCAATGGGATTGATTTAGCTCGTGAGCACTGTGCATAAAAATGTTTTCTGGACAATAGTAGCATACCCAAATGGTGACCAAATCATCATTATAATAATGGATAGTGTATGAACCCCTGACAGAAATGGGATTCAAGAACTTTCTAGTCTTAGGATCACTAATGGGACATAGTTCATATCCTAATTTTGCAGCTTCTATTGTCTCTGCTCTGGGAACCTCTCAATCTTATCTAACTACCTCATTATACTGTTTGATAACTAAGTCTCTTGGATCAAGAGAATCACATACATCTACTACAGTCTCCATACAAATTCCTAGAAAATTAAGAAAATGTATCTCTTAAATTTTTATAACTATTTTGGAAAACTAGAGAGGGCGCTCTTAGTGGAAACTAAAAGGAATGTGTGAAAACCAGAAGGCAAGTGGGATTAGATTGAAGGGGGAAGCCAAGTCTCCAACCAGGCAAAGGAGAAGGTTCTTAGAACCAAAGAAAGGTAATCTAGGGGCAGCGCCGAGTTTTAGGAGGCAGGTGCAGATATCTGAAGGGGTTCTGGCTGGGATGTGGTAGGCAAAGCATCCCCTCTGCTCATGCCAACCAAAAGGTGACAGAAATCTCAGCATCAAGTGGGAGCAGTGATCATATCATCAGTCAGTACCCGTCACGGCTGAGGACACACTAAGACACTAGCAGCCCCCGCGTCCAGGAATCAGCAAATTTCCCGTGCAGCTGCCACCTTGCTGCACCACTGTAGGGAGCCGTGATAAACACAGCCAAATGTAGAGTGAGGCTTTCAGGAAAACTTAAAACCCCAAACAAACACACAACCAAAATCTACAACACACCTGAAAAAACTGAAGATAAGAGAGACACTAATGAGACAGCCAGAAGAATCAACATTCGAGGAAGTGCAACGGAGCAAATACAACTCCAGATGGGGAAGAGAATTTCGTATCAAACAATAACAAGTTACCAAGAAAAATATCCACAGAGAAACATTTCCAGAAGACAGACGCATGCAGCGTGCTGAGCAGAACAGAAGCATGGCGAGAGCGCAACTGGTGCGTTGCGAGATGAAACAGGGGAATTCTACCATAACGCAGGACAAGAGGACTCCAAGATGAGCTGTGAAAGAAAAAGTAAGCATTGGAGGATGACGTGCAAGTGACAATTGGTGAGTTCCAGTAAGTGACAAATTAGGAAAGGATGGGTATAGAGAGTCCCCCTTACTTGGGTCAGGAATGATCACTAGAAACCAAGAGCTGAGTGCCTGGCGCAGCACCGCTTCACTGGCTCATCATGACTTGTAGGCTGTGCAGAGAACTTGGACTTTGTTCCACTGGTAACGGAGAACCACCTAAAACAGGGAAATGAGACTCGTGTGTTAAGATTCCGGGGGACAACGGCTGATCAACTGCACTGGCAAGGAGTTTCAAACACAACTGCAAACCAGACCAGACAGCATCCAACTGAATCAGCCAGGAGGAAAAGCAGGATTAATTTGTCATGTCAGTTTTGGTTATTATTTTTTTTAAATGACTTATGTAGGGAGAAAGTAGATTCTTGTGGGATTAAAAATGATTCTTTTTTCTTTTCATTTCCAAAACCTGCGAGTGCCTGAGGGAGACTCAGCTTTACAAGATTGTGCCGAGCCTCACTCCAGCCAGGAAGAGCTCTCCCTGAAAGGGGCTACCCAGCTTCCTGGAAGAGGCGTGCGGCACCCTTGGAGAAAGCCCTAGAACTGCTTTTGGTTGATGAGAGCTTGACTCTTGTCTTCAGTTTCTCCGGGTGGAATGCTGGAAAAAGGCAAGCACAAAGCAGAGCGTAGTGGACAAAGAAAATGATGTTTATGTTCATGAAAAATTCAAGCCTAATTATGCCTCTGGGAGCCAGTGGGAGTGCTATGAAATAGTGTGCCCAGGATGTTCATCTTGTTAATAGATGTCGGCCACAGGGTACTTGTTTTCCCTGCCATTTATAAAGCCTCTGACAGACAGAAGCTGCTTGCGTCAGTCCGTAAAATTATAAAAGACATTATGATAATTTTGGGGCTGATTTTCATTTAGTATTTGGTCGTGAGAATGCCCTTCCTCATGTCAGTGCAGTATTCCAGGCTGTGCAGTAGGCAGCCTAGCGGTGCAGCTCTCCGAAGTACATACTCTCACTTGGGCTCTCACGCCGCAGGATATATATTTTACTGCCAATTAAATGTAATTATTTGTAATACATTTGCTAGGGAAATGATTTTTGGGTTTTATTTCTGACTCTCAGTGTAGGAGTGACAGACAGCTCCCAGAGTCTGATCCCAAGGACTAATATTGACGAGATTGTGGGTTCTGCCTTATCTGAGATGGAGAAAGCTCAAAATGAGCTTCCCAGTGACCAAGGCTGAGCCTGATCCCCGTTATCCATCTGGACAGCCAGCTTCTGAGTGCCAGAGAGTAGTCAGGGGAGGTATGAAAAAGTGTGGTGAGAAAATAAGCTGGTCCTTTTGTTATAGGGACAGAGAATAGGTAAACAGGGATCTGTGGCCTGAAACCAAAATTAGAAACTCAGTGACTCCCAGCCATATTTCTTTCAGTCCAGCCATAACTGGGATTGATTTACAAAGCTGATTATTTCGTTGTTAGTTAAAACTAATGCTTCAGGAACACCATGGCCACACCTTAGAGCTTGGCATGACCAGTGTGCGTTAATTAGCAGGAAGCTGGAAGGGGGATCAGAGTCCGGATTCAAACAGGCACTCGGACACGGGATGCAGGCATCCCAAGTGGCTTCCTCATCACTGTGCCAAGCGCCTGCCCCAGCATACGTGGACTCTCATTTGTATCAGTCAGCACTGATAGCCAGGCAGAATGTTGTCAGGAGTAGGCAGGAGGAGGACTGAGCTGACAGTAGCCATGGACTCCCACAGGTTTGCTGTGTGGGACACCACAGGGCTCCCAGTGAGTGAGCAGGGGGAAATCGTGCCTTGGCTCCACCTGCTCAGGCTGTCCCTCCTGGGGCTGCACTTTTTAAATCAATCATCCAAAGAGGAAGCTTCTAGAAGTATGTCTGCTAAGAAGGGGCACCTTTACAAATTCACCCTGTGTACTACCAGCCCGCCCCCCACCCCCACCCCAACCCACTGGCCAGGCAAGAAGGCACAGTGAGACAGGGAGATGGCAAGGTCATTGTTACTTTTGTGCACTTCATGTAGTAATGCTGCGTTAAGTTTCTCACCTGTAAAATAGCTGAGGACAGACAGACTCCAGGGAATCCAAAAATGGTCCTCTTCTCCCCCAACACATGCCACTCCACTAGAAAATGCAGAGTGTTGGCAGGTGCATGTGTCTTCTGTTTGAGCAGATGGCAGGCCTCTGTGTCCTCGGGGCAGAGGTTCATTTCCACGTTCCGAGCCTGGGGTTTCTGCAAGTGCGTCTCCACGACGCCCTTTCCAACATCAGTAGAAACAACTGGGCCAGCTGATGCCAACTCCAGCAGAGGGCTGCTGGGCTCTGCCGATGGAACTGCCACACCCTGACGGAGGACGGCAGGAGAGCAAATGGGGGAAGGGCTGGTGGGTGAAAGTGCACCTGAGACCTTGAAGGACCAGCAGGAGAACAGTGAGCAGGCCTAAGGGAACCACGCAGGATGGTGGCCTTGAGTGTGGCTGGAGAGAGGAAAAGATGGCGTGGATCCCAGAGGACAGGCAGGTGGGGCTCACTCAACTGGCCAGGGCGGCAGCCTGACCTGGCAGGAAGAGAAGCCAGGGAGGGTAAAAAGTGGCTGCAGTCAAAGGCTGGGCTAGGCAGGGCTCAGCAGTCTCTGGATCTTTCTGCTCGTCCCTGGGGCTCATAAAGTTGAATATTGTCTTTTGGCCCCAGTAAAGACAGCCACAAAGGATGACCCTATGTCTGAGCAGAGATGTAGGGAGGTTTCCTGAGCAGAGCAAGAAGCCAGGACCTCGAAGGGATCTGCAATGATGATCTTCAGGAATGCAGGCAGGAGAGCTCAGTGTGGAGGGCTCTGGTCATTTCCTACATACTCTTACTGGTGATGGAGTCCATGATGCCAGTATGAAAGGACTGAAAACCACAAGACAGCATGCCCAATTTCCCCCCTGCCTTCTCACTGGACAACTACTTCTTCCTTAGCTGTGTATCCCTTCTATGTTGTAAACTTTGAGGAGATAAAAAGCTACAAGGCTTGCAAAAGTACTTGTTGGAAAACACTGTTTCAGTGCTACTGGGATTGCACTAGTGACCTTTAGCAAGGGGTACAGAGACAGAAATGACCTTAAACCAGGAGTTTTTATTAAAGTCAAGAAGAGCTACCTCAGCCAAAAATGACAAGTTTGTGCATTCCCCTTTCCCTTATTTTATGAAAACCCTGACCCGGCTTTAATCAAGGTGTCACCTGCCCTTTCTTTCCTCTCTGATATGTATCAGCATAAAGTCTGTAATCTCTGAGTCACCTAGATAAGTTTTTTTTGATACCTGATACACAGATGACTTGACCTGGAGTGTTACTTGGGTTGTCTATTCCCAAAGTCATCATTTGGTGAGCCTCCAGTGGAGTTGGGCAGGAGTGAGGGTCTGGATTAGCCTCTCCTCTCCAGGACATTGCTGAGAACACTGCTTTCTGGGACCCAGAGACTTTGAGGATATGGGTGGAACCCCTAGGTAGTGATCTGATCACCTGCTTTGGAAAATATCGGTACAGAAAGGAGGTAGAATGGAGTAGGGGTAGGGATAGGGAATGAAAGCACCCTTGGCTATGTGGTGAAGATAAACTTCACCCTGTGAACAACCCCACACCATTCCAGGGGTTAAGGCACTGGGGTAGAGGGAAGCCATTGGTGTAGTCACCAGGGCTGAGACAGAGTCACAGTGGCATCTGTGGTCCTGTCTTCCTGATTCCTTCAGGCCTGGGTAGCTCTTGGCTATTAACGAATGTGTACCTTTCTGGGGCTTTGCCCCACAGCGATGCCAGAAAACAGGGTAATCCCTCTGCCCTCCACTCTTGGAACCTGGCCTCCCTCTTCCTTGTCCGCCTCCCAGCCTGTAGCAGTCTATTTTTAGTCTGGAAAAAGTCCTTCTGCTCTCAGGTTTCTTGAGCTACAGCCATTCTCAGGAGATCCCTTCGAGAAGTATAAAGCCGAAGGCAGCCAGACTTGCAGGTCAGGTCTGTGTCCTGATTGTCCGTAGGCCACTGTGAAGCAGTGGGTGTCATGTTCACGCCAGTGGAAAGAAGAGTGGAATCAACAAATGGAAAAAAGGACACATGTTCTTTTTCTCGCCTTCTGTGATGTCTGCTCCACGCTGACGCTGATGGCCTGGGGTCTGGAACTTACTGGTTGGGAAACACCCCCTGAAGCTGAAGGTGAGGTTGATCCCTACCCAGTGGTTTGAATTAGAATGGGAGAGAGGTTGTTGTCCGAAGTTAGCGTTACCATAAATAAGGCAGCGGCAAATTCCTGGCCATGTTCTGTGACCTTCTGCCATCCCATAATGATGAGATGCTTCTCCTCTGTACCCTTAGAACTCTTCCCCCTTCTGGCCACACACATCATATTCTACTGCAGCGGCTGCCTTCCACTCCTGCTTCTCTATATACAGCTAGCCCTTGAGCTGGGGACCAGCATTTGTTCATCTGTGTACCCTAAGCCTCTGCAAGGTAGAGACTGAATGAGTAGAGATTGAGTGACTAACTCTCTGGAACATCGTGGCCTCTCTGCCTGCCACAGGCAAGTGGTCTATCATGGTGACCGAGATCTGTGTATGCAAATTGTGGGTGACATCAAATGCAGCAGCTCAACAGGAAGTACAGTCAGTAGATAGGAAGCAGAGCTTAAAGCAAGCCAGACCAAATGTAATGCTCAAAATGTGAAATCTTGGACTTTTCTTTCTTTTGCTGTTTTTGGTTAGCAGACGTAGGCTAACCATGCAGAATATATTGGAAAGTTTCATATTTTCACTTAAGTATTTTTTTTTTGACAGGCAGAGTGGACAGTGAGAGAGACAGAGAGAAAGGTCTTCCTTTTCCGTTGGTTCACCCCCCAATGGCTGCTGCGGCCGGCTTACTATGGGCAGCGCACCGTGCTGATCTGAAGCCAGGAGCCAGGTGCTTCTCCCGGTCTCCCATGCAGGTGCAGTGTGGTGGAATGAGAGGGCCATGCCAAGGTGGCCACTGGCAAGCGAGCATCAGTTACTCAGGAATGGCTTTGGAAACTGCCTGGCAGGCTATGATTGGATGGCTTTGGAAACTGCCTGGCAAGCTGTGATTGGATGGGGCATAGACCGCCCCTTGACCAGATTGGCTGGTCTTGGCTATATAAGATGTAGTTTCAACTGAAATAAATGAGTCTGCCTGCTGCTTGCCTCAAGCCTGCTTTCACTCCCGGGCTGTGTGGTGACTCCGCGCCTCTTGCCCCCACCACACTGTCCCTCTCAGAAAGGAATCCACTGCAACATTGTTGAGAAATCAACGGCAACATCTGGCGTCCCAACGTGACTGAGAGAAAAGACAGCCTGTCGGACTCGGCGAGGTCCCCCCTGGATTTCGGCAAGAAGGCCCCTCAGTGTTTTGTGTGCTGTTCGGTTCTGTGAGGGTGAGCACAGAACCCCCTCCTACGCCCCTTTCCTTGTCCTTGTCCTCGGTCTAAGTGACCCCAGGTTAGGCACACACCGCCCTGAGGCGTACGTCGCTTCCCGGCTCCTCCTTTTACTTTCGGTTCGCCCAGCGAATTCACATAAGGGACTGATCATCCCAGAATTCGGAACCAAGTCATCTTCCCTCACTGAGAGAGGTGATGCTCCGGAGACACCGTGTGGGCATACGGCCTTGACCTAACGAATCAAGGAAGTCCCCCACTAAGCACAGGACATACTTACGATCTGATACACCACTATCTGTTGGTCTAATGTGGGGAAACCTCCTGCAAAATGCCATCAACAGCTGAGGTGCTAGGAATTTGCTTTGGTACGGCAGCAGTGCTGTGCGTGTCTTTCCTTTGGCTAGAGCTGGCATGCCGTGCCGCTCTTAAGTGCTCAGACAAGGGAAAGATACCCCCCTCTCAGAATCCTGCACAGATTATCAAAGATAGTGAATCTGTGAGTGGTAAGAACCTGACACTCCAGGTCCCTGTCTCACAGACAATGGTTGATGACTTAGGGAGAGAGAGCTCTGACAGTGAAAATAACAATGTAGCAAAGAAGGTAGCAAATAAGGTAGCAATGCCTAGTCAGCCACCCCCCACATACCCGTGGGATGAACTTAGAGGACCTCTAGACAATAACTCATGCGAGGTCATCCCATCTGCACCCAGTGAGGATCCCCACATTTGTGGCAGTACTTGGACACCCCAAGCTCTTAGGGCAGCCGCTAGACCCCATCCCACCTGCACATTTGCTGTTAATGTAGGAGCGGACGCAAAATTCAGGCCCTGGATTCCAACACCTGTAAAAAGGCTTCTGCTAACCAAAGGTCGAGGATATGCTTGTGTCTTCCCAAAGAATGTGGAACAGCCTATTTGGGTACCAGCCAGAAACATCAGGCCTGCAACTGACAGCCAACCAGAACCAGCTGAACAAGACCGAGAATCCACCTTGTTAGCAGACGCACCTGCCCTATCATCCAACCCTGAGAAACTGCCCATAGCCATGCCTGTTACTGTTTTGTACCCCACTAGCTCTGGTCAGCCACTCAAATGGCCCACAGCCTGTGTGCGGTCATGCCATTCCTGATAACCATTATTCCTCATTCCTACCCCTATCTGAGCAAGCAATCCTGTGGTCTCTCGATTTGAGCGCTGGTTAGTCAATGACAGGTAAGATCCCCTGGGAGACAACCTAAGGCACAGCTGTGTACAGAGACCACATGGAAATGGGGTCAACAATGGTATGGCCAAGAATCATGCCTCCTGTTGCTCAAAAATAAACGAAAAGGGGGAAACGTGGTGGAATGAGAGGGCCATGCCAAGGTGGCCACTGGCAAGCGAGGATTAGTTACTCAGGAATGGCTTTGGAAACTGCCTGGCAACAGGCTGTGATTGGATGGCTTTGGAAACTGCCTGGCAGGCTGTGATTGGGTGGGGCATAGACCGCCCCTTGACCAGATTGGCTGGTCTTGGCTATATAAGATGTAGTTTCAATTGAAATAAATGAGTCTGCCGGCTGCTCGCCTCAAGCCTGCTTTCACCCGACTCCCGGGCTGTGTGGTGACTCCGCGCCTCTTGCCCCCACCACGCTGTCCCTCTCAGAAACGAATCCACTGCAACATTGTTGAGAAATCAACGGCAACAGTGCAGGGCCCAAGCACTTGGGCCATCCTCCACTGCACTCCTGGGCCACAGCAGAGAGCTGGCCTGGAAGAGGGGCAACCGGGACAGAATCCGGCACCCCGACCGGGACTAGAACCCGGTGTGCCAGTGCCGCTAGGTGGAGGATTAGCCTAGTGAGCCGTGGCGCTGGCCAAGTAAAATATTTTTACTTAATCAAGTCATATGGGAATTTTCAGTTCCTTAAACGTCTGGTAGAACTTGCCGGGAGAATTAACTGGACTTGGGGATATTTTGGTGCAGATATTAGCCCATCTTTCCAATTTCTTCTATGTTTACTGAGTTGTTGAAATTTCCTATTTCTGCCCTCAGTTTGGTCTCCTGATTCCTAAAAAGTCATGTGTTTTCCCTCTGACTTTCAAATGTATTAAGTTTTCTGTAATGTTCTCTTGTGAACTTGTACCATATGGGAGTGCTTCAGAATATTCATGGGAAAATGGAACTAAAAGATAGTGCATATTTCCCATGAGCTTTTTGAAGTCTCCCGGATTTGCAGTAATGTTACCTTGTTCATTCCTGGTTTTCTCACTTGCTTAGATTGAACTAGTCACAGATTGTCCACTTTATATCCCCTCTGCCTCCCAAAGTATATTTATGGGTTCTATTAGACCATTTAATTGTTTTCTGCTTTTATATTTACTTATTTGGAGGTATTGTGGGGAGCAACTCAGACTAGACTGTTACTGAAATTAAGACTTATTCTATGCATCTGCTCTCCCACAATATGGCGCTGGGAGAGGAGGAAACAGCTCCTACACAGCTGCCTCCAGTTCAACCAATAAACAGCAGGACCTGCTCCTGATTGGAGAGCAGCGTACTCGGCGTGTGGGTAGCAGAGTTGGGATTGGTGGAAGAGGACTATAAAGGAGGAGAGAGACAACATGCACCAGGAACATCTATCTGAAGGAACACCTGAGCAGCCCCCGAGAGAGCTGGCCGGCGGTGTGCCGCTCCCCCGCGGAAGTGGGGAAAGTGGCAGGGGGAACCGCCCTTCCACGGAGGAAGAACCAGCAGCAAACCCAGGGAGGGCCAAGCAGACAAAAGAACAACGCAGGGTCCTGTGTCGTTCCTCCACGAAGACGGGGAGCGACATAATGGTGCCGTGACTCGGATAGGAAGCCTAGGAGCAACAGGGTATTACTTTGATAGTCTTTTCTTAGCTTCTTGAGTTGAAGTCTCAATTCACCTATTTTAAAAATAGCCTACTTTCTAACAAATGTATTAAGGTTATAATTTTTTAGTATGACTTTGGCTGCATCCTACATATTTTTATATAGAGTGCCTCTTACAATTCATTTCTTATGAGTCCATGTTCTGCAGTTTAAATATTTTGGAAGCATTATTTCTTTTCTAATTGAGTGAACAATTTTGGGGAACAAATTTAGTTTTCTTTTTGGCTGTCATTTGTTGACTCATTTTCCTGTAGAGTTGTTTTTTTTTTTTCTTTTTTTTTGGAGAGGGTTACAATTTGTTTTTAGACATAAAATATGCTCATCTTTTGTGAATACTTCACATCTGTTTAGACTTAATACTTCTTTGATGTTGAGTCCAGAATTCCTTATATTGCTGTTACATCAAGCTTGATGATCGTGTTTTTTCAAGTTGTGCTGTTCTTTGACTACTGATTTCTGACAGAAATTAATCTGTGAATTAGCTACTGCTGTAAAACAGACCAGCTCAGAAGTCAAAGGCCCACAACAGCAACCATTTATTATCACTCAGGTATCGGTGGTCACCTGGAGTTCGGTTGCTCTGTCTTGAACGTAGCCATGACATGAAGGGACTGTGATCCTAAATGCTGGTTTCTGGCTGTAGTGGTACACTGAGATGTATTCTGGTCCCCTCTGTGGTGTCTGTGGGTTAGCTGGAAGCACTACACTCCACAAGCCAGCAGTAAATAGCAATGACCTTTCTAAGCCAACGTGTTGATCCAGAAATCAGGAGGGCATGCACTTATGTCAGGAATTAGGCTCTACCCACTGAGCTCTCCCCCGAGCCTGGCCTGTCCCTCTAATGAGCCATGCAGTGGTTTAAATAGTCTCCAAAAGATATCTATGCCTCTATGTCCTAATCCTGACACCTGTGAAATGTGGACTTATTTGGAAATTCTTTGGAAATAGAATCAAGGATCCTGATATAGATAATCTTGGACATGGAGTGGGCCCTAAATCCAATGAACAAATGTCCTTATAGTAGACAATAAAAGAGGGGCCTGGTGCTATGCTGCAGTAGGTAAAAGCCTTGGCCTGCAGCTCCCTGCTAATGGTCTGGGAAAGCAGTTGAAGATGGCCCAAATGCTTGTGCCCTGCATCCACATGGGAGACTCGGAAGAAACTCCTTGCTCCTGGATTCAGATCGGCCCACTCCGGCCATCGCAGCCATTTGGAGAGTGAAACAGAGGATGGAAGACTGCTCTCTCTGCATGTAACTCTGCCTTTCAAATAAATAATTTATTTATTGGACTCAGCTACCAAAATGTCCCTAACTCAGGTCTCAAGTTCCCACTCTTTCCTTGTTATTTACCACATAGTCTTTGCAGCTGTGCCGTCAAAGTGAGATGCTGGGTTTGATTTTCAGCACAATTTGATGTGTGACTGCAGCTGAGAAGGGTTCCCTGAATGGCTGCTTGGGAGGTATTAGGAGGAAAACAGGTTCCAAGATGGTGGACTTCTCAGAAACCAGGCAAAACCCTACAGGCTAGTAAGGCTTGGACTATATCTTGCCATTCTCTAAGAGAAAAAAATTGAATTGTCATCTCAGAAATATTATACCCTGCAAAGCTCACATTTGTGAATGAAGGTGAAATAAAGACCTTCAATAACAAACAGATTGAAAGAATTTGTTACCACCAGTCCAATCATACAAAAGATGCTTAAAGAAGTGTTGCACACAGGGGCTAGTGCCATGGCTCACTTGGGTAATCCTCCACCTATGGCTCCAGCATCCCATATGGGCTCTGGGTTCTAGACCTGGTTGCTCCTCTTCCAGTCCAGCTCTCTGCTATGGCCTGGAAGGCAGTGAAGGATGGCCCAAGTGCTTGGGCCCCTGCCCCTGCACCTGCATGGGAGACCAGGAAGAAGCACCTGGCTCCTGGCTTTGGATTGGCGCAGTGCTGGCCATCTGGGGAGTGAACCAATGGAAAGACTACCTTTCTCTCTGTCTCTCACACTGTTTATAACTCTACCTGCTAAATAAATTAAAAAGTGTTGCACACAGAAACACACCAACATGGTCATCACTACAAAAGAAGGTAAAGGAAGAAAATCTCTCAGTTAAAGATCAAAGGAAGTTCAAAGTATAAATTAGGAATATCGTTGGAAAAATTGGCAAGGCAAAGTCACTACCTATCAATAGTCACATAGAATGTAAATAGCCTCAACTCTGCAGTTAAAAGACACAGACTGGCTGAATGGATTAAAACCCATCTATTTGCCACCTACAAGAAACACATCTCACCAACAAAGACTCATGCAGACTAAAAGTGAAAGGATAGGAAAAGATATTCCACACCAATAAGAAACAAAAAAGAGCTGGTATAGCCATCTTAATATCAGACAAAATATACATTAACACGAAAACTGTTGAGAGACGAAGGGCACTATTCAATGATTAAGGGATCAATTCAACAGGAAGATTTAACTATTGTAAACATATATGCACCTAATTACAGGGCACCTGGCTATTTAAAAGAAATGTTAAGGGATGTAAAGGGAGATTTAGACTCCAATAAAATAGTATTAGGGGACTTCAGTACTCCACTTTCAGCAATGGACAGATCAACCATACAGAAAATCAAGGAGGAAACTACAGATTTAATCAACACTATAGACCAAATGGACCTAACATATCTACAGAACTTTTCATCCTACAGCTGCAGAATACACATTCTTCTCAGCAGTGCATGGAACTTTTTCTAGGATTGACCATGTATTGGGCCATAAAGCAAGTCTCAGCAAATTCAAAAAAATTGAAAACATACCATGCATCTTCATGGACCACAATGGAATGAAGCTGGAAACAGCAACTCAGGAATCTCTAGAACATATGCAAATACATGGAGACTGAACAACATGCTCCTGAATGAACAGTGGGTCATAGAAGAAATCAACAGAGAAATAAAAAAAACTTTCTGGAAACATGAAGATGACAACACAACATATCAAAACTTATGTGGTGGGGCTGGTGCAGTGGCATAGTGGGTAAGGCCACTGCCCCCAGTGCAGGCATCCCATATGGGTACTGGTTCAAGTCATGGCTGCTCCTCTTCCAATCCAGCTCTCTGCTATGGCCTCAGAAAGCAGTAGAAGACGGCCCAAGTCCTTGGGCCCCTGCACCCACATGGGAGACCCCGATGAAGTTCCTGGCTTCAGATGGGCACAGCTCTGGCCATTGTGACCAACTGGGGAGTGAACCAGCGGATAGAAGACCTCATTCTCAGCCTCTCCTTCTCTGTGTGACTCTGACGTTCAAGTAACTAAAATCTTTTTTTAAAAAAAACTTAGGGCATACAGCAAAAGCAATGTTAAGAGGAAAGTTTATATCAATATGTGTCTACATCATGAAATTGCAAAGGTACCAGATAAGTGGGCTATGAATGCATCTCAAGTATCTAGAAAAAAAACAACAGCAAACCAAACTAAAAGCTAATAGGAGAAAATAATTAAAATTACAGAAGAAATCAACAAAATTGAATAAAAACAATTCAAAAAACCAGCTAAACGAAGAGCTGATTGACACACAATTGGCCCAACTAAACAAAAGAATATAGAAGACCCAAATCAATAACATCAGAGATGAAAAAGGAAATGTAACAACAGACACCACAGAAATAAAAAGAGTCATCAGAAATTACTACAAAGAGTTGTATGCCAACAAACTGAAAAACCCAGCAGAATTGAATAGATTCCTGGACATATACAACCTGTATTGAGCCATGAAGATACAGAAAACCTAAATAGACCCATAACCCATATGGAAATTGAATCAGTATTAAAGGCCCTCCTGGGAATAAGAGATGGAGGAGGTAGTCTATAACTGTAAAACAGTCTAGTTCTGCATACAGTCCTACAGACTCACCTCTCAGGGTACAGCTTGAGAACTAGTCAGGGGCTCCAAACCCATAATAATCGGTGGTATAAACGCCATCTTCACTGTTAAAATGGTCTAAGTTTAAAAGGGATGACATAAATAACATCAAGTACCCGGTAAAAATAACAATCAAAAAGGAAGGAAGGACCAACATGGGAAACAGTCTACACAGCAGACTCCTAGAATGACATTCACAGTAAATAACACCCTGACTTCAGAATCAACCCTTAAGCCTTCCAGGTCAGGCTGAAAGGCCTGCAAGAGCATTTCAGGCATGGAAAGCAAAGACTCTGTGACAAAAAAAAATATCCTATACAGAGGATCTCTCTGAGACCTCAGAGGAAAGAAAGGGTCATGAAAGAAGGAGACACTCTTCTCTGAAGGGAGAAGAGAACATCCACTTTGCTTGTGGCCATGTCCAAATACCGACGGAGTCTACGGTTCACAATAGCTATAAAAAACAAAATACCTTGGAATGAACTTAACCAAGGATGTCAAAGATCTCTACAATGAGACTTACAAAACTTTGAAGAAATGGGAGATGATGCCAAAAAGTGGGAAAATCTTCCATGTTCATGGATTGAAACAATCAGCATCATCAAAATGTCCATCCTTGGGGCCGGCTCGGTGGCAAAGTGGGTTAATGCCGTGGCCTGAAGCGCCAGCATCCCATATAGGCACCAGTTTGAGACCCGGCTGCTGCACTTCCCCTTCAGCTCTATGCTATGGCCTGGAAAACAATAGAAGATGGCCCAAATCCTTGGGCCCCTGCACCCACGTGGGAAAGCTGGAAGAAGCCCCTGGCTCCTGGCTTCACATCAGCACAGCTCTGGCCGTTGCAGCCAGTTGGAGAGTGAACCAACAGATGGAAGACCTCTTCTCCATCTCCCCTCTCTGTGTAACTCTTTCAAATAAAATAAATAACTCTTTTTTAAAAAGTCCATTCTTCCAAAAGTAACTTATAAATTCAGTGAAATACCAATCAAAATATCAAAGACATTCTTCTCCAATCTAGAAAAAATGATGCTGAAATTCATATGGAGGCACAGGAGACCTCAAATAGCCAAAGCAATCTTATACAACAAAAACAAAGCCAGAGGCATAACAATACCAGATTTCAAGTCATACTACCAAAACAGCCTGATACTGGTACAAAAACAGATGGATAGACCAATGGAACATAACAAACACCAGAAATCAATCCAAACATCCATAACCAACTTATATTTGATCAAGGAGCTAAAACCATTTCCTGGAGCAAGGACAGTCTATTCAACAAATGGTGCTGGGAAAACTGGATTTCAACATACAGAAATTTGAAGCAAGACCCCTACCTTACACCTGACACAAAAATCCACTCAACATGGATTACAGATATAAATCTATGACCCAACACCATCAAATTATTATAGAACATCAAAGAAACACTTCAAGATACTGGCACAGGCAAAAATCTCTTGGAAAAGACCCCAGAGGTACAGGCAGCCAAATCCAAAATTAACAACTGGGATTGCATCAAATTGAGAAGTTTCTGTACTGCAACAGAAATAGGAAAGTGAAGAGGCAACTGACAGAATGGGGTAAATTATTTGTAAACTATGCAACTGATAAAGGATTAATAACTAGATCTACAAGGAGATCAAGAAAATCCACAACAAAACAAACAATCCACTTAAGAGATGGGCCAGAGCTGGTGCTGTGGGGCTACAGGTTAAAGCCTTCGCCTGAAGTGCTGGCATCCCATATGGGCGCAGGTTCAAGTCCCAGCTGCTCCTCTTCCAATCCAGCTCTCTGCTATGGCCTGGGAAATAATAGAAGAGGGCCCAAGGATTGCACCCACGTGGGAGACCTGGAAGAAGCTCCTGGCTCCTGGCTTCGGATAGGCTCAGCTCTGGCCGTTGCAGCCACTTGGGGAGTGAACCAGTGGATGGAAGACCTCTCTGTCTCTACCTCTCTCTCTAATCTTTCAAATCAATAAAATAAATATTAAAAAAAGAGAGATGGGCCATTAAGTTAAACAGACATTTTTCAAAAGAGGAAATCCAAATGCCCAACAGACACATGAAAAAATGTTCAGGATCACTAACCATCAGGGAAATGCAAATCAAAAGGTACAATGCGGTTTCACCTCAACCCAGTTAGAACGGCTTTCATCCAGAAATCAACAAACAACAAATGCTGGCGAGGATGTGGGGAAAAAGGTCCCCTAATCCACTGCTGGAGGGACTGCAAACTGGTAAAGCCACTGTGGAAGACAGTTTGGAGATACCTCAGAAATCTGAATATAGTCCTACCATATGACCCAGCCATCCCGCTCCTCAGAATTTACCCAAGGGAAATTAAATAGGCAAATAAAAGAGCTATCATCACCTCCATGTTTATTGCACCTCATTTCACAATAGCTAAGACATGGAATCCACCTAAATGCCTGTTAACGGAAGACTGGATAAAGGAATTATTGGATATATAATCTCTAGAATACTACACTGTGGTTAAAAAAATTAAATCTGGTCATTTGCAACAAAATGGAGGAATCTGGAAAACATCATACTGAGTGAAATAAGGCAGTCACAAAGGGGCAGATATCATATGTTCTCCCTGATCTGTGACAACTAACTGAGCACCTAAAAGGAAACCTGTAGAAGCAAAACTGACACTATGAGAAGCAGTGACTTTATCAGCCCTTTTCCTGACTGTCAAGAAACAGCTTACTATCTTATTCTTTCTGCTGTTTCTTTTTCTACTTAATACCATTGGTTGAATTCTTTACTTGACACAGAATTATTCTTAGGTGTTAAAAGAATCAATTTTCAATTGTATTTAAAGAAATGAGGGGGAATAAGAGAGTCAGGAGATACAGTTTGGGACACGTTCCCATGGATTTACCCCAAGAGTAAAGCTAAAAACTTGCCATAGGACTCCAAATCCCATTAAGTTAACAGGTACCAATGCCATCTTACTAGTTAAAATGATCACTTTAAGTGCTTAACTCCTCATAAAGATAGGATTAAATGTCAAACGGATCACATAATACCAAGTGTCTGCTAATAATAGATAGAATTATAAAGGAAAAAATGATCCAATATGGGAAGCAGGTCACACAGACTCCTATAATGACAAATGCCCTAAACAGCACTCTGGCCTCAGAATCAGCCCTTCAGACATCTGGATCTGGCTCAAAAGTCCATGAGAATATTTCAGGCATGGAAAGCCAAGACATTGTAGCAAAAAATGACCTTCATGAAAGATATGTGAGTGAGATCCCAGTGGAAAGAAGGGACTATCTAAGAAGGAGGTACCTTTTTCTGAATGGAGGAGAGAACTTCTACTTTGATTATGGCCTTGTCTAAATAATGTCAGAGTTTGTAGACTCAAAGGGCTTCCATAGCCTTGGGTTATTACTGGCGTCATAAATAAGAATGTCAATTGTTAAATCAGTAACAGGAGTCAATGTTCACTTACTTTCCATGTAAGACCTCTGTCCTTAATGAGTTATACTATGCAAATTAACAGTAAAACTACTCTTCAAACAGTTCTTTGTACTTTGTGTGTCTGTGTGGGTGCAAACTGTTGAAATCTTCACTTGGTATAAAGTTGATCTTCTGTATATAAACATAATGAAAAATGAATCTTAAGAATGGGATGGGAGAGGGAGTAGGAGGTGGGACGGGAGTGTGGGTGGGAGGGAAGGTGTGGGGGGGGAAACCGATATAATCTGAAAGTTGTACCTATGAAATTTATATTTATTAAATAAAAGCTTTCTTTTTTTTTTTTTTTTTTTTTTGACAGGCAGAGTGGACAGTGAGAGAGAGAGACAGAGAGAAAGGTCTTCCTTTGCCGTTGGTTCACCCTCCAATGGCCGCCGCGGCTGGCGCGCTGCGGCCGGCGCACCGCGCTGATCCGATGGCAGGAGCCAGGAGCCAGGTGCTTATCCTGGTCTCCCATGGTGTGCAGGGCCCAAGCACCTGGGCCATCCTCCACTGCACTCCCTGGCCACAGCAGAGGGCTGGCCTGGAAGAGGGGCAACCGGGACAGAATCCGGCGCCCCGACCGGGACTAGAACCCGGTGTGCCGGCGCCGCTAGGCGGAGGATTAGCCTAGTGAGCCGCGGCGCCGGCCTAAATAAAAGCTTTCTAAAAAATAAAAGCATTACATAGTCAAAATAGAATATAAATTCATATAAACACTTGGGAAAATTCTTCAGTAAAGATAAACATGGAAACTCTATGACCTATAAAATCTGATTTTAATTATAAATCCAAAATAAGTGTGTGCATATGTTTACCAAGACATGAATAAAATATTTAAACATCAAAAAGGCTAACAGCTAACCATTTATCAATCTGGGACCAGTTAGATGGTTGTGTTCACTTTTTGGGAAGTTGTCAAGGTCTACAGTTATGATACATGCAATTTTTTAGGTTATATCACAATTAAATTTTACTCATAAAAATCATAAAAGCTTCAGTATAAGTTCTCTGGCTTCAAAAGTGTATTTGTGGTTGAATGCCCTGAACCAGTCATTCTCTGTTCATAAGTCTCTAGTTCTGTCATAAATATCCACACTATTGCAAAATCATTTTAATTAATGTGCTTCCATAGCAATTCAGTGAGGCTACTATTCATTCTCCAAGGGTACTGCCTTGTAACGAATCCTTTGTAAACCAGAGTCTGAGGCAGGGATCAAAATGCTAACTCTTCATCTGGGAGATGCACACTCCCACAGGAGAGAAAAAAGGGGGAAGTGAAACAAGAGAGAGTGTTTGCAGCAATGTGCATTCGTTCATTACTGCTCTGACCACCACTTCACCGTGAGGCCATAAAGTGACACTGCAGGTCTGTTGCTGGAGTATTTAGGGCACCACTCAAAATCTTATCATCACTCTCACTCCACTCATGTCTGCAGCCACCAGCTCTACACAGGCGGCAACCGGTTTGACACAGGTGCAACCTTACCATGTCTTCCCTTGGGGTTTCTCCTCCAACGTCAACTGGTAATGAGAGCTGTTGGCTAAGCGCTCCCCTCCCAGACCCAAGAACAGCGTTTCCAAGATACATTTCCCAAACTCCTTAGGCCACTGTCCATCACCGATTACCAGTCACTGGCTATAGTGGCCCATACTTAACAATGTATCTTTTTTTATTTTTTATTTTTTGACAGGCAGAGTGGACAGTGAGAGAGAGACAGGGAGAAAGGTCTTCCTTTTCCATTGGGTCACCCTCCAATGGCCGCCGCAGCCGGCGCACTGCGGCCGGCGCACCACGCTGATCCGATGGCAGGAGCCAGGTACTTATCCTGGTCTCCCATGGGGTGCAGGGCCCAAGCACTTGGGCCATCCTCCACTGCATTCCCTGGCCACAGCAGAGAGCTGGCCTGGAAGAGGGGCAACCGGGACAGAATCCAGCGCCCCGACCGGGACTAGAACCCAGTGTGCTGGCGCCACAAGGTGGAGGATTAGCCTAGTGAGCCGCGGCGCCAGCCAACAATGTGTCTTTGCATTGGTTTTCCCTCCTTCTCTCTCTCACTCTCTCCTTTCTCTCACTCCTGCTCCCTGGGATCACTTCCCCAAATGGCCCTTGGATTTGACTCTGTTTTAGTAGGAACCAAGAAAGCAAAATCATTCAACATATGTTCATCTGGCATGCATCACAGATCACAAGCAGAAATTGTACTCCAAAGTGGTCCATGGGGGAAAAAAAGAGGATTGTGTCTGGAGATTTCCTATCTCTCATTTTTCACTCCTCAAACCTTACTGTTCAAGCAGACAACTCCCAGTCCTTCAGGGTTGTGTCATCCAGTCCCTTGCCATGCTTGAAGGATAGGTGGGGGCAGGTGAGAGATCAATCGAAAGAATCCAACAAGGTGCCTAAAATTAGTGAACCATGCAAGAGAGGAAACCATATTTGGAAAAGCGGGAGAGTTC
The DNA here is from genome assembly GCF_964237555.1 of Oryctolagus cuniculus. Lineage (NCBI taxonomy): Eukaryota > Metazoa > Chordata > Mammalia > Lagomorpha > Leporidae > Oryctolagus > Oryctolagus cuniculus. The sequence continues at coordinate 105,583,891 of NC_091441.1, forward strand.
AAAGTTGTCAACTTCGACAATCTGCAGAATGTTCCTACAGAGAGTATTTCCAGAAAGCTGTCGCAGCTCAGATATGAACTCAAGACAAGAGGCTAGAGCTAGACAGGATTTGGGAATGGCCAGGACAGAGGAGTCTGGTAGCCTTGGTGCGGATGATGCCAGTCTAAAGGAGGAGGCAGAGTCCAATCAGAGCTCAGGGTCTGATGGAGGCAGATGATTTGGGGGAAAAGAAGTCAGTGGAGAGGACAATCCTACTTAGAAGAAAACCAGGAAGTTCCTCCATTGTAGAATAAAAGGAGAGGGGTCAGGAGTGGGCAGATCATGTGAGGAAGTCAAGCAGATGGAAAACTGAGGACGAGTCTGCCGTGAACAGTAACTACAAAGTCATCAGACGGCCTGTGAAAACTCTGCTTAGGCAGGACTGTTCCTGGCAGACTGCAGTGGTTGAAGAAGCCGTACTAGCCTCCAGCGACACTCCTGGAAGAGCTGTAGGATGTTAGCAGGGGCAGGGAATGGCAGAAGTCAGGGGAGAAGAAGGGCAGCTAACACTCCTCCAAGAGAGGGGCTTCCTATGTTGTCCTCACTGACTGCACTCCACGATCCTGGGAGAAAGGGACCAGCCCTGGAGGAGAGAAGAGGAAGCTGAAGCTCAGGGCCATGAAACCGAGTTTGTGCCCAGAGGGCCTGACTAGGACTTTGCTGCTCCATCAGACTGGCAGATGAAGCAAAGATGTGGGAAGGGCACTAGGAGGGACCGAAATTTATGTGCAGCCAGAGGAAAGGAAGGGCTGGAAGACATGAAGAGAGAGAAGAAATGGTGGAGACAGAGCTAAGGGTTGGGGGGGGGGGGTGGTTGTCAGGGGCATACAATCCAGTGGACAATTGAGCACACAGAACCATGGTCATGCTCTTATTTCTGCCCTGGGCTTTTTATTTTCCAACATCGAAAAGAACAGATTCTCAGACTTCTTTGCCCAGAAATTAGGTCATGTTGCTCACTAAAATAGCAGTGGGCCTAGGAAGGCAAACAGGTGGGTACAAGAAGCCTGTTAGTCACAGACCTGAAACATTTCTCTCTAGGGATGAAAGCAATGTTACATAATGAACAAGAAATACCAGTCCTGCTGTGAAAATGGCAAAAGAATGTCAAAAAAAAGCTTTCTGTTCCTTGTCTATAATTTTTTTATTTTGAAATAATTGCAGCTTCACAGGAAGCTAAACAATTAAGTCTTAAAATGAAATGATATACTTTTCCCAGCCGATTGCAAAAAAAAAAAAAAATAGCAATATCTAATGTTGGTAAGGATGCAGGGAGTAGGGGCTGCTTGTAGGATAATTGCCTTTATAATCAAACACCCATGTACAGTTTGATCTAGTCATTCCAGATACAGAAGAACGGCTCACATATTGCACAAAGGAGCTAACTGTCCATCAATATGGATGTAAATACATCACCAAATGCGATTGCATTCACCCATGAAATAAAGATTCAGAAAACAAATGTTTATCAAGCCAGGAAGTTGTCCAAAGACACTGTTAGCTACAAAAACGCTAATTGAAGAACAGTGTCAGAGTATATCATGAAATTATTGATTTGATATTAAACACAAAAACACTTGTCTTTATAGATGTTGCTAGTAAAATGGCTCAGTCTCATCTATGGCGTGATCTACACCCGACACCATCCTAGGCTCTAGCCCCCGCTGCCATTGCAGGGGGCCACATGGTCCAACCACTGGTGTCGGCTCCACCCCCATCCTAATGGAATTCGCTGCTCCTACTTCCCGGCCCACCTCCCAGCAAAGTTTTAAGAGGACCTGTTCCTGAACACGTGGCTCTCTGTCTCTCTCTCGATCTCTCTCTCATGCTCTCCTTCTCCCTCTTTTCCTTCTTCACCCCTTCCCTCCAGTCTGTTGGGTTTCCCCCAGTAAACACTTTCTTTTACTCTGGTGTTTGGTGTGTTTTGTGGCAGCCTTTCAGATGCATTTATGCCAAAGGAGAGAAATGGGATTGGAGGAGAAGAGAATCAATGTAGAATTTCCTGTTATTGGCAGTTTTTAAAAAATATTTATTTGTGTATTTGAAAGTCTGAGTTAGAGAGAAGGAGAGACAGACACAGAGAGAGGTCTTCCACGCACTGATTCATTCCCCAGATGGCCACAACAGCCAGGGCTTGGCCAAGCCAAAGCCGGGAGCTTCTTCTGGGTATCCCACATGGGTGCAGGGCTAAGGACCTGAGTCATCTTCTACTGCTTTCTCAGGCACAATAGCAGGGAGCTGGACTGCAAGCAGAGCAGCCAGGACAGGAACTGCCACCCATATGGGATGCCGACACTGCAGGCCCCTATTGGTACTTTTTTTTTTTTAACCGTTTCACAATGAGAATATGTTCATGTGACATTTGTGTGCTTGAAAAATATTTTAGGGGCTAGCATTTTGGCATAGCAGGTAAAGTTGCCACCTGTGATGCTGGCATCCATATGGGTGCTAGTTCATGTCCCAGCTGCTCCACTTCTGATCTGGCTCCCTGCTAATGGCCTGGGAAAAATAGCAGAAAATGGCCCAAGTGCTTGGGCCCCTGTGCCCATGTGGGAGACCCAGATACAGCTCCTTGCTCCTGGCTTCAGCCTGGCTCAGCCCTGACTGTTGCAACCACTTGGGGACTGAACTAGCAGATGGAAGATCTCTCAGTCTCTGTCTCTCTCCCTCAATCTAACTCTGACTTTCAAATAAATAAAAAAGTCTTTAAAAAGGAAGGAAAGAGGAGGTTCCAAGATGGCAGAGTAGGAAGCTTACTTCTCTAGCCCAGGAGAAGATAGTTTAAAAAAACTGGAGTTAGTGGGGCCAGCACTGTGGCACAGTGGGTTAACGCCTTGGCCTGAAGTGCTGGCATCCCATATGGGTGCTGGTTCTAGTCCTGGCTGCTCCACTTCCCATCCAGCTCTCTGATAAGCTTGGGAAAGCAGTAGAAGATGGCCCAAGTCCTTGGGCCCCTGCACCCACATGGGAGACCTGGAAGAAGCTCCTAGCTCCTGGCTTCGGATCGTTGCAGCTCTGGCCATTGTAGCCATCTGGGGAGTGAACCAGCAGATGGAAGACCTCTCTCTCTCTCTCTCTACCTCTCTAGCTCTTTCAAATAAATAAAAAATCTTTTTTTTAAAGTGGAGATGGTGTAGTCTCAGGGAAGAGTTAGGGGAAAAAACTGCAGAGGAAACTCTTCCAAAATTAGAGGGACATGGTGGACATACATGGAGGGTGTGGGTGCCCATGGTTCAGGACCCCAGCAGCCAAGAGCTTACGCACCAGTGCTGTGAGATGAGACCAGACCACAGCAGTCCAAACCACTGGCAGAAAAACTGAAGGAAGAGCCTAGGGAGAACCAGGCCTGGAGCCCTGTGGGGGAAAGTGTACCAGCCAAGCTAGAGGAGAGGAAAAATAAAGAAGGACAGGAAGGACATGTCTCTTTCTCCGATCACTTTACAAAGGTATACTGTAACAAACCGATAGACAGGGCGCCATTTTGGACATACCTAACAGCTGTGCCAGCTTCTGTCTGTGCCTGGCAAACAGTTGAGCAGAGACTCCTGAACCTGGTGGAGAGAACTAATGGGGCTAAGAGCTTGTGACTGTGTGAAGCTTCCTAACCCGGGCTGTGAGAACCTGAGGGTGTGTGGGAGAACTCATGGTGTGGCTGGGACTTTGAGCAGTCTCAGTAGGAGACGCCACAAGCTTGGGGGTTCCTCGTTACCTGGTGAGAGACACTGCTGGGGAATCTGAACTTATGCTGAGGACTGCACAGATCCTTTGTGTGGTCCTTGGGACAGAGCGGACGAACATTATACCCACTGGGGCTAGCACCCAGGTTCTGGTCTCCATGGAAGAGACGAGCTCAGCTGAGCAGAATTACTTCCCTTCTGAATAATAAAAAAAAGATTCACCACATGAAACCCAAGTGTGTCACCTTAGGCACACCATTAACCCTGGAGAACGGAAGAGAGCTCTCTCGCCATACCCACTACAAACTTCTAGAAATTCACAGAAAGCAGACATTCCACTTATCTACTGAGTCATAGTACAATGATAAAAGCCGCCACAGCAAAACAAAACAAAACAAAACACAACAAAACAAAAAACAAACAATGGTTATCTCTACCAATGCCAAACAATAATCCAAGAAACAAGAATAAGGAAGACAACATGACGCCCCCAAAAGAACACGTTTCAGTACTAGATTGTGAAGACAAGGAGACAGAAGAAATAAAAGAAATGGAACTCAAAAAATTGATAAGATTACATGGAAGTAATCAAAAGTAAATACATGAACTACTGAAATCTGTGCAGGACATGAAAGAAAAATTTCTCCCATGACATGGAAATCTTAAAGAGGAATCAAAGCAGAATGAAGAATTCAATAGAACATGACATTGAGATCTTAAAGAGAAATAAAAATACAGAATTCAACAGAACAAAAGAAAAATACAGTGGAAAGCCTTAAAAACAGAATTGGTGAAGCAGAAGAGAAAATATTGGACTTAGAAGACAAGGCCTGGAAAGTATACAGTCAAACCAGAGACAAGAAGAGGAAATTAGAAAACTAAAAAACACTGTTGGTAATCTATAACATACTATTAAAAAACCAACATATGGGTTCTAGGAGTTCCTGAAGGCAAAGAGAAAGGATTAGAAAGCCTTTTTAGTTAAATATAGCAGAAAACTTCCCAGGTTTGGAGAAAGAAAGGGACATCCAAGTACATGAAGCACACAGAACTCTCAATAGACATGACCAGAAAAGATCCTTGCCACAACACCTTGTAATCAAACTCACCATAGTGAAACATAAGGAGAAGTTTCTAAAATGTGCATGTGAGAAACGCAAGATTACTTTCAGGGGATCTCCAATTAGACTCACAGCAGACTTCTCATCAAAAACCCTACAGGCTAGGAGATAATGTCGAGATAGAGTCCAAGACCTAAGAGAAGAAAACAGTCATCCAAGAATATTATACACTGCAAAGCTCACATTTGTGAATGAAGGTGAAATAAAGACCTTTCATAGCAAACAGAAATTTAAAGAATTTGTCACCACTCGTCCATCCCTGCAAATGATGCTTAAAGATATATTACACACAGAAATACACCAACATGGTCATCACTACAAAAGAAGGTAAAGGAAGAAAATCTCTCAGTAAAAGATCAAAGGAATTTTGAAGTATAAATTAGGAATATCTTTGGAAAAATGGCAGGGCAAAGTCACTACCTATCAATGTCACATAGAATGTAAATGTCAACAACTCTGCAGTTAAAAGACACAGACTAGCTGAATGGATTAAAACACAAAACCCATCTCTTTGCTGCCTACAAGAAACACATCTCACCAACAAAGATGCATGCAGACTGAAAGTCAAAGAATGGAAAAACATATTCCATACCAACAGAAACCAAAAAAGAGCTGGTGTAGCCATCTTAGTATCAGACAAAATAGACTTCAATACAAAAACTGTTGAAAGAGACAAAAAAAGGGCACTATTCAATGATTAAGGGATCAATTCAACAGGAAGATTTAACTATTGTAAACATATTTGCACCTAATTACAGGGCACGTGGCTATTTAAAAGAAAAGTTAAGGGATGTAAAGGGAGACATAGACTCCAGTACAGTAGTACTGGGGGACTTCACTACTCCAGTTTCAGCAGTGGACATATCAACCAGACAGAAAATCAACAAGGAAACTGCAGATTTAATCGACACTATAGACCAAATGGACCTAACATATCTACAGAACTTTTCATCCTACAGCTGCAGAATACACATTCTTCTCAACAGTGCAAGGAACGTTCTCTACCACTGACCATGTATTGGGCCATAAAGCAAGTCTCAGCAAATTCAAAAAAATTGAAAACATACCATGCATCCCCTTGGACCACAATGGAATGAAGCTGAAAATCAGCAACTCAGGAATTGCTAGAGTATATGCAAACACATGGAGACTGAACAACGATCAAAAGCAAAATCAAAAACTTTCTGGAAACAAATGAAGATGATAGTACAACATATCCAAACTTACGGGATACAGCAAAATTAGTTTTAAGAGGAAAATTTATAGCAATAGGTGCATACATCAAGAAATTGGAAAGGCACCAAATAAATGAGCTACCAATGCATTTCAAGAATCTAGAAAAACAGCAGCAAACCAAACTCAAAACTAATAGGATAAAAGAAATAATTAAAATTAGAGAAGAAATCAACAAAATTGAATGATAAAAAAATAGTATCAAAGAACAGTGAAATGAAGACCTTTTTAAAAAAATAAACAAAATGGACACACCATTGGCCAAACTAGACAAAAAAAAGAAGACCCAAATCAATAACATTAGAGATGAAAAAGGAAACGTAACAATAGATAACACAAAAATGAAAAGATTCATCAAAAATTACTACAAAGACCTGTATGCCAACAAACTGAAACCTAGCAGAAATGGATAGATTCTTGGACACATAAAGCCTACCTAAAATGAGCCATGAAGACTTAGAAAACCTAAATGGACCCATAACCAAGACAAAAATAGATTCAGTAATAAAGGCCTTCCCAACAAAGAAAATTCCAGGAACGATGGATTCACTGCTGAATTCTGTAAGACATTTAAAGAGGAACTAACTCCAATTCTTCTCAAGCTATTCAAAACAATTGAAAGAGAGGGAATCTTCCCAAATTCTTTCTACAAAGCCAGCATCACCTTAATTCCTAAACTTGAAAAAGATGCAACAGAGAAAGAATTACAGACCAATTTCCCTGATGAACAGACACGCAAAAATCTTCAACAAGATTCTAGCCATTAGAATCCAACACCACATCAGAAAGATCATCCACCCAGACCAAGTGGGATTTATCCCTGGTATGCAAGGATGGTTCAACATTCGCAAATCAATCAATGTGATACATCACATTAATAAATTGCTGAACAAAAGCCATATGATTGTCTCAATAGATGCAGAGAAAGCATTTGATAAAGTTCAACACCCGTGTGGCCGGCGCTGCAGCTCACTAGGCTAATCCTCCACCTTGCGGCGCTGGCACACCAGGTTCTAGTCCCAGTCGGGGCACCGGATTCTGTCTCGGTTGCCTCTCTTCCAGGCCAGCTCTCTGCTGTGGCCAGGGAGTGCAGTGGAGGATGGCCCAAGTCCTTGGGCCCTGCACCCCATGGGAGACCAGGATAAGTACCTGGCTCCTGCCATCGGATCAGCGCGGTGCGCCGACTGCAGCGCGCCAGCCGTGGCGGCCATTGGAGGGTGAACCACTGGCAAAGGAAGACCTTTCTCTGTATCTCTGTCTCTCTCTCACTGTCCACTCTGCCTGTCAAAAAAAAAAAAAAGTTCAACACCCTTTCATGATTAAAACTCTCAGCAAATTGAGTACATAAAAATCAACAGCTTTTGTTTACACAGACAATGCCTAAGCTGAGAATTTCTAAGATCAATCTTATTCACAATGCCTACAAAAAATCAAATACCTTGAAATAAACTTAACAAAGGATGTCAAAGATCTCTACAGTGAGAATTACAAAACAAAGAAATAGAAGATACAAAAAATAGAAAAATCTTTTATGTTCATGGATTGGAAGAATCAGTATCATCAAAATGTCCATTCTTCCAAAAGCAATTTACAGATTCAATGGGATACCAATGACATTCTTTTCAGATCTGGAAAAAATGATTCTGAAATTCATTTGGACTCACAGGAGACCTCACATAGGTAAAGCAATCTTGCACAACAAAAACAAAGCCTGAGGCATCACAATACTTGATTTCAAAACAGACTACAAGGCACTTATAATCAAAACAGCCTGGTACTGGTACAAAAAAAGATGGATAGTCCAATGGAGCAGAATAGAAGCACCAGAAATCAATCCAAACATCTATAACCAAATTATATTTGATCAAGGAGCTAAAATTAATTCCTGGAGCAAGGACAGTCTGTTCAACAATGGTACTGGGAAAACTGGATCTCCACATGCAGAACAATGAAGCAAGACCCCTACCTTACACCTTACACAAAAATTCACTCAATATGGATTAAAGATCTAAATCTATGACCCAACACCATCAAATTATTAGAGAACATTGGAGAAACCATGCAAGACATTCGCCAAGGCACACAGTTCCTGGAAAAGACCCCAGAGGCACAGGCAATAAAAACTGAGATTAACAACTGGGATTACATCAAATTGAGAAGCTTCTGTATGGCCGAAGTAACATGAAAGTAAAAAGGCAACCAACAGACTGGGTGAAATCATTTGCAAACCATGCAACTGATAAAGGATTAATAACCAGAATATAAAAGTGATAAAAAAAAACCCTCAACAATAGAAAAGCAAACAACCCAGTCAAGAAGTGGGAAAAGGACTTAAACAGACGTTTCTCAAAAAAGGAAATCCAAATGGCCTACAGACACATGAAAAAATGCTCAGGAACACTAGCCATCAGGGAAATGCAAATCAAAACCACAAAGAGGTTTCACCTCAACCCAGTTAGAACGGCTTTCATACAGAAATCAAAAAGAACAAATGATGGTAAGGACGTGGGGGGAAAAGGCACACTAATCCACTGTTGGTGTGAATGCAAACTGCTAAAGCCACTATGGAATACAGTTTGGAGATACCTCAGAAATCTGAATATAGCCCTACCGAAGGATCCAGCTTTCCCACTCCTCAGAATTTACCCAAGGGAAATTAAATAGGTAAATAAAAGAGCTATCTGCAACTCCATGTTTACTGCAGCTCAATTCACAATAGCTAAGGCATGGAATCAACCTAAATGCCTGTCAATGGAAGACTGGATAAAGCAATTATGGGATATGTACTCTGTGGAATACTGTGCAACTGTAAAAAAAATGAAATCAAGTCATTTGCAACAAAATGGATGAATATGGAAAACATCATACTACATGAAATGTGCCAGTCGCAAAGGGACAATTATCATATGTTCTCCCTGAACTGTGACAACTGAGCACCTAAAAGGAAACCTGTAGAAGTGAAACTCACACTATGAGAAGCAATGACTTGATCAGCCCTTGTCCTGACTTTAGAGGAAGAGTTTACTATTTTATTCTTTTTAGTATTTACTTTTTCTACTTAATACCATTGGTTGAACTCTTTACTTGACACAGAATTATTCTTAGCTGTTCAAATCCAATTGAAAATTGATCCTTGTGAAAAATAAGAGCGGGAATAAAAGAAGGAGGAGATGTACAGTTTGGCACATGTTCCCTTGTACTTACCCCTAAGAGTAAAGCTAAAAACTTGCCATGGGACTTCAAATTCCATTAAGTTGTCAGGTACCAATGCCATCTTACTAGTTAAAGTGATCATTTTAAGTGCATAGCTGGTCATAAATATATAGGAATAAGTGCCAAAGGGATCACATAAAATTCCAAGTGTATGTTAATAATAGAATTAAAAAGGAGTGAATGATCCAGCATGGGAAGCAGGCCACACAGCAGACTCATAGAATGACAAATGCCCTAAACAGCACTCTGGCCTCAGAATCAGCCCTTAAGGCATTCTCATCTGGCTAAAATGCCCATGAGAGTTTCTCAGGCATGGAAAGCCAAGACACTGTGGCAAAAATATGACCTAAATGAAAGATCTCTGAGTGAGATTCCAGTGGAAATAATGGGCCATCAAAGAGGAGGTACCATTCTCTGAAGGGAGGAGAGAACTTCCACTTTGAATATGGCCTTGTATAAATAAGATCAGAGTTTGTGAACCCAAGAGGCTTCCATAGCCTTGGCAGCTCATAAGAGCCTCAGGTGATTACTGACATCATAAATGAGAGTGTCAGTTGTTAAATCAACAACAGGAGTCACTGTGCACTTACTCCCCATGTAGGATCTCTGTCCTTAATGTGTTATACTATGCAAATTAATGGTAAAATTAGTCTTCAAACAGTACTTTATACTTTGTATGTCTGTGTGGGTGCAAACTGTTGAAAGCTTCACTTAGGTATAGAGTTGATCTTCTGTATATAAAGATAATTAAACATGAATCTTAATGAAGAATGAGATGGGAGAGGGAGTAGGAGGTGGGACGGGAATGGGGGTGGGACATTGGGTATTAGGGGGAAGAACTGCTATATTCCATAAGCTGTACCTATGAAATTCATATTTATTAAATAAAAACTTTCAAAATAAAGGGAAGTATTTTAGAGACTGAATGAGAACTTGTTTCATGATCGTATCAGGAGATAAAACCCCTCCTCTTTTCATTACTATCATATAAAACTCTAGCAATACTAGACTCCAGCTGTATTTTTTTTTTTTTGAAAAAAAAAAAAAAGAATTTATTTATTTGAAAGGCAGAGTTACAGGGAGAAGTAGAGACAGAGAAGAGTTCTCCCGACCACTGGTTCACACCACAAATGGCCATAATGGCCATAACTGGGCCAATTGGAAGCCAGGATCTTCTTCCAGGTCTCCTGCATGGGTGCAAGGGCCCAAAGCATTGGATCAGTCTCTGTTGCTTTTCCAGATGCATTAGCAGAGAGCTGGATCTGTAGTGGAGCAGCCGGGACTCCATGTGGAATACTGGCACTGCAGACCAGGGCTTTAACCTGCTGCGCCACGGCGTCAGCCCCTCCAACTGTTCTTATGCCAAGCTTTCAATAAGTAAATGCTTCTCATTTTATTGTTTCACTTTAGCCCATTCCAAAGTCCTGAAATAATTTTTGTTATGATTTCATCCAGTTTTATAGTTGCTTTGTGGGGAGAGAGTTTTCTGACTCCTTCATTCCATCTTCACCAGAGCTCAGTCACTTAAGTTTTACTTGCGTTTATGATTTTTTTTTTTTTTTTGGCTTGACCCATGTTTTCATTTTTATAGTCTCACCCCAACCTGGGTGACTTAAACCAACAGCATGTAGTTCTGTGACAGCTGGAGAAACTAGAAGTCTGAAATCCAGGTGTGAGCAGGGACCCCCTTGTGCCTCTAAAGGATTGAGGGGAGAGTCTGGTACGTGACTTTCTCTTAGCTTTTGGTGGTGTTGGCACTCCTTGGCTTGTAGAGACATCACTCGGCTCAGTCTCAGTCATCCCACATGGTGTCCTACTTGGGAATCTTCACATCATCGTCCCTCTGTGTCTGTCTAGAATGTCATATCCACTACCATAGGACTGCCCATCATACGGGATTAGGGTTCATCCCAGGACCTCATCTTGGTTGGAAACAATATGAACATGCAACTGTAGTGACTCCGGTTCATTCATTCTTTTACATAGTTCTTACTCGAAGTTAGGTACAAGAAACATAAAGACAAGTATGGTGGCCTCTGCCTTAGGGATCTGCTGAGGGGAACAAGCAAAACACCCATTTATTCACAAAATGAGCAAAACCACCTTTAATGATTGCCCACCATCTCCCTAGGTGAGGAGGTTCTCAAGAATTGGTTTCCAGTTCATTTGACATTAGTTTCTAATGCAATCGCAATGTGGCTTTGCAAAAGATAAACAAAATGGCTTTTCAGGTAGCACACATCATATTGATCACCTGTAGCCCTGAAACACTGAAGGGACACAAGATATGGGAGATGGTGTTTGTTCAGCAAGAATTGTATCCATCAAATTTTATTGCCCTGGAGAGGATGTATGGGGAATAATCGAGCATGATTTATTTGTACATGTAAATAATAGCATTAATAATGCCTCCTTACTATCTCTGAGCTTAACATTATGTCCTAGAGGTAATTGACTTGATGACATTGGTGAGCGATATCTGCTCTATCCCCAGTGGCAGCATAGCAGTAGAGCAGGGGCACTGACACAGGTGTGTGGAAGAGACCGGGGTCCAACATCACTGCTGATCCTTCTCAACACAATGGCTTCCCACCTGCATTCTCAAAATGGAGCTTGTCCAGTTAGGCTCAGGCACTTCAGAAGTATGTTCACATATAGCACTTCAAGCTTTTCTTTATGTTTCAGGCCTGGATGAGAATTTGATATGCCTTTAGTCTATTCCTCTGCCTTTACCTTACAACACAGCTCCTTGAATCCAGATGTGACTCTGGACACAAAAATGTACTCAAATGTATCATAGATTTAATGCAAGACCTTAAAAGTCCCAGAAGATAACATAACATCTAGATGACTTCGGGTTTAGCAAGGACTTTTTAGAAGCAATTCAGTTCATGAAAGAAGCAATTAAAGAAAAGAATTGCATTAAAAGTCTAAAATTTCTGTGAAAGATGTCAAGGAAATAAAAAGGGGCCACCACTTGCAGTACCGGCATCCCATATGGACTCCAGTTTGAGTCCCAGTTGTTCCCTGCTAATGGCCTGGGAAAGCAGTAGAATGTGACCCAAGTCCTTGGGCCCCTGCACCCACGCGGGAGACCTGGGAGAAGCTCCTGGCTCTGGATCAGTGCAGCTCCAGCAGTTGTGGCCATCTGGGGAGTGAACCTGCAGATGGAAGACCTCTTTTTCGGTCTCTCTGTAACACTCGCTTTCAAATAAACAAATACATTTTAAAAAATAAAAAGACCAGCCACTTACTGGGGATAAAATATTTGCTAAAGACATATTCTCTCATACAGAGGAGTTTTACTGCCCTCAAACTCCTCCATGCTCTGCCTGTTTATCTCGCCCTTCTCCCCATCTCCTGGTAACGACGGATCTCTTTACCATCTCCGTAGTTTTGTCCTCTCCAGAATATCATAAAGTTGGAATCACCCAGTTTATAGACTTTTCAGGTTGATTTATTTCATTTGGTAATATACATTTTAGGTTCTTCCATGTCTTTTCAAGGCGTGATGGCTGATTTCTTTTTAGCAGTGAATTTCATTGGCTGGGTGTACCATGGTTTATTGATCCATTCTTATCTTGACTTCTTCCAAGTACTGGCAGTTAGAATTAAATTTGCTATAAATGGCTATGTGTGGGTTTTTGTATGGACATAAGTTTTCAGCTCCTTTGAGTCAATAGTAGGGAGCACTATTGCCGGATCACATGGTAAGAATTTGTTGAGTTTTATAAGAAACCACCGAACTACCTTACAAAGTAGCTGTACCACTGTGCACTCTCATCCTGCTGCTCCATATATCCATCAGTGGTCGATATGTGTCATTACACAACTGCCCAAGCCTATAGAATACACACCACCAAAACTGAACTGTAATGTACTGTGGACGGTGGGTCCCTTGTTATATCATTATGTCCCTTGTTAAACATCCCTTGGGGGATGTTGAAGAGAATACCTTGTTTTAAAAAAGTAATGTCCCTTGGGGCCAGCGCTGTGGCTCAATGGGTTAAAGCCCCAGCCTGCAGCACCCACATCCCATGTGGGTGCCGGTTTGACACCTGGCTGCTCCACTTCCAATCCAGCTCTCTGCTATGGCCGGTGAAAGCAGAAGATGGCCCAAGTCTTTGGGCCCCTGCACTCGTGTGGAGACCCCGAAGAAGCTCCTGGTTCCTGGCTTCAGATCAGCTCTGCTCTGGCTGTTGCTGTCATTTGGGGAGTGAACCAGCAAATTGAAGATCTCTCTCTCTGGCTCTACCTTTCTCTGAACTCTTTCAAATAAATCAATCGTTAAAAAAATAAAAATAATAAAGTAATATCCCAAAGAACAGCTTCACTGTTCCTGCTACTAATTTCTTCCTGGTTGGAGACATCAGTAGTGAAAGACAATCCTCTTACATTCCTTGGCTTTACTTCAGCTCAGTTTCTTTGGTTCTAACCACAGCAAAGATGCAGTGTTAAGGATCAGCCACTGAGCACTGCTGCACTCCCACTACACACTGTTGTTCTGCCTCATTCTCCTCCCTTTGCAAAGTTCTCAAATTGCCCAACACCACCAGGCTAGCATTTATGTCACATCTCAAGGAGGCAGCAAAAGGACAACTTCCAGGACCTTAGAGCTGGGCACAAAGGACCTCCACTTCCAACTCGATGAGTTCAGGGGGTTTTGCCACCTGTTTGCAGAAGCAGCACTAGCCTATCTAGACACCGTTTTTCATTCACTTAAAAACTCTTATTGGCAGTTCTAGAAAACAGAAACTGATCTGTAGTGACAGACGAGATCAGTGGTTGTCTGGGGTGGGACGGGAGGCAGGCAAGAAAGGGGCACTGGGAAACTTGAGAGGGAAGGGGAGATGTTCTCTGTCTCGGATGTGGTGATGACTTCAAGGCTATGTCCAACCTGTTTGTTAAAACTGACCAAACTGGGCACTGTAGGCACATGCGGTTTACTGTACTTTAGTTATAACTCAATGAAGTTGTTCAAACATTTCTTATTAGCTACTCATTAAACTTCTTTCAGGTCTGGCCTAATTCCAGAAGATGCGGCTTGCTAATTCACAAAGCTGATAGCTCGTCTCCCTAGTCCGCAGAGCGAGGTACTGCAGCAGTGCCATCCTCGCCCGAGTCGCCTTTGTACCTCGGCCTCGCTTCCCTGCAATCATGTAAGCACTTCACCATCAATGGGGCTCCGAGAAATTAAGCAGTTTGTTCCTGGCGGAGAGCACGCTGCTCCCGGTTCTCCTGCGTGTGAGCTACATTGTGACACTGAAGAGGCAGATCTTGCCCAGTATAATGGACATTTTATAAATATTCTGAAGAGGACATTCAGCTTCATGCACAGGGACCATCACCCCCACCTTCTGTAGCTTCTGAAGGCCATGACTAACCCTTACTCATTCCCAATGTTGAGATGAATCAGGGTTTGCCCAATGTGTTCTTCCCGGAAGCATCCCTGCTGTGTCTTAACAGGAAGAGATCTCAAGCTCTCTTCTCCACGTCAGCCCCCATCCGTCCTTTTCCTTCGCCCTTCTCCACAGAGAACATTAAGCAAAGCAAAAGCTTCAAGGTAAAGCAGAAGAAGGTGGACGCTCATCTGGACATCAGAGCTGCCTTTGCCAAGGAGGGTACGGGGCTTTGATTCTAATCACACCTATGCTTCTACCACAAGGAAGGAGTATTTCTTCCTCCCCCTGGATAGTCCACGTGGCACAGAGCACAGAGACATCAGGGTTCAAAGGTTCTCGAAGACAACATAAACCTTCTTACCCCAGATAGGAATTAACTGACTACCGTGCATGACAAACCATGCCATGACTCTTTTCTCAGGCACAGATATATCAAGGTGCTAAAAATGCTGTCTCTCTTTTCTCCTCTCTCTCCCGGCTTTGGATCGGCCCAGCTCCTGCTGTCATGGCCATTTGGGGAGTGAACCAGCAGACGGAAGACTTCTCTCCGTCTCTCCCTCTGTCTCTAACTCTGCCTCTCAAATAAATAAATAAATCTTTTTTTAAAAAGTAAAGTTTAAACATACATCTTTTAAGTCAAAGAACTCAAGAACATATAGTTCATTAATATGCCCACACAATGCCAGCTTCCCTTTTATTCAGAGCGGAGGGAAACTCAGCCTCCTTGGAGATGAAAACTACTGTGAGGGTAGGGGAAGCATCGGCAAATGAAGCATCATCATTCTGGCCTTGACCTGTGAAACGTAGACCTTGCAGGGTCAGCAGAAAAGCACCTGTGTCTGCCTTCTGTTGTGGCTCTGAGGTCTGGGTTCTCAGATCGTGCCCAGTTGGACACCCTACTTCCCCCTCCCTTAGGGAATGCAATTCCACGTGACGTGGGACAAAGGAAATGTAAGCTGGCAGCCCTGTGGTTCAAAAGCAGGAGCCTGGCTTTCATTACCCAGCCTAACACTCTCCTGCTCCCAGGTCCACCATTTATTGACTGTGTGGCCCTGACAAGCATTTTAATCTCTCCAAGCCTCTCTTTCTCAAGGACAAGTGGAAATCATCAGACTTATTTTGTAGGAAGACACACCAGAAAATATTCTCTGAATTTCCTCCTTCCCCCCAAACCCTAGCCAGCATTGTGGAGCCACACTCTTAACAGACTTCCTTCATATTATGAACCACATGCTCCCTAGTCAAAGTTAATATCCAAGCTTCCCAGAATGTTAACTTGTATGTATTTTGTACCTCTCTGTGCAAAGCTAAGAATTGCCTTTTGGTCAAATGTTTTTTTTCAACCCCCTGCACCATTGTATCCCATTTCTCTTGACTCAGATGCATGGTTAAGCCTATTTCCTCCTGGCCACTGGAGCAATGGGAGAAAAGGAGGTTATGTGTGCGCACGTGTATGTGTGTCTGTCTGCCCAGCACCACACATCTACAAATAGTAGCATGGTGAGGTGGGTGCTCTGATTACTTGACCTGCATGTGCCTGCCTAATGGAAGTAACCCAAGTCATGCAATCCACGACCATGAGGCCCCTGTGTGGGAGCCCAGCGATCCCTGATCGGAGTGGACATTCCATCAGCCCTAACCTCAGGAGTGGTCCTGCCCACATGCAAAGTTACTCCACTCATGAAAGCAGAAAAGAAAGAACCCTTGCTTTCGGGTGTCCCTCCCTCTGCCATCGTCTCTATGCCGACTGTCAAGCTGTTGGAGCAGAGTGTGAGAAGACAGGATTCAGGATCACGTTAGGAATTCATTTTTTGAATGTCTCATGAGGGAACATGATTTCCTTGGGACTGATAAGTGGCTGGCATATGCAGTCACGCCAGAGGTCACCACGTGCTGAACAGAGCCCAGGAGAGGAGCCAGCTCCATGTTTCTGGTAGTGTGAGCAGCCAGGTGGTGTTACTCCTTCATCATCTTCTGCTGTCCTTGATAGGACTTCAGGGGATGGGAGGTGAGGGAAATAGCAGCTGCTAATCATCAGGTCTGAGTTCAGTTATTTGAAAGAGTTACACAGAGAGAGGTAGAGACAGAGACAGAGAGAGGTCTTCCATCCACTGGTTCACTCACCAGATGGCTGCAACGGCCAGAGCTGCACTGATCTGAAGCCAGGAGCTTCTTCTGAGTCTCCCACATGGGTGCAGGGGCCCAATGACCTGAGGCATCTTCTACTGCTTTCCCAGGCCACAGCAGAGAGCTGGACCAGAAGAGGAGCAGCCGGGACTAGAACCGGTGCCCATATGGGATGCTGGTGCTTCCGGCCAGGGCTTTAACCCACTGCACCACAGTGCCGGCCTCAGGATAAATAATTTCTAGAGATCTGCTGTCTTACATGATGCCTGTAAGTCACAGTGCTGTATTGGACACATAAAATCTGCTCACAGTGGAGGCAGGTGTTTAGTCTAGCAGTGAAGATGCCTACATCTCACATTCTATTCCTGCCTCTGGCTCCTGCCTGCAGCTTCTTGCTAAGGCAGACCTTGTGAGCAGGGGTGGCCATCCACACAGGAGACCTAGATGGAGTTCTTGGCCGCTGTCTTCAGACTGGTCCAGCTCCAGCCATTTTTGGCATTTGGGAGAGTAGACCAACAGATGGGAACTGGATGCATGTGTGTGTGTGTGTGTGTGTGTGTGTGTATCTGTACCTCAAGTAAGTAAACTTTATAAGAGGATTTTTTTTAGGGTAGATCTCATGTTACATATTCTGACCACAATTAAAAAAAAAAAAACTTACAGCCTCAAGTAGAGTTATTCCAGTTTTCTGTAGACCAGTGAGCAAGAAATCGACATTTTTCATTGTAAGCCACTGGTTTGGGGAGAGTTGTTTGTTCTACAGCATTAATGTAACAATAGTGAGTAACACAATAGGAACTACAAGCTGTCAGGGGTATTCCCAGTCATTGACTTCCAGAAGAATGTGTCCAGAAACAGTGGAACTCAGTAGGGCACCAACTAAATTTATGAAACACTAGCCCAGCACAAGGAGTCTCAGGAACCAGTTCTGATGTCAAGGAAAGCAAACAAAGGAACCCTGCAGACCAGGGGGACTGGTCTGTCATCCTCAAGGACAGCCAAAGGAAATGTAAAAAGAGACAGCTTGAGAAAGCCAGTTTGTCCTTTGGCTGGCCCCCAACTGCCCTCATTGCCTTGAGTTGGAGGCAACCTTCTCAAAAGATGAGACTCATCAGCCTGCACCACTTCAGGACACTGGCTAGGAGCTGACTTTCCATCCTGCTTTTAGGTATGGACTGGTAGATACACCTGCAGCCTCATTTATTTTGTGTAACTTTCCAAAGAGAAAGAGAGAGACTGGAGCTGAATTCCAGTCTGATTAGGCCACGCAGCCCACTGTCCAATCCTTGGGCAGTCAGAAGCCAGAATGTCTCCAGGTCTGGAAGTGGAGGTCAGATGGTGAGAAGTTCACGAGAGGAGAGGCCCAAGGATTAACGGGGAGGCTGTAAGGCAGCCAGAGGTAGTCCAGCGAGGATCCAGGGTGCTTACAGAGGGCACGAGAGCAGAGCTGTCGAGTGTAAGTCCCAGGAGGGAGGCAGAGGAAGACAAGGTGAAGCTGCACGTTGGCTGGGGTTGGCCCATCCAGGACGCCTTGGCGATCTGAGTCCATCAAAGACACTTCTTGAGTGGGGGAAAGTAGTACAGAGGTCCTTCTACCTATCTCCTACCTCTCCCTCAGCCACCACCTGGTCTCGCCTGATCTCAGCTATTTGGACAGTCACAGGACTGCAATGGGTGGGCTCCCCTTAGAGGATGAATTCCAATCTCAACTGATCCCTCCTGAACCACTTTCCATCACCTTCAGTCACTCTACTGCAGGAGGCAGGAATTCCATCCAGATCTTCCACGTGGTTGTAGGGGCCCAGGTACTTGGTCAGCTTCTACTGCTTTCCCAGGCAGGTTAGTATTACCAGGGAGCTGGAATGGAAGTGGAGCAGCTGGGACTCGATTCGGCACTCTGATATGGGAAGCCAGTGTTCCAAGCAGTGGCTTTACTGCCACAACATCAGACCCAGTTTTTTTTTTTTTTAAATCTTTCATGAATTTAGCAGCCAGGATATTGGTCAATTGGGAATCTAAGCTACCACAATAAGTATCTGTTTCAGGTGGTGGCCTATTCTCTAAGTTGAATGAATGGCACTCGTTGCAATTCCTAAGAACTTTTCAGATGCATAAGATGACACCAAATATTTGTATGCATAACAACTGTTGGATGTTGCAGACAGTGAGACAGAAAAGAATATGAAACATGAACTCTGTTACCAGGAACTGGGCAGGGAGTATCTAGATCAAATGTGCATACCACACACTAAAGGATAGCTAGAAGGAAGCCAGCACATGTGCATCGTGGACTGTGTGATTATAAAGGTTGCATCGCACTGATGGAAGCTAAACTGAGGCTTTATGAAAACACCTGTCTGCATGGTTTACTTCACTTGTTCTGAAGATTTCTGTCTCATCTGAGAAATACTGGAGCTCAGCTGTTTCTCCTTTAAACTAATATGTCTTCCTAGCTCAACAGTCAGTAACTTCATTAAGGTTTGATAAAGCAGCCTAACATAATTTTATTAACGCTCACAGCTAGAATAGGGTCTCGGTTATCATTTTCAAATCTTGAGTAGCATAAACATTGTGACTAACGTTCATTTCCAGAAGCATCCTGATCACTCATTTTTAGCAAACAAGGAAGTGAGTAAAAATGCAAGCATTTATCCAGAAAAAAAAGTCTACTCTGACAGCTGGGGGAAAAAACGCACATTCTAAATAGTAGCTTCCAACTCAAAACTGAAGCTCATGGTACCTGTTTTCAGTTTCAAAATAGCAAAGTGGTAAGGCCACATTTTGAGTATAAAATTTTTGTTTTTGACAGATAGACAGTGAGAGAGAGACAGAGAGAAAGGCCTTCCTTCCATTGGTTTACCCCCAAAATTACTGCTATGGCTGGAGCTACACTGATCCAAAGCCAGGAGCTTCTTCCTGGTCTCCCATGCGGGTGCAGGGGCCGAAGCACTTGGACCATCCTCCACTGCCCTCCTGGACCACAGCAGAGCACTGGACTGGAAGAGGAGCAACCGGGACCAGAACCCAGTGCCCACATGGGATGCTGGTGCCACAGGCGGAGAATTAACCAAGTGTGCCACGGCACCGGCCCCGAGTATAAATTTTCTTTCTTTTCTCTCCCTCGATCTTAATTTCCTCACCGTCACCCTACACACCTGTGCTCACCTAATTCCTATCCCACACTTTTTCCCATGGAGGAAAATGAGATGCTGAACAAGTATTAAAACTCTACATATTGGGGGCTGGCGCTGTGGTACAGGGGGTTAAAGCCCTGATTGCAAGTGCCGGCATCCCATATGGGTACTGGTTCTAGTCCTGGCTGCTCCTCTTTCAATCCAGCTCTCTGCTATGGCCTGGGATAGCAGTAGAAGATGGCCCAAGTCCTTGGGCCCCTGCACCAGTGTGGGAGACCCAGAAGAAGCTGCTGGCTTCAGATTGGCACAGCTCCAGCTGTTGCAGCCATCTGGGGAGTGAACCAGCAGATGGAATACCTCTCTCTGTCTCTACCTCTCTCTCTAACTCCTTCAAATAAATAAAATTTTCCATGGGTGGTTAGCCATTAATGTTACTTTTCCTAGTTCAACCCATGCTGCTTTAAGTTATCTGAATCAACTCTTTGATGAGACAGGAGGTTGCTGTTCTAGAGTTCTGAGATGAACTCTGTAAAACTTGAAATAATAAAAAGATAATACTTAATCTGTGTCAGGTATTGAGAAGGGCACTTTTCATTTATCTCATTTAGTTCTCACAATAGTGCCAAGATAGGCACTGTTATTATAGTCACCCCGATTTTACTGATGACAAAACGAAGGCTCTGAAAGCTAAAGGAACATGCCCAAGGTCTCTCAGTCAAGGACAAGATGGGCACTTGCAGTCTGGGTCCAGAGTTGGTGCTCTTGACTGCTCATGTCTGCCCTAGCAACCCAAAAATCCAGAGTTACTATTTTTTTACTCCTATTGTTTCCACCTCCAGCACATCTGCTCACTCTCCCAATATGTCTTTAATTCTTAAAATTACTTTTAAAGATTTTATTTGAAAGGCAGAATTAGAGAGAGAGAGACAGACAGAGACAAAGAATGTTGTATCCCCTGGTTCACTCCCCAGATGGTTTCAATGGCTGGGGCTAGACAAGGCTGAAGCCAGGAGCTTCTTTGAGGTCTTCCATGTGGGTGCAGTGGCCCAAGTACTTGGCTGTCCTCTAATGTTTTCCCAGGTGCATTAGCAGGGAGCTGGATCAGAAGTGAATCAGCCAGGAATTAAACATGTACCCATATGGGATGCCAGCATTGCAGACAGCAGCTTTACCCACTACGCCACAGCAACAGCCCCATTATCTCAATTTTTGAAAACCTCTAAACATACTTGAATAACCGTTTTAACATCCATATCTTCCTACCCATCTAATAACCCGTTCTGTCAATCTCTTCTTTCAAATCCTTGATCATATTTCTAATACTCATTGTTTTAAAGTACTAGTCTACTAGTCTGCTAACTCCAATGTCTCAGTTACCTCAGAGTATATTTCTATTTAATGCTTTTACTATTGATCATAGGTCTTATTTTCCTGCTTTGCATGTTTGGTGATTTTTTTCTACATGCTGGACAGTGTGGATAATGCATTGCAGGAAGTCTGGGCTTTACTGTTTTCCTTTACAGACTATTAGGTTTTGCTCTGATATCTGGTTAAATTACTGGTAGAACATTTTAATCTTCTCATGCTTTGCTTAGGCTTTGTCAGGGCCAATCTATTGAACTTCCGATTGTAGTACTGGAGGTGTGACCTTTGATCTAGAGTGGGTTCTTCTACCTCAAGTGTGGCTTTTTTAAAGCCTCCACTGGATGCCCAGCAAGGCTCTGATCTCTGGCTATGTGGGAATTTTCAACCTCTAGAATCTTACTTAGCTCTACACATGCCAGCTGAATTTTCCCTTCATACACACAGCCTGGGCTGCTCTGCCTGTGCACTATCTCCTCGTTGGCTCCCTATTGCACCAATTCTAACCACTCTACCAACTCCAAACTCCATTGTTTGCTCCCCTCCACCTAGCAATACCCTCCGTGTTCCACTTAGGCTCATATTTCTGCTCTGGTCTGGAAAGCGTTCCCAGGCACAGAGTCAGGGCAAATTATGAGTTTCTCTTCTCCGATGAATCAGATTCTTGCACTGCCTGATGCCTTGTGCTGAAAACATTTGCTTTATTGTGTTTTGTCTGGTTTTATGATGCTTACAAGAAAGAGCAAAGAGCAAGTGAGGTGTGGTGTTTTGTTTGGATTTGGTTTGGTTGGGGGAGGACTACCTGTTATATGTTAGGAAACATACTGAACATATTTTCCAAAATAATGCCAGTGTTCCCTGCTCATGAACTAGTTGTGTGTCATTTTCAGTAAACTCTATTTCATAGGCTCTAAGACTATTGATTATAAGATGCACCATTATTTTAGGAACGTTGCAGGAAAAATGTTGGTAATTAAACATAATTTCTTGATTAGCATTCTGCATGATGCGTAAGTTCATCACACCCACCTCTTGTTGACTGACATTCATCTCAGGAATTTGGCCATTTCTCCTGCCTTCTCTTGAATGGCCTGGTGGGTGCTGGGTAATAGTTTTGCAGGGATCTCAAAATAAAATGTACAGTCCTTTCTGCTTGCTAATGCTTTACTTTTTATGGTTTATTAAGTACTTGACTGTTGTTTGTCAAGATAATATGGAATTGCAATCACTTCTCCAATTATGTATATTTAATTCACTAACAACATTTCTGGGTTACACTGCTGTTTCTGCATCCTTCTATGTACAAAATAACCTCTCATTTCAATGCCAAATTCTAGTGAAATCTTTCCAAAAACAACATAAACAGCATTTAAAGTTAATACACAATATCAGTAAAGATTATTGAAATTATATCAAATGAATGAATTAGACAGCACTCAAAGTGATATCAATAAAAATAAACAAGGCCAAGTTTGTGTATCTGCGAGTGATGATAACCACAGGCCACGTAAGCTCCACCAACTGTAAAAGCCATAGCTTGTAACACATGTCCTTGTTTCAGCGATGTTAAAGCGTGAAAAATGTATGCACGTTAGGGTTGACAAAATATGCTAGATGTAAATGATATATCTGAACCTTTAATTTGCTCATAAAAGGTTTCCTAATTGTAGTTCCCACTCTGACAACCTCAAGTACGCTTCAAAGTTGCAGCACTATTGATCGTTTATTGACCTAGTTTTGTAAACTGGACCACAATTTAAGTACACTTATCATAGAATGAAAATAATTACAGTGTGGGCATTCTGAAGGACCTCCCTTACTCTAACCGTACACCCAGCTGGCAGAGTGTAAGCCATCCTAAACACATGTCCTTTGCAGGGGCTGACTCTAGCTGAGGGTCAACTTTCTCAAACTCGGTGACGGCTGTCAATGTCTCTGCCCCAAGAACGAGGGGCAAAGAGGCCACTCTTGGACAGACCAAGGAAGTTCCCAGGGAGAGACTACAGATGACCAGAAAGCCCCATCTCGCCCACCTTCAACCTTGAGAAGAAACACAAGTGATCCAGGCTCCCCAAAACTGGCTTTCAGTGCATTTAATTTCCCTCAAGCTGGAAAGATATAGGCAAAGTGAAAATTTATTTCTTTGAGCCAACCCTAAAAGTACCTCTTTTGAGGATGACATTTGACTTTGCAAATTTCTGGGAAGCTTGTTTAAAGACTTGAGAAACTCCAACAACCACAAAGCACGTTTTGCTTTCTTGCAATGATGCTAAGAGTTGGTGTACATGATGTGTGGTCAGATATTAGGACCTCATGGCACGATCGAATCCTGACAACTGCCTAGAGAAATAGGTGTCATTGTAATACTCATTTTGCAGATGAAAAATTGAGGATCACAGAGTCATGCAAAAAACATAATGCAGGTACCTTTTAAAAAATAAATTTTTATCTATCTATTTTCATTGCATTTGAAAGAGAAGGAAAGAGAATGAGATGGAGGCAGGAAAGGAGAGATGGGGAAAGAGACAGAGACAAAGATCTTCCGTTGCTGGTTCACTTCCCACATCTCACAGCAGCCAGGGCTGAGCCAAACAGAAGTCAGGAGCCTGAAACTCAATGTGGGGTCTCCAAGTGGTTGTCAGGGACCCAAGGATTTGAAGCATCATCTGCTGCCTCCTAGGGTTTACCTGAGCAGGAGGCTGGAGTAGGAAGCAGAGCCAGGACTGGAACAGAAGCACTCTGGTGTGGGATAAACACATCCGAAGTGGCATCTTAATTACTGCAACAAATGCCTGCCCCCAAAGCAGCTACTTAAACTTGCACGTATCTGGCACCAAAGCCCAAGCTCCTATAATTAAACAAGGGTTCCCCTGAAACCCTTGCTTCCTCATCCAAAGCCCTCTCCAAGTACTCTTCTGTTTCAGCTAAAAATAGTGAAGGTCTGAGTGAGGAACATATGTTACATTCATAACTCGAAGTTCAGACTGAGTTCACAACTGACTGTTGAGCGCCCTTCCTAGAGGAGAGAGCAGACATCTAGCTGGCACCCCCTTTCCAGCCCAGCAAGTTTGGTCCTTACCTACCTCACAACATCCCATCATCTGTGGGTTCCCAGCTTTCTGGTATCCACTCAAAGCCTCCTATGAATGTCTCTCCCAAGTTCATGGAAAAATTGGACTAAAAGTTTATTTGGGGGCAAAAACCTTGCACCATTTTTTCATAATATGCATTTTCAATGACCTTTCTGAAGATCCCTCATGCACACTCAGATGTGCATGGACATAACTGGCCAACGTGAAAGGCTCGATTGGGAAATTCAGCCAATCACGAATAGAGAGAGGGAGAGGCTCCAGGACTGAACTGGAGAGCACCTTGTCACAGAAATAGCCTTCCTTAGTGGCTCTGACCTTGGTTCCCTCCCTGATCTCAGGCCCACAGAGAAGACAGATATAGGCGTAGAAACTGTGGAGTCAGCAGAAAGTGGAGGTCCCCACCAGCGAGAGCTCCTGGACGGGCTAGTTCTGGGGTGATCTGCTGTCTAGACATAGCACCCACACAGCCACATGCTTTCGAATAAAAGGGGGAGGGGGGTGAGAGGGGAGGGGCGGGACCATGGCTGGATTATACAGGCTGTGATAAGTGCCCAAGTAAGAGCCAGGGGAGACCACAACTAGAGAATTGAGAGAGGAAACAAATTCTCCCTTGATGTAACCCAAAAGGCTCAGAGCCTGTAAGGCCTGAGCGATGTGTAAATAATCCAGCAGCCCAGTGGATCAAAGTAAAATGTGAGAGGAAGGATGTGTAACAAGGCCCAGTGGCACCTGGCCTCCCTCCCTCCCTCCCCTTCTCAGATCCATTCTTTTTTCTTTTCGTAATGATTCAGCTATTTGCTTATTGTGTGTGGACATCATCTTTCTCCTACTGAAAGGAAATAATAGTAAACCCGGTTTTCTCAGGTTAATCCTAGCGCTGGACAGCTGCTTAGAAATAACCTGTGAAGTGTCCCTCAGCTTTCAGATAATGATGACTGGCCTCTCCATTGAGAGACCTGAAGAGAGTTGGGTTGCCCTTGGTAGCATCTGAGCAGAAGGGAGTACATGGAACCTAAGCCCTGGGCTTCCTCCCTTCCAGCAGAGAGAAGAGGCTTTGAGAATGTAGTTCAGTTACGCTCACTCTATGTGTGTGTGTCTCTGTGTGTGTGTGTGTAGGCCCCAAAGGTTACCTACCACACAACTTAAAAGAAGCGTAATGCATACTTGTGCATCGTCACAGTGATGGGAAGTGTCAAAAGCAGCTGGTGTGGAGCCAGACCCATCTGGAAGTGTCTTATCGAAGCCTGTCACCCTCCACCATCCCACTCCACACTGTGAGCTCCACTCTGGTGACCTGGTCTTGCATAGGAATCATCTGCCATGCTGGACACTTTGTGTCCTGCTCAGACATCCCAAGATCCCTTGTGTTGCTTCTGTCCTCACCAGCTGCCTGTGGCCAGCACCTGTGGCTTCCACCTCGAGGGGCTGTGCACAAGCAACTCAAGTCCCTCTGCTAGCTCTTCCTGAACTGACCTGTCCCTGCCCTGGGGCAGCTCTTAGCCGGTGACTGGCAGGTGCAGCAGTAGGAAATGTCAAGCTCCCATGCAGCAGCAGGCTGAGGCCACCCTCTGCAGCACCCTGTCTCTGTCTGGGGTCACACCTTCCTTGGCTTTCCTTGTTCATGTCCTGCCTTGTCAGCTCTTTTACTTGGGATTGCTTCACGGATGCATCACTCTGATGGGATCTTGGGAAGCCCAGCCCAAGACATTCCTGTACGTGTTAGAAATCAGATCCCTAAACCCACCTCCAGAGGCTGTATTGCCTGAGATGTGGCCCAACTCTGCCCCCCCCTTTTTTTTGACAGGCAAAGTGGACAGTGAGAGAGAGAGAGAGACAGAGAGAAAGGTCTTCCTTTACCGTTGGTTCACCCTCCAATGGCCGCCAGGGCCGGCGCACCGCACTGATCTGAAACCAGGAGCCAGGCGCTTATCCTGGTCTCCCATGGGGTGCAGGGCCCAAGCACCTGGGCCATCCTCCACTGCACTCCCGGGCCACAGCAGAGAGCTGGCCTGGAAGAGGGGCAACCGGGACAGAATCTGGCGCCCCGACTGGGACTAGAACCCGGGTTGCCGGCGCCACAAGGCAGAGGATTAGCCTATTGAGCCACGGCGCCAGAACAACTCTACCTTTTTAACTTCAGCATCCTTAGTAATGCCGAGGCAGAGACTCAGTGGATTCAAGGTGAGAATGATGGGTCCAAAAATCAGTGATTTTGTTTTGAGGAAATGTACATGGATTAACATGGGATTTGATGTCCCACAAGAAGGATGAGGGTCTGGATGCAGGGCGGAGGCCACCCCTGTGGCAACATCAGGAACATTCAGCCGATGCTTTCCAACTTCTGCAGCCTGCCCAGAAGAGCCCTGGTGTTCACAGCCACCGATCAGCACCTGGCTTCTGGGAGCAGTAGACCCTTCAAAGCCAAATACCTGCCCCTACCCCCGGCCGTCCTAGGACTACCTGGGTCTCTTAGTCACGTGGCCTGCAGGAAGCTTACTGCCTGTAGACAGGGTTCCTATGCCCGAGGAATCTTTTTAACTCCAGAACATGACTCACATTGATGGAAGCTACAAATTCAGCTACTGCAGTTTGGATTTTCCCAGAAGATGATCCTAAGCAAAGACTTGGAGGAGATCCCAGGAAACCTGGGTATGGAAATGAGGAAGTAAGAGAGCAGGCAAGACCTGGAGATGGCTCGTGGCCGAGCATGTCACCATCAAGGGCTGCTCGAGTTCCACCGGCGAACTCCGGGAACCAGCCTAGAGCATAGCCTCACAGAGTCAGAGAGCTAGGGTGGTTGTCCATTTCCCCTTAGGCATTGGCTGAGGTTATTCACTGGGAGGAACTAACCCCCCCCCAGCCCTTGAAACCTAACTCTGAGTGGCGTAACAGGCTCCTCTCACCAGAGAAAGCACTCAGAGTCCCAAGGGCTGAGAAGCTGGGTCAACCAGCAGAGAGAAGGTGCAGAGAGGGCACCGCTGATGCCTGATAAAGCATCTATATGAAGAACTATGTGTGCCGGCGCCACAGCTCACTAGGCTAATCCTCTGCCTGCGGCACCGGCACCCCAGGTTCTAGTCCTGGTAGGGGTGCCGGATTCTGTCCCGATTGTTCCTCTTCTAGTCCAGCTCTCTGCTGTGGCCCGGGAAGGCAGTGGAGGATGGCCCAAGTGCTTGGGCCCTGCACCCCATGGGAGACCAGGAGAAGCACCTGGCTCCTGGCTTCGGATCAGCACAGTGCGCTGGCCGTAGCAGCCATTTTGGGGGTGAACCAATGAAAAAGGAAGACCTTTCTCTCTGTCTCTCTCTCTGTCAAAAAAAAAAAAAAAAAAACAAAAACCCAACTATGTGCCTGCTCCCTGTGTGGGCAAGCCCCCCCCCCCCCCCAGTCCTGTTTAAGCAAGGAAGCAGATACTCATGGGTAAGGGAAAGAAACAACCACATCTCAAGAACCACCAGCAGCTTCTCTGGGTGACTCCTTTAGGCCCATCTGTACCTTCCCAAGAAAGCAGATTGCGTTGTAGGTGCCAGGGCTTTGGGTGGGGACAAACCCAGCTCCTGGCTTGTGATTTTCTCACTGTGTGCACAGCACACGCGTATGCCTTTAGCAGCCTGGCACCTCTTGCGGCAATTAGAGTTGCCAAGAAATGGCTACACTTTCCCTGCTGCTCCCTGCATCCGTCATTTCTCTTTAAAATTAGCATCTGGTTACACAAGGGGGTCATCTGCTGTGTGCCCAGAATAAACCTACTGCAACTTGCCATTTCAGTGGACTTGATCTTGTAGCATTGCTTCCCTTCTGCTTTAACCCCAATGAACCCCCTGTTCTCAGCAAAGAGAGTGAGGGATGGATCAACTTGGGAGCCTTGGGATGGATTTGTAAGACTGGACAATCCCAAGATGCTTCTGATCTCTAGCCCATCATCCCATGGGTTGTTTCCTCCTTGGTGTCTCATTCTCAGACCAGTCTTTTTGTTCTAAGAAGAGGTGAATGTGTAAAAAGACTAAAAATTATTAATCTCCTTATCCTCCATCTTCCTATCTTGCCTCATGCCGGTCCGCTTTTTGACTGCTGTAATGAGTTAGCTGAGCTGAGAACTTACAAAGAAGGATTTAATTAGCTCAGAATTTTGGAGGCCGAAAGTCCAGACAGCACAGTACTGGCTCAGGCGAGGGTCCCTGTGGCCACATGACCCTGCGGTGGATGGCACGAGGGTGATGGCAGGTGCAGGAGGGAGCAGTCAGCTATTGAGAAAGGAAGCCAGACAGCAATGCAGAGTCAGGCTCAGGCTTTTGTAACCAACTCCTTCTCATGAAAACAAACTCAGGGGCCCCACGGGAGTGACCTGACCCTCTTTGGAGGGCGGCGCCCTCCAGTGATCACCCTCCAGTCCCCACCTCCCAACATCACCTTGCTGGAGAACTTGCTTTCAACACTTGAACCCTTGGGGCTAACACTCAAGCCCTATCCAACCAGAGTACAAGACTCTGGCTTATCCCACAGAGACCTCTCAATGTTCTAGAAAGTGATGCCTGCTCACCTCACCTATGCTTTGCTCTGGGTTACACAGACAGTGGCTGGGAGACTCAGGACTCAAGTCTCCCATCACTAGCACCATGAAATCCCCAGTGTCTGGTATGAGGAAGAGGCCATGTTTCTTGAATGTTTCTCCAGGGCAAACTATTTGTACCCTTTGGCCCACATATGAACCCAACAGGGTCTTTCCTACAGTCTGCCCTAAGAAGCTGTAGGAGATAATTGACGTTTCACCCCGTGTTCTCTTGACCCATCTGGATTCACCCGCGGCTTCAGGGCACTGTTTTGGCACAGACTGATGGCTTTCACATAAGCATCAGCATCTTTCTCCTCTGCCTTAACTGGCATTTGGTCCCCACCGTAAGCCTACCTGCTACAGTAACCATCACACAGTAGAAGGTAGGATTCATGCATAGATGCTGCAGTGGACAATTCCTGTCTTACTTCTCAAAGAGGCCCCAGCAAGAAGGAAACCCAGTTGTTTCCAGCAGTAACCTGCTCATCAACCTACACTTAGTTGACTTTCCCCTCTTCCCCATCTCACTTCCTACATCCTCACCTTTGCTCTCTGGATGCTCTCCCAAATACACCACCTGCATCCAGGCCTTGGTCTTAGGTGTTGTCTTTGGAGGGTACAAAACCCAAGGCAGAGACCCAAAACCTAAACCAAGACTCTCATTTGAAGACTGAGTCAACTTCTCCTTCCAACTCCAAGCTCCAGAAACTTACATAAGAAATGCAATCTGGCAGATAAAACCATCTTCTCACTCCTCTGCAAATGCTGGGTGGTCCCTGGACACAGCACCCAGAACTTTCTCCACTCCTCTGCAGGCCTGCCTTTTGCCAGGGAAGTCACGGAAGCCGGAAAACAAACCCTTCCCTTCACTCACCATCCCAGGAACTAGCTAAGTATATGCACAGGCTCCTCATCTCCCAGCTGCCAATTCTTAGCATTCCATCACACCTGCTACAGGTGCACGCTGTTCCTTAAGTAACTCCTTTCATGGTAAAATTCCTGCTGTCCAAATCCAAATGCTGCAGCACCCTGATGTGGTTTGAGTATCCCCCTAAGGGTTCACGTGTTGGAGGCTTGGCCCCTAGTGTGTCTGCAGTGACAGGTGGTAAGGACATCCTTGTGCCACTGAGTGTGTGTGTGTGTCGAGGGGCTGCCCTCGGAAAAGATTGACAAGGTAGTTCTCGGGAGAGCAAGTTTCTTGAAGAGCAGGCCCGAACCCTGAATCACTTTCTGGCTTCTGTTCCCGCGAATATGATATCTTCCTCCTACATGTGTTCCTCTCCTGTGACACCATCTGCCACTGGGCCCTCATCAGGGGCAGAGCTGATGAGGCTGCCTGATCTTGGACTTGGAGTCTCCAGAACAGTGAGCTAAAGAGAGCTATTGTCTTTACAATGATAGCCTTCTCTGGGTATTTTGATATGGTAACAAAGGATGGAATAACACAACTGCATTAGCCCTATGCTTGCTTTTTCTAAAAGTCTGGACCCCCAGACAATTTCTGGGGCTGGCACTGTTCACCTTCTCCCTGAAACCTTTCTTCCCACTCTTGGGTCTCAGGCTTATCCTGGAGGAGCTGCATGCAGATTGGATGGTGTGCACAGGCCCAGTGGTCAGTACGTGGTGTGATAAGGAAGGAGAAAAGTGGATTCAGTCATCTTCCGGTACTATTTCTCTTTTGGCAACCACATCCTGGCCCCCTCTCCCACACATATACCCCATCCCATCTTTCTGAAGTCTCTGCCTTTGGTCCCTGCCCCGGTTTTTTCTCTCCTACTTTTCCCAGGTTGAGTTGGAACAGTAAGAAAGAGACCAGGTCTGATTAAGACTTAAACATCTATCCTCTTAAGGTTTGGGTCCCCAAACCCATCAGACTCAAGATCCCCGTTTGACAACACATGTCTCACACCCTGACTTTAAAATCCTGAATGGCACTTTTAACCATTATGACAACACCTGCAGACCAAGGACTCCAGCTAGGTTCCGTTGAGCCTTTTCTCAACAGGATCTCAGCCTTGGCCTTGGAAGTGGGCAAGTGCCTGGCTCTCCTTCCTGTCTCAGGTAGGCTGCTTCTGACACGTGTTCCAAGAGGCGGATCGTGGAAGACCCGGGGCGCTGAGGCCACAGCATAGCCTGCTCAGTACTTGCACTTCACTGTCCACTCTCTCCTCCCTCCCAGATCAATCCTCCAACATCCAAGCACTAGTGTCAGGTTCTGCTTTCGTGGACACCTAAGCTACAACAAGGTATTTAAAGAAATTCACCAGCAGGTAAAGGAACACACTGTTCACAATGACCACAGCTACTTCCTTCTCAAATGGTTACTGATAATGGCTGCAGACACCATCTCTGTTGGTGGGGCTTTGAAATGTTCCAGGACAAATAATGGCCTTCCTAAACTCGATCAGTAAAAAAGAACCCAACTCCCAGATTGCCTCCAAACCATAACAGTCAGCCTCCTGTGCACCTTCAATGGAGGTTACCTGTAGCGAGTTTCAGTCCCATGAATGATGAATTAGGAGGCTCCGGCATGACACTAAGTCTTATTTTTTCTTCTTAGAATTATTTACTCAGTCTCATGTATTTGAGAGGCAGCGAGGCAGAGATAGACAGGGAGAGAGATCTCCCATCCACTGGCTCACTCTCCCAACTGCACACAACAGCCAAGGCTGGGCCAGGCCAAAGACAGGAGCCAGGAACTCTGTCTGGGTCTCCTGCTTGTCTCTCTTTCCTCCGATGAACACCTGTGGCTATGTCATTAGTTCCCTAACAACAAACAAGTGTCATAATCGTTTATTAGCCTTAGTACAAACAGACCTTGACACCTGCTGCCCCCTTCCAGTCCCCCATTCCCTGGGGTTCTCCTAAGCAGCCCCTGCCTTCACAGGACTCCTCGGGTCCCTGGGGGTCACCTAAGCAGTCCCCGTCTTCACATCTCTTCACCTTTGGAACACAACACCACCGGAATCATCTTTCTAAAACCCTAGCCTCACTCCTTCTTTCCCCTCAGCAAAACATTTCTCTGTGAGCGTCTCCATCCCAAACACATCAGAACCACCTGGGATGTGGGGTGGGGGTGGGGGGGGGCTTGGTTACTTGTTTTTCAGCTCCCTCCTATTATCAGCTCTTGCATTCCCAGGACCTGTGTTCCATGGATGGGAATCCAATGAGTACAGAAAGTTCAAAGTGGCCTCCGCCATCCTCACAGATACAACCAATTTCTCCAACTCAACCACCCAAATCTTGCCGGCCTTGTGCAAAAAAAAAAAAAAAAAAAAAAAAAAAAAAAAAAAAAAAAAAAAAATCACTAACGCACTGCTGTTTTCCCACTTGTTGCCTGGAGGTTGCAAAAGCGCTGCTGGCAGAGACGCATCAGAGCACTCTCCCCTTGGTCCCCACCGGACCCCCCCCCCCAGCAGCCCCACAATCCCTGCCTCCCCCGGGGATTTCTGAGCTGAGAGTCCAGTGTTGAAAGCAGCGCTTCCAAATCTCCCTGCTTGCATCCCAGTCCTTGCAGGGAAAGGGCGATTTCCAGGACCCAGGCAGGGAGGTCTCCCGGCACCGTGGGAGACCGGAGCCTGGGGCAGAGCCCCTGCGAGGCACAGCCCTTCCTCGGGCCTTGCTTTCCATCCGTGAAATGGCGTTAGAGTAAGGGCAAGGCAGGACGCACGCAGGCAGCCCGAGTTATGGCAGGGCCTGGCCCGGGGAGTAGGGGGAGAGGGGGTAAGTGCCGCTGCCGAGAGCTTAGGGGTACAGGATAGGGGCGCGTCGGGAAGCAAACCCAGGGGACACTCGCTAGCGCCACTTGTCGGTGACAAGGAGCAGGGGCGACTCGGCCTGGGAAAATAACCCTTTCCCAACTTGGAATTCTCCGGGAAAAGCCAGACCGTGCCATCCCCAACTCACAACCGCGTAAGGCGAGGCCCTGGGACGTTCGCAGCCAGCTGTGGTCGGAGCCCTTTTACTGACCCAGGGATCGTGTTGGGGGGAACCTCCAGAGCTTTGCTCCTCTCCGTTTCGCCCACGTACCCACGCAGCAGAGCCTCGGACGCTCCCCCGACTCCAATTTACCCGTGCTGACCCCTAACTCTAGTGCTTCCTCGCCCTGCGCCCCCGGTTTCCTTGGCGGCCCGTCAGGTCCCCAAAGCGGACGAAACACTGCCTGCCTCCCCAACCTGGAGGAGACTCCGTGATCCGGGGCTTCCCACCTAGGACAGCACCGCGCGTGAAAGCCCGGGGAAGAGCGGGCGGGACCGAGTCCTGGGAGACAACTCCTGGGACAGAGAGAGGGGCGGGACACAGGGCTTACCCCGACTCCGCTGGGCCGGTTCCCCCCTCTCGCGTCTCCGGTCGCCCCCGAGGCTGCCCCCCGGGCACGTGCGGCCGCCGGCGTGCGTCAGCGCCGGGGAAACAGATGACTGGCCCACCACGCCGGGCGGGGCTATTTAAGAGGCAGCGGCCGCCCCCCCACCCTGAACTTGGCTCGGGCGCCGGGCTGCTCCGGTGGACTCGCTGACCGCGCCGCGTCTTCATCCCAAGGTAGGCGCCTCTCTCGCCGGCGGGGCGGCAGGTGTCCCGGGTTTTCGGCTTTGTACTCTCTTTCCGTTTTGCTTCTTCCGTTTGCCCTGTCTTCCCTCTGCCAGCTCGAAAGACGTTTTCTGAAAGTCGGAAATAACGGCACTGGATCTCAAAACGAGGGCTGGGTGTGCTCAGCCGTCTGTTAGAGTTCCTCACGCCTCGCCGCTCCCTTTCTGCGGACGATGCTGGCAGAGCCATGTGCCAGGGCTCGCGCGCACGCCAGCATTTCCCAGCCCTTACCCCGCGGTGCCGTGCACTTTGGCGATCCTGCCTGCCAGATAAAATACCAAGCGATTTTACTGTTTAAATTCACTTTCTAAATGCGGCGGGGGTGGGTGGTGGAAATCAGGGTTTGGGGGATAGAAACCTTCGGGTATTTTATCTGTTTGTGGACCTAAAAGCAGAGATCGCTGAGCGCCTATTTTTGGATTTTTTTTTTTCAAACCTTGCCTGTGTAAATTCAGCTTTTATGGATACTGCATTTTAAACCGTGCCTCTCTTATTTCGGTCTTGAAAGCTTCAAAGCCATCGGGAAGGGCGCTACCGGTTTTAAAGGGTCTAATTTTCTCCCACAAAGTCTTCCCTTGCGCGTATTTTTCAACACACTTTTCCTTCGTGGAGACGCGCTGCGCCCGCTTCTGCTAACTTTAGGGAGGAATAAATCAGCCCATCTGCTAAACACCGCAGCAAACAGGGTCTCCAGTCGCCGTGCCCCGATACTGGGTGTGGATTAACCCCGAAGACCAGCCTGGCGCGCCAGGACGCGCGCGCTGTGGTCTCTGGGCTGCGGTCTGCGCCGCCTTGGGGAGGCGAGGGGTGTCTGACTCTCTTCTGGATGGGTAACTCTTAGCAGGAGCCCGCGGATGCCCAGACTTTTAGTTAACGCCGCCCCGCGCCCCCCGCCCCACCCCCGACCTCCCCACCCTTTGCTCTCCACAGCCATGAACCGCGGCCTGAGCCTGTGCGTGCTGATAGCGGTATTGGCGGTCGGCGCCCTGACGCAGCCCGTGGCTCCCTCAGATCCCGCGGGTTCTGGGGTGCAGCGGGCAGAGGAGGCGTCCCGGAGGCAGCTGAGGGCCGCGCAGAGGACGGATGTCGAGTCCCGAGGGCACCTGGGCGCGCTGCTGGCCAGGTACATCCAGCAGGCTCGGAGAGGTAAGGACGCTGCCTCCCCAGTCCCGAGATCGCTACTGCACCTGCTCCGGGCTCCCAACTCTGACCTTGTCTAGAGCCTGCTTTGAGGAGGTATTCTCTCGGGAGGAAGCGCAGGTTTCTTTTCTGAGTTACCTTACAGCGCACCGTGAGGTTTTCTGGACGTGCTTGGTAGCAACCTGAGAGGGAGTGTGGAGGACTGATGAGTAAGAGCTGTCCTTAAAGTCTCTTGGAGCTGATCTTTGCACAGTGTTACCATTTAAGTTCAATGCCACTTTATGAATACATCAAAACATAATTACTGAACCCCCCCAAAAGGGTTCCCAGATAGACTGACTCCCTTTCCTACAAATGCATGGAACTGGGAGCCCCCCAGATCCTGACACCTGGAAACCTTCTCGCAGGAAGTAATCAATGCTGACAACAGCAGTTTAAAAAGAAGCGACAGTGCGTCCCTTGTCACCGAAGTACATAACAGGAGGGAGAAATAGGACACGGCTAGGAGGGAGGGGAGGTAATACTTTATCCACGGGGCTCTCTTAGCCAGCCGGTGTGCTGGAAACTTCTGTGTCCGTACATTTCAGGGGGCACAGTGTGATAAGTCATTAGACATGCCATATGTGATGATCAAATCAAGGTTGTTTTCTGTTTCCTTAAAGACTTTAGAAATGTTTTGATCAACATAATAATTTTACCCATGTTGGAGGTACAGCTTGATATTGCGATACACGAGACTGTACACTTTGTGCCCAGATTTCAACAGAGAGAAGCCCATTTGCTCTATTTTTCCCTCTTTGGGAAATGGTCGCCAATCACCACTTTGTCTTCTGCTCTCCCTCGAATGAACTTGGAAGAGAAGCTGATCCTGGTCAGCTGAGAGGGAAAACCTGAACGTCTTTAGGGTTCCTGGTGACTGCTCATCCAGTCAGTCAGTACCCGCCCCCAGGTGTGAGTTGCATCTAAGACCAGTCTGAAATAGCCCAGGATTCTCACTGGAACCCCTCTGCCCAGCTTTAGGAAAGACCCGAGGAAACAGTAAAGCCAAAAGCCACAGCATTTCCTAAAACCAGCACTCGCCTCTTGCAAAGTCCTGCCTGCTCCCTCTTCACCCTAGCCCTCTCCCTGGACCTTCAGTCCGTGCTGCCAGACAGACCCAGGTGGGCCTGCTCATCGCCGGGCCATGGAGCTGCCCACGCCTGGGATGTGCACCAGCTGGGAAACCATCCCAGACTTCCATCTGACACCTGTGGATTAGGAGGGACCATTCACATATTTAGTTGTTGCATGGTTTCTTTGAACATTCTGCATATTTTCAGGTCAGATTTGGACTCAAGTACAAGGTGTGCTTACCCTGGAAGGTTCTAAACAAGGCAATGCACTCTTTGCACAATGCTCGTGAGTTTTTTTCAGGAAGAATTGTCGGCAGGCCTCTCAATGGAGGTTCAGTCGGAGAGCGCTGGGAAGGCATCCAGTGGCACAGTGGCTGTGGTGCCCAGCACAGCCCCAGTGCTACGTCTCCACTGTCTCTTTCGGCCCTCAGAGCAGCCCTGCACTGTACTATTGAGCCCATGGTGTCTGTGCCAAAGCCAGGGCTCCGGAAAGCTGTGCACATGGGCAGCGGCAGGGCTGCCCGTCTGAGTCCTGACCTCCCCGGAAGAAGCCACTGAGCTTCTGAGCCCATTCTGGGATTTAAAATGTAAAGGCGGCTGGCCCCTTAGTTCCACCCCACAAGTGACTAAGTCCCTTCTCAGTGTCACTACGCGCAAGCCATCGCTCTGCTTCCGCGAGACGAGAGCTGGGGCTGTGCCCCGCCTTGCCCTGGACATTGATGCACAGAGCAGGCGGAGGGTGTCGCTGAATCTGAGGACTGACGTTTCAGGTCCTGCGTGGCTCGGGAGATGACACACAGGGCTGAGCTGACTCCAGCTCCAAAGCTGGGAGGGGAGGCGGGCCTGGGAGGAAGGATGGGACGCTGCTCTGTGTGCTTACCCCTGATTCTCACTTAGCTTGCCTGATTCCATTACCTACCAAGACAGGGTAGCTCCCTCTGCAGTATCAGCTGTCAATCCATAAGCCGTATTCCTCCCCACCCAAGGGCAAGACTTGGCAAGGGCAGCCTCATGAGAGGTGGAGGATGGGCCCCCACCCCTGGGGAATCACTGAGTGGGGTCTGTCCACGGTGGTCCCCACGGGCCTCTGTGGACCCTTAGTTTTCACAGGAGAGGGCTTTATATTGATTTCTCACTCTCGGAAGCCACTGTCTACAATCTCGTGAGCCAGGGCAGTGTCAAGGACCTCCAAAGAAACCAGTTCACATCTCTGCTGGCCTGGTGTTGAGTTAGATGGGAGATCCAGCCTGCTCCTTGAGATCTGACCTCCATTTCAGGTTCATTGACTATTGGAGCAAAATGGGCCCATGCAGCTTCGATCACTGCATTTAGATCAAAATGCCAGGTTCCTATTCTTTTATTCTCACTCACCCTTCTTTGAGTGTTTCTGAGATGCCAAGATTTGGGGTTTTTTTCCCCCCAATATCATTCTTAAAAACAGAAGGTAGCTTTCAAATGAATCAAGGGTATTTATACAGCAGAGGGACTTGAGTCCATGCTTTTAAAACCGTTCCAATGCCACGATGCTGTAATTGCACTACTTTATAACAAGAGCTAGGTATGTTGAGGGGTTTTATGGGTAAGTTCTGGGGGAATCCTTGGCTGGCTGCTGCTAGGGCACCTGCACACAGGAGAAACAAAGGAACGTCCAGGCGGGTCACCCTGTGTGCAAAGCAGGGCGAAAGAATCCACTAAAACACCAGCAGAATACAGAACACACCGTGGCTGGTAAATACTGCCCTCTCTCCAGCTACCCAGTCGGGAGTCTGTCTCTCTTCCCCCGTATTTTGGGCTTGCCTTTCCACTCCCTTGAGAGCTCTTACTTAACTTTAGGGAGGTGTGTGTGTCACTTTCGTCTCGTGTTTCCTATCATTCTCCTTCACCAATGCAACTGGTCGTGTTCTCCGATGTAATGGCCCTGTTTCCTGCCTCCACGCCCCTGTAGCTCCTGCTGGCCGCATGTCCATCATCAAGAACCTGCAGAGCCTGGACCCCAGCCACAGGATAAGCGACCGGGACTACATGGGCTGGATGGATTTTGGCCGGCGCAGTGCAGAGGAGTATGAGTACCCGTCCTAGGGGAGCCGGCGCCCCTCCTCGGCCAGACAGGAAGCAACCTCCTGACCTTACGAAGAGGAGGCTGAATACGAAAACAATCACATTGTAACTCATTGTCACCAACGTTTGACATCTGAAGCCTCTATTAAGTTCTCAATGTGAAAAAGTCTGTCTAAATCGTCCAGTGAGTGCCCCCTCCCCCGCCAACCTCAGCCCAATCGTGCAAATGGAAGACCCATGTGTGCTACATCCGTGGCTCCCCCTCCTCAAGTGTTGCTATGCTATTAAAGTGATGGCTCTCTGTCTGTCCGTCCTTGTGTCTGCTGAGGGCCAAGGGCTCCATGTGGCCTTCAGAACGTGCCAGTAGGGAAATGGGCTGTGTGGTGCCCAAGGAAAGATCCCTGCTATGGGGGATTCCAGAAAATGCTTGGGACGTGGGCATCAAGCGTGGAGTGTGCTTTCGTCCAGTAGGCAACAGGGAAAGAGCCCTCTGCGGTCAGCTCCAGGCCCCAGCAGTGACCACCTTTGCCCTCAATGTCCTCTGCCAATCATCCCCCACACCAGCCTTTCTTTTGGGGTCCTCTTGGCCTTTGAAGGAATTACAGGGCAAGACCAAATAAAGGTTTCGCAGGCATCTGCTTGCTCTACGCCCCGTAGCACAGAAGTTACTGTCCTCACGTCACTTATGAGCAAACAGGCTCTAAGAGGGGAAAGCCACCACCCCAGGTGCCCCAGCTAATGAGAGTCACAAATCGGAGGGCTTCATGCTCCTAGGTTAGGGGGACCCCTGCCCACCCAGCCCTTCTCCAATGCCAGAGCACACAGGACTCTGCTAGGCAGTCTTCCAGTTCAGCATGTCTGAGCTCAGAGCCCCTCTGTATCTCAGTGCATGCTGGGTGCACCTTCCCGTTGGTTCTCTGTGGGGGTCAGTAGGGGAACCAGTCCCAGGGGACACACACAGTCGGTCTCGTACCTGCCGTCCACACAGCAGCCTGTTCCTGCCCCCTGGCTGAAGCCTCCAGGAACCTCAGATCCTTATCCAGTGGAGAGCCCAGGTGGCGGAGTGCAGCCCTATGGGACCAGACACAAAGACAACACTGGCAATTCAGCTGGTCCCAGGCGGCCCCTGCCTGGGGTTACAGTGCTTGTCTTCCTTAGGGGTGGAAAGAGATTTCCGGGAACGTCCTCAGAGGGGGGCCGCACAAAGACTGGATCAGTACAATTCTCGAACCTGAGCACAAGGTAGGATTCCGTGTAGAGCATGGCCCCCAATTACACGATGCACTGTATTGCTGCCGCCTGAGGCTGCCACCTCACTCAGTCCACACAATTCGGGCTCCAAGACTGCTTCACGTCTAAGGTAGCCATGCAAATGCCTGTTCTGTCTTAGGGGATATTTGGTATGGATGAGAATGTGCTTGTGTGTGTGTGTGTTGGAGGTTGGGGACCACGAAGGACTTGGACTTTCATACAAAATCAACAATGAGAAATGGGCGACGAGCTGAATTAGTGACTTATGAATCACGAGAGAAGTGGGTGTCAAAGTATCATTTTCAAAAGTAGTCATGACTCATCCAAATTTAAAATAAACCCCCGCCAGGGATGTCATGAACTCCTCATTAATACAGGAGCCAGTATGACGCTGCAGCCGTCAGGAATGCTGAATTGAATTTGCTACCAGAGACAGAACTGGTTACATCTATAGGTCAAACGCAGTATTTGGGGTGATCCGTCATCCAGAAGAGAAAGGAGCTGTGTCTTTAGGGGACAGCATTCATTCATGAGAGTTATTTGCATTCATATCAGTTTTCTAGGGTTTACAAAGCAGCCCAGCCAAACCCATGTCACCAACAGCACCAGAAAAGTACCGGCACAGGGGATTTCCCGGTGTCCCTTTGATGGAATTCTGAGTATTCCCCTGGGGCTGGTGGCTTGGAAAACCTGCAGAATTAGCAGAGTCACTGACAAATGGGATGAGGTACATGCACTCGAGCCCTTTTCCATCCTCCCCTGCCTGCCATGGCTCACATTCCTGGAGGGGCAAACACAAACAAGCCGTTGTTCAAGCCTCACTTGCCCCATGCTACTGGGCATCAGCCAGAATGACTTCAACATATGTGCTGTTTGCCCAAGTCCCATCCCAGAAAGGATTCGATCGTCCTCTTGGGTCGACGTGTACAGGCTGCTTCAGGCCCCTTCCTGGCTCCACACACACACACACTGAAGTGCACCTTTGTGGCCGGTGGGGGCTGCTGGCACAGGTGCAGAGACTCAGGCAAGTGGAGGATTCTAAAGAGCTGTCAGTCAAAGCAGTGAGAACCATGAAAGGAAATAGGCAGAATGGCAGGGCTAGCTGCATGGAGGAGAGGCCAGCCAGGTGGCTGCCCACCGCCACCACAGCCAGCTGCACCCTGCGTGTCAGGGAAGGTCTTACTTTGTGACTTACCTAAGCCAACCAGAGAAATGGACCAGCAGCTCCACCTACAGAAGACGACAGCGCCCTCAACTGGACATTCAAAACAGCACTCCTCTGTGTGCCTGCTGCCATGTGGCAGGGTGTTAGCTCCGTGCACACATTGAAATCAGCAGGACAGGGCCAGCGCTGAAGCATGCAATGTTGACATCCCATGTAGCTTCAAGTCCTGATCCAGCTCTCGCTGCTAATGCACCTGGGAAAGCTGCGGAGGATGGCCGAGTACTTGAGCCCTTATACCTACGTGGGAGACCCAAAAGAAAATCCTGGCTCCTGGCTTCAGCTTGGCCCAGCCCCCGCTGTTGCAGCCATTTGGGGACTAAACCAGCAGATGGAAGACCTCCCCAACCCCGTGTTTCCCTCTATCTTTGTCTTTCTGCCTTTCAAATAAATAAATAAATAAACTTTAAAAAATCAGCAGTATTCAGGTCCATTTCTTCCTCCCACCTCACCCAATCAGCTGAAATTTTAAAACCAGATAATTAAGGACTATTTTTGGAGCATGGGTAATTTATTTTATTACTCTACTTTTGAACTTGTAGGGTGGCCACCTAAAAACTCCTGGTTTGGAAAAATCACCCAGTGAAACTGAGGAGGGAAGTGCATTTTGTAGAATTGGAGATGAGGGAGCAAACGGGCCACTTAGAGATGTTTTGAAGATAGCTTGGTAGTTATGGTTACCCCTTATGAGTGAACACCTGACACTTGGCACTGTGAGTGAAGGAAAACTGAAGGGAAAGACAATTCCAAATTAGTCAAAATGTGAAGTTCCAGGGAGCGCTTGTGTTTTGAATAGAATTTGGCTCGTACCGAATCAGCTCGTTCATGGTCACTGTGACTCTCCCTGCACAGCAGGGACTTATAAACCATGATTGGGTGTTAAGAAGGTCTCCCTCCTTGCACCCAGGTTACGGGGCAGGAGTCTGGAGCCCAGCGAGGAGTCAGACTGAGGCAGGCATCCTAACTGTGGCTGAACTGGGGTGAAAGTACTAACTACTGCTCTGTGCTGGACACAGGGAGAGGACGGAGCTGGCTGTGGCCCCATCAGAGGCATCCAAGCTCTGTTCACAGGTGACCACCTGGTAGTGGTGGTGGTGGTGGTGGTGGTGGGGAACAGGAGGACCGAGGCTGAAGGAAACCCACCTGGCGGCGTAGTGCGCCTTCAGGTCTCGTGCAGTCTCCAGGTGCCCCCTACTGGCTACAGAGAGTCAGTCTCCCCAGAATATGCTGGTTCTGAAACATGAGCTCAGAACAAATTATTTTAAATCTATATCTCATCGTGATCCCTATTACAAGCTGCCAGTCAGTTGAGGCATGAAGTCAGCATGGCTTTCCCTCTCTACCAACCTCTCCCCAGGTAGCGTCCAGGTTCTGGGAGAGGCGTGTGTCTACTTGCTCGGTCCTCTATGCAAGGTCTCCCAGCATGCACCTGCCTTCCAGGCAACATGTAGAAGTGACCCCCACACCATCTGGGGCTGACACTGTCTGGCTGTCTGGGGACTTCACTGAGACATACCTGCTGCCATTTATTTATGTATTGACTTATTTAAAGGCTCTCTCTCTCTCTCACACACACACACACACACACTCTCACACAATCTTCCATCTGTTGTTTCACTCCCCAAATCGCCACAATGACCAGGAAGTCTTGGTCAGGCTGAAGGAAGGAGCCAGGAGCCAGGAGCTCCATCTTGGTCTACCACATGGATGGCAGGAACTTAAGTACTTGAGCCATCATCTACCACCACCCAGATGCATTAGCAGGGAGCTGGATTGGAAGCCAAGTAGCTGGCACTGAAACCAGCACTCAGATCGGGGATATGGGTGTCCCAAGAGGCAGCTTTAACCTGCTGTGCCACAACCCCTGCTTCTCTGCAGCCATTGCCACTTCCTGGCTGTGTGGTCACCACCTCCTCTTTCCTAGCTCCCCCAAAAAACATGCCCAACCATCCTTGGATCCCTGACCCATCAGGGGCTTCTCCCATAACCTTGGACTTGGCCCACGGTGGGAAAGATGAAGGACTCCCACATTGGTTACATGTGGGAATCCCTCTTCCTCTTGGACAGCTCTTCGTCCAGCCCCTCTCCTGTGCGATTGGCAAGTGGGAGCAGCAGAGAGGCAGGCAGGAGCGAAAGAAAACCAGGCTCAGCAAGTTCTCATTCCACATCTTTGGGTCTTGCACCAAAGTGCGCTGGACTTGCTCTTCCTTCCGAACAGAAAACCGAGATGTTGATGTCTTTCCTGTTCTCCTCGAATGACTCTTTGACATCTTTCCCTTTGGGCCACGGCACCCTCTGAGTGAAGTCCCTGGGCTGGGGCGGGCTGGGGCTACACATGAAAAAAAACCGTGCAGAGCAGGTTAGAAACACCCCTGGGACAGAAGAACACCTTCCGTCATGTACCCAACACACAATATCAGGGTCCTGCCTACCTTTTCAGAGTCACCTTTTCTTGCTTTTTTCTGAGTCTTATTCTTTGCTCTTTCTGAAGATATCTGAATGTCGCTTGCAGCAGTCAAGCCCCTTGATGCCAATCCCTTAGCTTGCTCTTACATATCCACCATGCACTTCCTGCACTCAGGATATCCCGTATGGGTACGCTATTGAAGTCTCATGCTCCATGTTCAAATTTCCCTGGTTGTCCCCATGGCGTCCTTGTGGGCGTGGTTTCCCGGTCCCCGTGCCCAGTGCAGATCACGCATTGAGTGACTGTCTTGCCTCTTTGTCTTCATCAACCTGGAGCAGAACCTTGACCTTTCTTTCCTGGCCATGACAGTTTTAAAAGGGCTAAGGTACACTTCTATAAAGTGCACCACCCTTGCAGGAACGTCACAGAAGTCATGGGTGTCCTTCTCAGGACATCACCCATCGGGAAGTGCCTGGCGTCCGTCTGTCCCACTTGGGGTGAGGTTAGATTCCGTGACCTGTTTGACGTGATGCACCTGGGGTTCTGCATTGGAAAGATGCCTCCCCCTCTTTGTAAGTTCCTGCAGATCCCACGGGAAGAGAGGAAGATGTGTGTAAAGAGGCCGCTGCCTGCCACTCTTAGCCAATGGTTTCAGCATTCACTGTTGTCTGAATGAGACATCAGAATTACAAAAACGGTGGTTTTCAAGAATCCATGGTCCCTTCTGTGTGTCATCACCTACCATCCATGTGTAAGGAAGAGCGCAGACCCAGGGTCACCTGGCCTCAAGGCCCTCCCCGCCCTTGCCAGACTGGCCCCCACCTTCTCTCTCCCCTTCAAACAAGGAGGGCTGCAGCTGTCTCCCAGAGCCCCTGGGCCAAGGAGGCTGGCAAAACTCCCATCTAGGCTGCACCTGGGCTAGCACAGTAGGTCTCCAGCTTTAGTGCACACCTGCGTCACCCATTAGAGAAAACAGACACCTAGACCCTGCCAGGGATTCTGATGCAGGACCCCTGAATCTGACAACACCAAGGTTTATTTCCTCATTCTTCTCACTTGGAGACAGGAGGATGGAGACACCACCCTTCTATCATGTGGCCTCAGAGTTCAATGCACAGGAAGAGGGGCGTGGGGAGTCAGGCCTGGTCTTTCCCCGGCTCACAGCCCGCTGGCCAGAACCAACCACGTGGCCCACTCCACTGCAGCGGCTGGGAAGATCCACAGTCCACTTCGCCACCACTGCACTCTCCCGATCTTTCCAGCAAGCAGCCACACGTGCCTTCTCCCTGCTCCTCCAACACACCAGATGCTCTGCTACCTCTGGGCCTTTGCACCAGCTGCGCCCTCTGCCCAAATATCTCCCACCCACCCCCAGAGGCCTCTGCCCCATCCGCAAGAACTTTCCCCTCCTGCACATCACCCTGTCGGAATTCTCTGCACAGCCCTCATGCTTCCGCCTGGCTTCATCACCAGTCTCTCCATGGACGCCACGCGCTACAGAGCAGAAGCCTGACTCACTCGTGAACATCACTGTCCCCCAAATGTAGCAACCCCTGGGACACAACTCAAAATACACCCAACGGATGAGCCCTAGGATTTACTCCTATTCCCATTGTATAGGTAAAAAGGACAACACAAATCAGAATACCAGCGTGGTTTCCATCATTTGAGCTTATTTTATTGGTTCTCGTTAGCGAATGAGATTTTATTGTTGATGTCTGATGCATCACAACACACTTCTTGGTAGTGGCTGC
Source organism: Oryctolagus cuniculus (assembly GCF_964237555.1). NCBI lineage: Eukaryota > Metazoa > Chordata > Mammalia > Lagomorpha > Leporidae > Oryctolagus > Oryctolagus cuniculus. The sequence goes on from NC_091441.1 coordinate 105,628,374, forward strand.
ACAATGTTGCTCATTTGATTTATTTACTACGCTAAATACTGCGGCCTCCGAGTTGCCGGTTTAGACACTGGTAGTTTGGTGGCAGCGCTGGCTCCTCGCTCTCTACACGGGGTGGTCCATTCAGCGCATGGCTTTCACGTTCCTTTGTTACTCCACCTGCTGCTTTAAAATACATTCAAATCAAGGGAGATAACGTTACTCGCACAGAGCGCACACCTACGACAGTGAGGAGAGCTGAGAACATAATTAAAAAAAAAAAAAAACAGGTGTTAGGAGAATAAATAATTTGAAATCGTGGGACTGAGGCTTGCTCCTTGGGGACTCCTCTGCCAGTGTCCTCGGTGGACATGAGGCTGCCGTCACTCAGGGGCAGGACACTCCAGGTGGGGACACAAAATGACAACCTATTGCCTTGGGATGTTACCCTTCCCGTAGGAGTCTGGTCACGGAACCCCATGGCGTCCAGTGCAGTGCTCAGATTACAACAAATCAATCCCTGCTTCGATTGGGATGCCACCGACGCACCGTGGCCGAAGCTGGAAGGCGAGAGGGTGTTTGTTTACAAAACGGCACACAACAAATAATAAATAAAAGTTCACGACTGGATCAGTGACAGCGACAGGACCAGGCTCCCTGGTTCGTGCATGCGTAGTTCTTTCCAAAAGCACCTCCGTTGTTCTTCTAAGGACAGAAAGTGGCACACGGAGAAAAAGGGCTGGGGGCAGGGGGAGGAAGACACCTGGTTGTGACAGCCTCTGTTCCGAAACAAGATGGAAAACGGGACATAGCTGAGCCACGCTGGCCAGCTTGCGTTTCACCCTAAGGACACCAAAGCCTCGTTTCTCCCTGGAATCGGTTTGGTGTCGGTTCTGGTTCTCCCCGAGGTCTGTCCCTATCCCTTTTCCTTTCAGTCCTACAGTGGAAGCTGTCTTGGGCTCTGGTCTGAAATCAACTGGGTTGTGACACTGAGACCTGGAAGCAAGCTGCACTGGTTAGCGGCTTGCAGTATCTGGAATTCCTCTTTTGGTATCACGGAACCACAGAGAGGACGCACGCTGTCAGGACTGCGACTTCCCTGCGTTTAAAAACACGGAAGGATAAAAAGCAATCACACAGGACGCAGAAGGGGCTGCTCAGTGTGAACCCGTTCTCTGCTGGGTCCGACGCCTAGGCTGACGGCTGATGAAAGAGAGCGTCACGCCTCAACAGAAAAATGACCGCGCACAGAGGCAGGGTCGCGCGGGTGGGAGAAGCCGGGCTGCCCGTCAACGGAAGAAGATCTCTCCCATCATGAAAAGCTACGTCAGCGGCAGGTGGCCAAGGCCCGAGGCTCCTAAGCCTCTTGTGGGGTGGCCGAGGCGAGGTGGCCCAGGGCCCCGGGGCGGCAGGTGCACTCGTGGCGTGCAGCGGGCAGTCAGCCCCAGGATTCACTGGCTTCCTATCCATGGGATAAGAACACACTTGGGAGTTTCAGTGCTTCTTGAGGGGGAAAGAAGACGAAGAGGAACCTTCCCCCGGGGTGAGCACAAGCCAAATCCTCGCGAGGGTGATGATGGTGCGGAGGGCCCCTCCTGCAGGGCCGGAGGAAGGGGCGGGGCAGGTGCAAGGTGCCCCGAGTCCTATGTACACATTCTACACGGCCTCGGCTCTGCCCACCCTGAGGCACGAGGTTGATTTGTCGAGCTCGGGAGGGCGCGGATGGAGACGGGAAGGAGGAGTGCGCGCGCTGTGGCGGGGTGGAAGGGAGGCAGCGGGGAGCGCCGGCCTGCTCTGGGGCCGCAGGCCCCCTCCTCACCGTAAGCTAGTCTGTTTGGGGAGCTTAGCACCCATCAAGATGCCTGAGGTGAGAGTCACAGGGGCTTTCATCTGCATGCTGGACCCCACCATGGTGGGGAAGCTACGATTCCGCCGGATGCCACTGTTGAGCTGTAGCCCGCCGATGGCACTGGTGACCGTGGGGCATCCCAGAGGCAGGCCCTCGGGGACCAGGCCTCCGGGGACCAGGGCGTGTGTTGGTCCCGGCGGCCCGCCGAGGAGAGGTCCCTGATCCTCAGTCAAGGTGTGGACATGCGCTCGCCCTGCTGAGTTCACCACTCTGGCCACCCCAAACCTCCTGACTTTGTCCACGAGGTTGAGGTTGGAGACGGACACGTCGGTCTGGCTCTCGCTGCTACGCAGGCTCTTCTTCTCCCTCACCTCCCTCAGGATGGAGCTGGCCGGCTTGGAAGCCAGGAAGTTGTCGTAGGGAGGGCTCGTGCACTTGAACTCGAAGGAGGGCAGGGAGGACGTGGGGGTCTGCATAGGCGAGTTGGGTGGGGTGGAGGGGATCACGGCCATCCTGGGCGCATAGGAGTGCAGGAGCGAGCCCCGGGCAGCCCTGTCCCAGCTCTGGGGGTCGTACACGGCCGCAGAAATGCCCCGCTCCTTCAGCAGCCACACCAGCCCCAGGGACGTGCTCATGGTGGTTGTGGACTCCCGGACGTTGGTGAAGGATTCGGCCAGGCTCAGCCTCCGTGGGGTGCACGGCGTGGCCACTGGCGTGGACTTCAAGTGGCCCGCGCTGCCACAAGCTGGAGTCGGGGCTGAGTTAAGGCTGGAAGGAAAGGAGGATGGGTTATTTGCCAGGAGTGCCCACAAGTGCCACAGGCAGGATCAGGGGCCAGTGCCCTGCTGGAGACACAGCTCGGGGTGGGGAGGGGGAGACACCTTTGCTCCTCCCTCTCACCTCTGGCCCACAGAAGCCTTTGATTTCCCTACACGAGGCTTGGCTGAAGTCGCCAGGAAGCTGCACGTGACTCCCTTTGCTGCCCCCTGGTGAGCGGGGATAACCGGCCCCCACTCAGACACAGAAACAGGTGCAGAGGCAGAGGTGCCTTAACTCAATGTCACACCCAGCTAATGGATCCAAGCCCAAGCCCCAGGGACCCCAAGGCTGTCGGAAGGCAGGGGAGGATGCTCTCAGCATGCCTTGCTCAGACCACTGCTCCCTCTACCCAGGGCAAAGACGTGAGCCACGGCTGCGAGAGGCAAGAGGCTGGCAAAAAAAAAAAAAAAAAAAAAAAAAACCACCAAGGCCAGGCAGTGCTGGTTAAGTCTAAGGCAGCACCCGACTCCTGAGCCTTGGCACAGCGCCCTGACCTCTGTATCGTGCTGTCCCAGTCCATCCTGATGGGCGGAGCTGTGGCCAGAGGGAGCCGCCCCTAGCCTGTGTGATCAGACTGATGTCTACTGTGCTACCTACAAAAAGGCCCCTGGAGTGTGTGACGCCCGAGCTACCCCGAAGGAAAGCAGAGCGACTTGCTCATGCACGCGTGTCGTGGTGATGGAGGGCTCACTAGGTGCCAGCTGCTGGGAGCCAGCTCTGAAGGCCGTCAGGACAGCAAGGTTTCTCGGAGGGGCAGCGAGGTTGGGGGTGGGGTGGGCATGCTGTGTGCTTAAGAGATAGGACCGGTTTCAACAGCTGCTGTGGGGAGGTGGTGAGGACCTACAGGCATGTAAAACCTGCCTATTTCTGAATGGGCACCGCCCCTCCAAACAGTCTTACGGGGCCTGCCCTGGACTCTGCTTGAGGATTGCCAGCAGCTCTTGGAGCAAGTCAGCTGGGTGGTCCCTGGGGGCGTGGACAGAAGACCTGGCCAACGGAGGCCTGGACACCTTGGGCAAGGCACTAACCACAGGGAGGGAAGAAGAGAAGCAGGTCCTTGAAATGACCTGAGAAGCGCCCCCTGTTGCAGGAGAGAGCATTCGACGGCCAGAAACAAGCCGGAGGCATCATGTGGCTGGAGCAGCCGGAACAGGTGCATCTCACACAAGCTCAGGAGTGGGCATGCTGGCGCGTTGGGAATACTCAGAGAAACATGAGATCAGAAACCACAGCCGATTCCTAAGGCTAAAAAATGTGGATTCCTCAAAAGGCACCGGAGGAATTGTACAAATGCTGATGTACAAGCAACATAGGGCAAGAAAAAAAAGTCTTGGATGTTAAATCCTGTCTACGCGGCCATTCCTAGCGAGCATTCCGTTTTGTTTCAAGAAGCCTTTCATTCAGACTCGGGCAGGCAGGACCACTCTTGCTGCTGCTTTTGTGGGTGTTTTGCCCAGCAAGGCCAGGAGGACTTTTGAGTTCTGTGGCTGTAGCCACAAGAGTGCAAAAGTGACCCGTGGCACCGGCTCCTTCCTGGGATGCTCCAGGAAGCTTGGAGCAACCACCTTTTCCAAACATCAACCCACAGGACGAGGAAGCCAGGGGCTCCCGGGGCAGGAAGGGCAGACAGAAACGACAAAGCTAAAACTCAGAGACCCCCGTCTGGTGAGAACTGCAGGTTAGGCCTCGATTAGTGCCGGCACTCGGCTTCACGGGGGCATTTAGATGGGTTAGGGGTCTCAACCATCAAGGCCGCGTTAGCCAGGCGCCACCACAGAGACACACCCAAGCCCGAGTCCCCGGGTTAGTGGCGGCCGCGCGTGCACACACAGCCCCTTCCACGTGACTCTGCCAGGGCAGGCACCTGCTGGCCGTGTGCTCACCCCCTGCCTCGCCCGTGGGCTCAGACTCTCTTGCCCTACACCTCCTGTCAGCTCAACGGGGCTTATGGCTGCTTCGTCGTCCTCCTCACATGACCTGTGGAGAATTATTCATAGTTGAGGGTGCTCCTCGGGGCTGCTCCCTCTGAGCCGGCCCATGTCGCCGCCCTCCCTTTCTATTGCACCTGCCACCAACCCCCGGCCACTTGCTTGACTGCACTATGGGAAAAGTGCTGGGGGCAGGGGGGTCCCTCTCCTGTGTTGAGGGGGACCCTTCTCCATGCAACTGGGAGCTGTGGCTGGAATCAGCCTGGAGAAACCAAGCCACACCACACCCGTACTCTCTGTTGCCAGATGAAACCTCAGAAGAGGTGGACCCTGCCGGCTGTGTGGCTCGGTCTCGGGGGCTTGGTCTTCTTGGTCATTATGGTTTGCCCCTGGTGCATGGTTCCTTGGGTCTGTCCCAAAAAGCACAGGAGCTCCCCCAGGACACAGTAACACAGGCTGTTTTTTGCTCTATTGGCAAAAAAAATCTATCAGAACTGGCTGTAGGGCCAGTGGGAGTGTCAGCCTCGGTTGGTTAAAGAGGAGCCCATGAACCCATTCCGTGGCCAACACAAAAGGCCATCAGAGGAGGGTCCAGGTCTCTTCCCCTGAGCTGGATCTGAATCTACAAGGGCCTCGACTCAAAGGGAAAGAAGGACCCAGAACCGGTGGCTCACAAATGCTTGGGAGACGCTCCAGTTAGCCGCTGTAAGCTTCCGAAGGAGCCTCTCTGCTGGGCCTCCCTCAACATTAAGCTCTGCAGAGAAGGGGGTGTCCCGTCCCCATGCCACCGCTGCCCGCCTGGGCTGGGGTGCCTTACCTTGGTGTGACCCGCGTGAGCTCGTCTGAAGGATGCAGGATGCGACAGGTGGTGAAGGTAAAGGTAGAGTTGGTCTGTGACATGCACTTCCCAGGGTGGTGCGCTACATTGGGGGGAACAAAACACATTCCTTGCATCCAAGTCTGACCACAACGCACATGAAAATCCAGCGCAGCCCTCGACAGATGCAAGAAGCAATGAGCTACCTTGTGAGCTGGATCTGGGCGAGGAAGGAGAAACGCACATGTTCTGGATGGAAGGTGGTCGCTCAAAAGGGACCACGGTTTTGAGCACTGGTCTGCAGAGCATCGAGTTCCAGCTTCCGGCCCATTCCAGACAGGGTCCCTCATCAGAATCCTGGGGCCAGTAGTGGATCCAGTTCCAGGCAGGGGGAGGTGCTCAGCTCGTGGGCTCTTGTGGGTAAATTTGGTTTCCCTCCTCAGAGGTCTGAACGCGCTCTCTTCTTGCGTTGTGCTACGATTCACTGCATTGGCCAACAGGGGCCACACCTCTGCCCAGGGGGTAGGGAGAGGAGCGGGCAGGGAGGGCGCTTAGCACCTAGCAACAGGGCAAGGCTCAGCGCAGCTCCCTTTTCTGTGCACACAAAAAGGGGCCTGGGGAAGCTGGCTCCACTACTGGCTATTGCATGGTGATTGTCATGGTGGCATGGGAGGCTCAGCTGCCTGGACAACAACGTGGGAGAGTCCCGGGATCAAGTCTGGGATAAGTGGCCCTGGTGTCCCTGCTCCCCACCCTCGCTGCTTTCTTGCCGTCTCCGGGATGTCTGACTTCTAAGAGAACAAACAAGAGACGGCAACCGCCTGCCTTCCATTTCTTTCCTTCTAATGCTCTCAACAAGTTGTTGTTAAGGCAGCTGAAACCTATGCTGTAGGACAAGGGAACTCAAAGAAGAGTCAGGCCCATGCCTTGGAGAGCTGGCAGAGGAGCAAGGTGTAGAGTGTGCAGGAGACATCATGATTGTAGAGGCCATTCTCATTCATAACTCAAGCATAACTCGGGGAAGGGGGGGAGGGAAAAAATAACAGATGCTGCACGAAATAGCATGCAGAATGAAGAGCTGAGTGCGTCCCCGGCTCCCGGCCCCACCCTCTGCCCTGAAGCAGCTCAGCCCCCAGAGACCTCCTGGGAGCAAACTGATTTAGGCTATCAGAGACCATGAGGATTCAAAGGCCATCAAGATTCACAAGGCCATGAACCAGAATCTTCCAGCTCCTTATGGTGACGTTTCCTTTTGGGTTTGACAAAAAGGAAAATACGACAGCATGGACTTGGTGGCCCGCACCTACAGATCCCCCCACGGCTGACTGTGTCTTCAAAGAAAACCAGAGGGGAACAGCAACAACAACAACAAAAAATGCTGGAGACACACAAGCTGAAGGCAGGCAGGACAATGCCAGACACAAAAATGGTGTCGGTGCCTTCGAGGAGCAAGGCAGGAGTGACTTGCCCTGGTATGGTCTGACCCAGCTCTGTGTGTCGGAGGCGGCTCCCGTGGCACCTGCTGTGGTGGCCAGGCCCACGATCACAGAAGCAAACTCTCAACCACTGGGAGCTCCGAGCCAAGTGTGAGGTGGAGGGGGGGGGGGGGGAGAAAAACTCAAACACGGGGGAAAAAAACCAGCCTTTCGGAATCTGTATTTCTCAACCAATACGTGTGCTTGTTTAGAAACTTGGCTGAGAAAACGCTGCGAGCGAAATAAAAAGGGACGAAGCTATGAAGGGAAGGCAACCGAACAATCACGATTCTCTGCGATAAAGTCTAGAAACAAAAGCAACAAAAAGCCTGAGAAAAAGCAGAATACCAGGTGTGTGGGGTTATTGGGGAGGGAGGAGGTGGTGGTGGTGGGGAAACATCAAGGAGGAGGAATTAAGACAGAACAGTTGGAAAAGAGAGAGAACGTTAAAAGAAAAAGAAATCAAACGAAGCAAGACTGGATTTCAAAGTGGAAGCTCACCCCCATTGAAACACACAGCCAGGATATGAAATCAAAAGGTCCCCAATGTTCTCTCCCCGCACCCCCAGCCCAGCACATATTAGATGCGTTAATTGCAACAGGTAGGGCAAGATGGACATCAGCAGAAGCAAAACCCATCTTGTACAAATGGGCTTGGGGAGAGGAAAAAGGCTGCTAAAAATGTAGTAGAAGACACCATTCCCCGGGAGCAATGGATAGACCGAGAAGGCCGAGGAAGATCAACAAGTCTCAAAAGTGCCAGAGCCAGAGCCAGAGATTCGGCCCCTCCAAAATACCGCTGGGATGCCCGGATGCATCAGCTCTCCCGCGTCACCACAGACGGCTGGGCCGCTGCCGCACCTCCCTTCCTTGAGATATGAGAGAGAGAGTAAGTGGCGGGCGTGGGACTGGGCTGGCCCGAGGCTACCCCCCTGCTTGTCACAGAAGGTCAAGGGGCTCGCTCCTAAAAGCCCTAGGCATGCAAGTTCTAAAAGCCAAGAAGCGCCCTGGACATTCTTGGCTGGGAGTTAGGGGTCCATCCCTATAACTCCCTACCTGAGCATCTCCGGCCGCCAGCCAGAAAGCACAGGGTTTGTTGCATTTAATGCTCCGACTTCGTACTTAAATCCTTGTTTTTTCTTTCCACCTGACCACAGGGCTTCAGAGCATTACCAGATGGGCAGATAATAACCAGGCTTGAGTATGCACACTGACAGCTGCTTTCGGCATTTTATTTAGGAATGAGTTTGCATTTCTATCCATTAGAAAACTGTTCTCCAGGTACTGAGACTGGCACAACACCTGATCAGCTTTCAACTCCATGCATCCTTGAGCTCTAAGCTGGTGACCACGGGCCAGCACACAAAGTTTTGTTTATTTTGAAAACACAGCAACACGCAAGCACACACGCAGCCTTCGGCTGGCTGCAGGTGCATGTGCAGGGGGGCTCTGGAAGGGACAGAGTTCCCTGGGACCCTGGCATGCCTTCTGCCCAGAGCAGGTGTGTTTGGTAAGTGGTGCTCACTTCCTGGAGGCTACCATGCCTGGGACTGACCGGGAAAGCGGATGCTCAGGCTGGGACCCCCCTGGTGTGCCCAGACTCTCTATGGAGACTTGAGACATGGTCGGCATTCTGTCCATCTGGCCGGCCACAGGATAAAACCTGCACACAGCTGCTCACACACCGCACTTAATCTCACGGAGCTTTCCTCCCCCCATCGGCAGGGAAAGGCACGCGGGACCGTGCTGGGAAGAGACACTGTTGTCGTTGTTTAATCTAAAAGTCATCATAAAGCCTGTCCTTTGGGAGAACGCCCACATGAGGCCACACAGAGACACCACACAGTCCAAGTGCCTCTGGCATGTTTCTGTGGGGAAATGGGACAGACACACAGATGGACGGACACACACACACACACACACACACACACCTGCATCCAGGCCCTGCAAGCTCCATGTACAAATGCACCTGCCAGCTCAGCAAAGGGCGCCCTGCCTTTGGGATGCAGTGAGCGTCTTCCTCCTTCCTTCCCTCTACTCGTCTCGGGCAGTGGCCAACTTGTGAAAATGAAACACTCCTGCCCTTTTAAAACTTTTATTTTTGCCTTTTTTTTTTTCACTTGAGGATGTGTGAAGCTGCTGTCACAGGACTTGGATTGGCTTGGCAAGTTCTTATAAATTCACGAACAACACACACACACACAATTTCAGCGTTTGTCCCCGCATAAACAGCAAGCCGCAAGACAGGCCAGCAAAAACAAACCTCCTGGGAATTTAAAACCACTGTCGACCCAGCTGGAAAGTGTGGTGTGAATCGGGCCGTAAGGACATCAACCTGTGGGTTTTTAAAATTTCAGCCTCCTGGCCGGCGCTGCAGATCAATAGGCTAATCCTCCACCTGCGGCGCTGGCACCCCAGGTTCTAGTCCCGGTTGGGGCGCCGGATTCTGTCCCGGTTGCCCCTCTTCCAGGCCAGCTCTCTGCTGTGGCCAGGGAGTGCAGTGGAGGATGGCCCAAGTGCTTGGGCCCTGCACCCCATGGGAGACCAGGAGAAGTACCTGGCTCTGGGCTTCGGATCAGCACGATGCGCCGGCCACAGCGCACCGGCCGCAGCGGCCATTGGAGGGTGAACCAATGGCAAAAAGGAAGACCTTTCTCTCTGTCTCTCACTATCCACTCTGCCTGTCAAATAAATAAATAAATAAATAAATAAATAAATAAATTCCGCCTCTAACGACCTCACTGCCTGCTGCTCATGGCGGAGGATGGAGGATGGAGAATGCTCTTGCCTGTGAACTCTGGGAGCAAGGGCTGCCTTTCCACTCCCCAGCAGAAGGCTGAACCCAACGCTTTCCAATCCTTCCTTAAAGACTCTTTTTTTCTGCCTTATCTAGCCGTGCCCCTAACTTTTTCTGGGATTAAAAAAACATCGGGGGTGGGGGGAGGGGCTGCACTGTGGTATAGTGGGTTAAGCATCTGCCTGCGGTGCCCGCATCCCATATGGGTGATGGTTCGAATCCCAACTGCTCCAGCTCCCTGCTGATGGCCTGGGAAAGCAGTAGAAGATGGCTCAAGGGCTTGAGCCCCTGCCCCAACGCGGGAGACCCAGAAGAAGCTCCTGGCTTTGGATCAGCCCAGCTGTGGCTGTTGTGGCCCTTTGGAGAGTGAACCAGTGGATGGAAGACCTCTCTCTCTGTCTCTTCCTCTCTCTGTCTGTAACTCTGCCTCTCAAGTAAATAAATACATCTTAAAAAAAAATTCCAGGATGAGTACAATTGGAGAAGGCTCCGTGGCACTTCTGTTTGCCCCAGGACGTGCCGCGAGGGCACCTACTGTGCCAAGGATTCCTGTGGCTCTGACAAGTGTTTTGCTTTCGGGGAGGGGCAGAGAGAATCAAACACACTTTTCAGAGTTAGCAGAGCAGCTGCGGGCTGTTTCTTTTCCTCTTGCATGAAAGCGAGTTGAGACCAGAAAGCTTGTATAAATCCAAGAGGGCACTCTTTAAGCCCTTGGTTTCAGGCTTCCCCGGGGCCCTGTAACCATTTTCGTCTGCTCCTTAAAATGTTTCTGGAACACAGGCCTTGTCTGGCCCTGCCGCTCTCTGGAGACCCCAGGACCGTCTAGTGATCAGACACCTCGGGCCAGCAGGGCCCCGGGGGTTCCGATCTCACAGACTGTGAGCCCCATCAGAAGAGCTGGCTGCTGCACGACTCATTTGCGGTTGCTGCAAAATTTCAAAGCCTGCTTTCTGACACCGAGCTGTCTGCCTGCGCTGTGTCTGCAGCATGGCATTTGAAAGACAAACAATTCCACAGCGCCATGTACACTGGGTCAGAAATCCCCTCCAGTGGCCACAGCTTATCTTGGTGAACAGAGAGAATTTTTTTTTTTTTTTTTTTTTTGGAATGCTATTAAAAAGTCCAAAGGGGGAAAATGCAAAACATTTCTTTGGATCCTTTGGATATCAACAAAGCAAGACCTCCTGCACTCTGTCCACTTGTCCCTCCTTCTGGGGCAGATACTGCTGGGCATGGGCGGCTGGCCTGGCTGGGACTCCTCCCAGCTCCTGCTTTCCAGGCTGGTCCCACAGGGCATGCCCCCAGTGCCGCTCCGCCTGGCAGTGCGGGGTCCAGCTCCTCCGAGCCTCAGCAACTGTGTGTTCCCTCAAGGGTGCCACACACCCACCCTAGAAAAGAGCCCAGCACAGATGCCAAAGCCTCAGCAATTCACGCGCGTGCGGGGTGGGGGTGGGGGGCTCCTGTGGCTTTCAGAGGTGAGGATGCCATAGAGACACGGCAGTGGACAGGCAGGCTTTGTTCTGGAACCGTGAGCGGAGTTGACTCTGCTGTTTGCTTTGGCAGAGTTGGTTCTCTGGTTCTTGGTTTATTTTTCCACTTCTGGGTTGCAGCTGGTTCATTTTGAGCTGGTTTAACACAATGCTAATAGAGGAGCCCAAGGGCTTCCTTAGTTAGCATCCCCTGAAACAGGTGGGTATGAGCCTGTGTCCACTCTGTCCACTCCGACCTATCACTCCTACAGAATCCAGGCTGGAAGCAAAGCGCTCCCATTAGCGGGAACTCACAACTCTCTCGGTGGAGACATCGGAAGGCATTTCCCTACATCCCAGGGTCTGTGGACAGGTATACCAAACTTCCTTCCAGCTCCACAGGGCTCCTGGGTCAACCTTCCCTCACAATCCCATCTGGACCCCGCCTCTGTGCTGTGCAGTGGGACTGGGAGGGAGACAGGACACAGGCTGCAGTGGCTTTATTCCAGTTGGCCCCTGCCTTGAGATGAAGCTGCAAAATGGTGGTTTCCAGAACCTTCCGTCTACCTCCTTCCCAACACCAGCTCTTTTTCCCTTCCATCATTCAAGAATTGCTCCTGGACTGAACCTCAATCTATGTAGATAAAGAAGTGACCTGGGGCTGGTGCTGTGGTGCAGCAGGTTAATCCTCCGCCTGTGGCACTGGCATCCCATATGGGTGCTAGTTCAAATCCCGGCTGCTCCTCTTCCAATGCAGCTCTCTGCTGATGGCCAGGGATAGCAGTAGAAGATGGCCTAAGTGCTTGGGCCCCTGCACTTACGTGGGAGACCCAGAGGAGACTCCTGGCTTCGGATTGGCCCAGTTCTGGCTGTTGCGGCCACTTGGGGAATGAACAAGTGGATGGAAGACCGTTCTTTCCCTCTCACTGTCTATAACTCTACCTCTCAAATAAATAAATAAAATCTTTAAAAAAGTGATCTAAGGAGCTGGCTCTTGGCTCCTGCCTCTAGTGACACAGGTGCTGCCCAGTTAGGGGATTTCTCTGGGGGTACTTTTGACCCAAAAGTGTGATTTTTGTCCTCTACACTGACCCTAAATAGGAGCCAGCTCCCTTGCAGAGCCACTGTCTGATAAGAAGCCGTGGTTGGGGCCTGTGCCATGGCTCACTTGGTTAATCCTCTGCCTGTGGCGCCGGGTTCTAGTCCCGGTTGCTCCATCTTCCAGTCCAGCTCTCTGCTGTGGCCCGGGAGGGCAGTGGAGGATGGCCCAAGTGCTTGGGCCCTGCACCCGCATGGGAGACCAGGAGGAGGGACCTGGCTCCTGTCTTTGGATCGGCGTGGTGCACCGGCCATAGCAGCCATTTGGGGAGTGAACCCGCGGAAGGAAGACCTTTCTCTCTGTCTCTCTCTCTCTAATAACTCTACCCATCAAATAAATAATAAAAAAAATTTTTTTAAAAAAAGAAGCTGTGGTCTGCTAGAATCAGTTTTCAGGTATTTCTGCCACATGCAGTGGTCTCCATGAGAGAGCACTAAACAGACTGCTCTTTAATTTCATTATTGGTGTTCATTCATCCCACCTCTTTCTCACCCTTAAGGATCCAGGCGTCCAAAATAATTCCAAATAATTCCAGCATTTCCCCCTACCAACTAGAAGACAGAATTCTCACAGGACATGACAATGACTGCTTCTGCTAGCGTGTGCTCCGTCTAGGAATCCAAACGCAAGGCAGGTCACTGAAATAAAGTAAAACTGTAACCTAAGAATTGTTTTAAAATCCATTTTAATCATCTAAATTAATTACAGCACAACAACAGAAAATCAGCCTTTTAAGACACGGGATTATCAAAATCAGTGAATGATGCTTCAAACAGTACATGAAAATCAGGCAGAGACTCAGAGCTCAACACTTCTCCATGGGATGCCAGAAGTGCCTACTACACAGTCTCACCCACCTCCTCCCATCATGCCAGTCACCGGCTAACCGTCTTCCAATGGCTTCCCCCTACTGACTCTTCCCACGCACAGGGTAGCTCCTGGGACTGTACCATTGGGCAACAGAAAGGCCCAAGCACTGAAGACCAGACCAAGGGGAGGGGCAGTCCGTGACTGTACACCAAGGGCCATGTCTGGTCTCCAGGGTGACCTACTTGATGCTTACATTCCAAGCATCAAAATGGTTCTGTCATTCCCAGGAGGGAAAAAACACAAAACCCAGCCCGATCACTGCACACACTTTCCATCTGCATCGGACCTTGAGTCGCATGCAAGACCCAAAACCCACATGTTGAAGATCAGCCCCTTACTAAACGCCCCTCGGCAGCCTAGAGAATGCCATCTCCATCACACGCCCCTCCCCCGAGCCCTTCTACGGCTGCCGCTGTCAACATGCCTCTCTGCACATGAGGCTGCTGGGCTGAATTTGCTGCTGGTGGGGTTGCGAGAGAACCGCGTGTTAAGGAAAAGCAGCCTTGACTTGAGCTCTCCAAAGTGGTCCCCTCCCCGCCCTCGGCTCCTCCAATGAGAATTCTCTGTTGGCCTGATGAGCACCGGTTCTTCAGTGTTAATTCCCAAGCTGCACCTCACGGTGCTTCTTGGACCTTCCAGGGTTCTCTTCCTGTCCTACCCCTGAGGCTGCAAGGTGGGCGTCACACTGGCCACGATGCCCACCCTTTCAGCCACAAGAGCCTGCCAGACACCATGCTCCTGTCCCTGGCCTCCCTTCCAGATGGACAACAAAGGGGCTGTAAACCCGCAGCTGCTCGCCCTTTCTGGAGTGCGCAGACAGGGAAGTGTAAACAGTTTAACGGGTTTAACCTGGTAAATTAACTACCTTAAAAAAACATCTCAAATCATAAACCCGTGTGCTGAACAAACTCTTTCCACTGGGTGATTCCCCTAAAGTTTATGTCAAAGAAAAGCCAGTAGCACATCCACGTTCCTCGACCACAGCTGTCTGAAATCGGCCAGGGGGACTGGGGTCACCAGCAAGGTGGGCAAGGTGTGTGGTTTGGAGCAAGCAGCGGCCATGCTACCCACAGCCCAGCCGGTTCCCTGAGCATCAGGTCTTCGTCCCAGCGGCCGCTGTGGGCTGGACCACTCTGCAAACTCATGGTCACAGCTCTAGTGCTTGTGGGGATAGGGCACGGGGTCAGCCCCATGTCTTTTCAAGATTCTTGTAGCACCCTCTCTCGGGAAGAGCCTCATGGCACGGGCTAGGGCTCAGGAGGCTGTGGAGTATTCTTAACAAACTTGTCAACAACCCGCTGGTGGGAATAGAGCAGTGCACACCCCTGTGCTGCAGGCCGGAAAGGGAGGAAGCTGACCTGTGGAGTGTTGTCTGAGGCCTGAGCATTCCCTGGGCCTCTTTCTATTTGGATGGAGGTCAGGGATTGTCTGGGTCACCTGCTAGCAGACCCAGTGCTGGTCACTGCCCTAACACTGCCCAGCTCAACTCAGATAGGTTTGGAACTCACCAGGGGTCTTGAGAATCTGCCCCTTTGGCCGGCGCCATGGCTCACTAGGCTAATCCTCCGCCTTGCGGCGCCGGCACACCGGGTTCTAGTCCCGGTCAGGGCGCCGGATTCTGTCCCGGTTGCCCCTCTTCCAGGCCAGCCCTCTGCTGTGGCCAGGGAGTGCAGTGGAGGATGGCCCAAGTGCTTGGGCCCTGCACCCCATGGGAGACCAAGAGAAGCACCTGGCTCCTGCCATTGGATCAGTGCGGTGCGCCGGCCGCGGCAGCCATTGGAGGGTGAACCAACAGCAAAGGAAGACCTTTCTCTCTCTCTCTCTCTCTCTCTCTCACTGTCCACTCTGTCAAAAAAAAAAAAAAAAAAAAGAGAATCTGCCCCTTAGATGGGGGTGGGGTCGGGGTTGGGAAGAAGGGCACTGGTGTTCTCAGGGGACCCCGATAATCCACTTCTTTTTAGCAGCCTTTCCTGCACCCTGCACCTCCCCGCTTCGGAGCCCTGTGAGGCCATGCACCTCCAAGATGGGCAGGGAGCTACACCCATCTGTTACAAAAGAGAGGCATCGGATTCTGTGTTAAAAAAAAAAAAAAAGAAAACAGAACAAAACAGAGCCGCACGACGGGAATGCCTTTCGTGGTCACCCACAGAGACGAGCGGAAGCCACAGACAGAGAGCCGCTACGGATGGTGCTCGGGACAGACGTGAGAATGGCCCAGAACTGCGCCTCCGGGGAAGGTGCCAGGTTTACAGGACGGACGGCAGTGCCCTCACCAGACCCCTCCTCCTCCTCCTCCTCCTCCTCGGCCGCTGGCGGCTCCTGCATCTCCTCTGGGGAAGCCTGAGGCCGGCTCGGGTAACTTCTGCTGCCTGAGACAGTCACGCGTGCTCGGAACGTCTCACCTGAGGTCTCTGGGTGCTGCACTGGCGTGGAGGTAGCTAGGCCCGGGGGAGAAATGTGGTCACCTGTGTCGTCTTCTTCGAAGTCGTTAAGGCAGTACACTTCGTCTAGGTCAACGTCCAGCGTCCGGAAGCCCTTGGTGACTACACCGGGCCGGGGGTCCAAGATGCCCCCCAGGTGAGGCTGTGCCAATTGCTGCCAGTGGTGGAGAGTGGCAGAACCTGGCGGGAGAAGAGGGAGAGAGGGAGGGGGACAGGGAGAAGAGAGGGTTAGGCTGGGGGCTGAGGACAGCGGCTGTTACCACCCTCACAGTGCTGGCGGGAACCCCGGCAGGGCCTGAGCCCACACAGGTGGACTATGGGGGAGGGGCCCCTGGCAGAGCTGCCTCGGCTCTTCGCATTAAGGAACGGCAGCTGGTGCTCTACCATGCCCGGAAGGGGCACCAAGGTAAGGAATTAACAATTAATCTCTTTAAGAAAGTAAAATGAACGCCATAGATTATACCGAGGATGTTTGGCAACAGTGTCTTTTATTTTTCATTAACTAACGTCAACCCCCAAATTCAACACATTTTCATCTCATAAAACAGGAGAGGGAAAAACAGCAAGGCAGGTACACGGGGTGGGCGTGGGCCACGGCTCCCAACTCTGTGCATGGAATACACACTGCTGGCAACGGGGAACACCTAAGTTCTGGCAGAACCTGAGACTCTGCCCAACCGACCCGTGGTCACCCAAGGGAGCAGAGCAGGAAGCACCCAGACCTCAGCGGAAGGTGACCGCTGTCCCCTTTGACTCAGGCGTTCTGGATTCTACCGAGCCACCTGAAGAGGCTGCAGGGCGAGGCAGAGGGAATCGGGGTAAGGACGTGTGACTTCACAACACAGAGGCGGCCACACAGACATCCAAAGCCCAGGACCCCATCTGCCTGGTGACACCAGACCCCGGGACTCAGATGACACCGTGAGCTCTGTGGCAGCCGCAGAGTGTGTCCCCAAGGCAAGCTGTTGGCACCAGCAAACATCCTTCCAGACTTCCCTGGGAGCACCGGGGATGACAGGTACCAGCCACCTGGGGAGTCAGGGACCAGGCGGGAGGTTGGGGTGGGAGGAAGACAGCAGTGCAGGCCCCCGCTGTGCCCGGTGACCTCCCCACCTGCAAACACCACTAGCAAGGGACTTCTGGGTCACTCTCAGGCAGAGGGTCTCGAAAAGATTTTGTCAACGGGCAATTTCAAATGCATTTAAAAGAAAGCAAGAATTGTACACACCGCCAATGCATGTCTAAAGTAGTCCTGGACACCTGCCTCGAGGCCTGTCCTGGTTTCCAGTGGGTACAGGTGCACCAGCACCCTGCCTAACCTGCACCCACTGAATCTAAACACACAGTGCTTAATGCCAAAAAGATAAAGAGGTGACTATAATCAAACAGGGTATCCCACACCCAGTGGCAAGAGCAGTTCATTCTCAACCTAAGAGGACTCTGCACCCCCGGGCCCCAGGGAACATTTTGCTTCGTGGTCACAGGTGTGGAGGAACAGACGCTAATGGCA
Organism: Oryctolagus cuniculus; assembly: GCF_964237555.1. Taxonomy (NCBI): domain Eukaryota; kingdom Metazoa; phylum Chordata; class Mammalia; order Lagomorpha; family Leporidae; genus Oryctolagus; species Oryctolagus cuniculus. The sequence goes on from NC_091441.1 coordinate 105,645,424, forward strand.
TCAGTGGGCAGAGGCCAGGGGTGCTATCAAACACCCCCACAAGCACAGCACAGCCCCCATACCAGCCCCTGCCCCAAACGTCAGTGGTGCCAAGGTTGACAACTCACACTCTGGAGTTGTGGTTCCTGATTCTCAGATCCTTCTGGAATCTGAAGGAAGTTGCAGATCCTTTCCCCAGAGAGTGCTTGTGTGCCAGCAGCACTAGGCAGACACAACCAGGTCTTTGTGGAACTGGGGAAACCACCGGGTGGGCTCTCGGTGCCAGGGGCCAGAGCGTTGTTGCTTTACAAGGCTGCTGGCCCACGTCCAGGCACTCCTGTATGGCAATGAACTCTCTCTTCAAAACCAACCGAGGAAGTAATACTACCTACACTTCACAGGAGGCTCCCTGGAGTGCGCTAACTTTCTCAAGTTGCTGAATTAGCACTGGTGTTGCCAGGGTTCAGAGACAGAGGCCAAATTCAGTAATCTCAGGCAGATCCCCGGCTGCCCTCAAATCCACAGGGCTGAGGACAAGGACACCAGGATTCTAGCCAAGAGCCCAGACCAAGGAAGCAGCCGTGGCTGGCCCCCAGGGTCAGCAGCACAACTCTCAGGAGGGCGTCCTGGGGCCCCAGCAAGCAACACACGCATACTCCTGCTGGTGGGAGTTCCCGGCCACCCCAGAAGTTCTGCACTCATGCTTCAGATGGAGATGGAGACCCACCCATGTGCTCAGCGGCTGCATACTTCTGGTGATCAACCAGCACCCAGGGACACTGTTATTAAACAAGCCACTTGGGGGGTGGTGTTTTAAAGGATGATGATGGCCACATTACCACTACTTTTGGGAGGTCAAGAGAAGGGCAGGCAAGACACAGGAAGGTGAAGAAGCAGAGCAAAGAAATGCCAAACATTTCTGAAACAGGTGCAAGATGATTATGACCCACTGGGGGAAGAGTCCACACAGGCAGGAGGTCTGGGCCCTGACAAGAGGCCCAAAGGCCCCCGAGTCCTCCACCAGTTCACTGGGTCCCCCCCATCTCCCATGGACTTCTCCAGAGAGAAGTGGGCCACGGAAGGTCTGATGACTGGAGCTAAGGAGGCACGCAGTGCACAGATAACACATCTGCAGCTTTCAAATCCAATGGGGGGAGGTTGTCGCACCAAGAAAATAGTCCAAGGCTTGGCCTCCCCCTGGTGGACACTCAGCTCAGCACACACTGCACCTGCAGGGCGCCACGCCCCCTGCTCAGCTCAGCACGTGCTGCACCTGCAGAAAGGCGTGGGGTCTCCTGCATTCCTGGAAGCTGCACAGCGCGAGGATGGGTCCTGCTTGGACCTGTACCCCACGCCCTGGGCATTCCTGCCTCGCGAGGGTCTACGTTTACAGCTTATTTCATTTTCACGATGGCTCTGCCGGCTCCACTTTACAGATGTGGAAACTAAGCCAGGAGAGGTACAGGAGCTTGCCAGAGGCTGCGGGGTTGGTAAGTGAGACGACTTGGGGGCAAAACCAAGGCTGGCTGCAGCGTCTGCTCCCTTAACCACACGCGCTTCCCTTGACACTAGAGGGCGTACGAGTGAGACGTCCACGTGGCCCGCGCCTTACTGAGAGCCACGGTTGGTGTGCTCACGGCTCCTCTTCCCCAGCCTCTACTTGTCAAACACCAAGTGGGACAACCACTGTACTCTCAGCTGTCTCTCTCTCTCTCTCTCTCTCTCTCTATTTAACCAGTTCAACTAAGACCTGTCCACTCCTCCCACCTACATGGCATTGAGGCTGGGGCTAAGGTCAGAGACAAGGAAGGAAAGGCCTCTTGGTGTTCCTGGTTAGCACCAAGGTAGAGTTCTATGGGGTCAGGGCACAGAGAGTGGGGAAACCCTAATGACAGTCACTGCCCCTTGCCTTCTGCCTGCTTTCCTCCCAACATTTCCACTGAAATGTTGCATCACCAAAAGGGGAGAACACTGGGGTTTCAATGTCAGAAGGAAACCTACTGGCCCGTGTGCGGTTAGAAGTGCACACGGGTCCCTAATTGCACAGTAGCCTATTCGAAATACCAACTGGATTCCAACGAAAAGACGAGCAAAACAGGGAAATACCGCCCGCCTCTGTCTGTTCAATGCAGACATCTGAATTGCTTGTTCTGCAAACTCCTAAGGTCAGATGAAGAGACAAGAGAGCTAGCATTTCTTAAACACCCAGCTTGGCCGGTCTTGGCTGACACAATAAGCAGATGGTAAGAGTAATTAAACAGGTAAGGGAGACAGAGATGTTAGACACAGATTGGCTCTCTGCAGGGATCCCAGCTGACAGTCCCCAGGGGCCTCACCCCAGGTACCTTTACCTGGGCTGCTAGAGAATGGGGTGGGAGCAGGGCGGGGTGTGATGGAAGAGGAGGATGCAGGAACAGGACCCCGGAACGGTCAGTTGACACTTGCAGGCCTGCACTGCTGCAATGCCTGCCAGTCTCGAATGAACAAGCTTTTACCAAGCACCTGCTGGGTGCCTGGCATGATACGAAACACGTTCCATTTACTCCTCCCCAGAATCTTGTCTGACAGCTGTGAGTCGGCCTCACAACAGACTTTACGGGGCTCAAAAGGTGCAGTGGTGCAGCCAGCAACCACGGGCCAGGGCTGCCGAGAGCCCACGGTTGGGCGGGCTTCCATGTCAGCACCCCGCCTTGTCATGACACACGCAGTGACCTACACCAACGAACTAGGGTGGAGGCGTGGGAGAGCCGTATTTCACACTGCTGAGGAGTCGAGAGAACTACAAAACGGAGCCCAGGGGATCCGTATCGTGAGGCTGTGTTGCAGGCCCCGTGATAACACACGACTTGTGAACGGTAGTGGCTTAGCCTCCTGGGGCGCCGAGAACCACACGTGAAAGGCGTCTTGCACATCTAACAGGATTTCCTCTCACTCTATTAACTTATCACAGAAACACTGCCACTGAGGTTACCCGGGTAAAAGGAAGAAAGATGAGTCGGTCAAACAAATTAAAAAAAAAAAAAAACCTCTTCCTGTCATGTGCTCGGAAAATGAAATAAAACACGAATTCTTAGGGGATCTGACCAAGCGCACAAACACGGAAAGCACACGAGGTTGAGATGAGAAGGTCCAATGGGCTCTGAGAGACAAGGGAAGAAAAAGAAAAGAAAGGCAGAAAGGAAAAATTGCAGAAATGGAAGATTTTATTGAAAGAAAAACAGACACAGCCGTGGATCAGAAAACAATCGCCAAGCTTACAAATGGGATAAACAATTTAAAAAGAGTCATCCCTTCCCTGTTACCTAGGAAGGACTAAAAAAAAAAAAAAAAACAGTCATGAAAACAGAGTAGTGGCCGGACCTGTTCCTTCGAAGAACAGGGCACCCGGGCAGGTCTTTGGTGTTTAAGCAGCACCACCTGGTCTCCCAGTGCACATCCCAGCAGGGGACAAGGCTGCCTCCAAGGAGACAAGCCCGTGTGACACCTCTCAGGCACGGTGCCAAGATACACATGCAATGCAGAAGTAATGCAACTGCAGCTTTAAAACCTCATGGGGCAGGGGGTGAGATTAGACGGAGGAGAGTTTTTTCAAAGCCAGAAAATACAGTCCTACAGAAATTCCGGTTTGGCTTTGCGTGGGAAATGTAACAGAAAATAGAGAATTCTAAACACCTTTTCAAGCTCCCATGGGTTTCCAAAGGAAAGGAGGAAAAACCAAAAACTGCAAAACACTTGGGGGTGGTGGTGGTGGTGGTGGTGGTGGTGGTGGTGGTCTTGGCAGGGTAGCAGGAGGTCAAGGCTTCATATTTCATAACGCAAAAATGAAAGCAAAAAAAAAAAAAAGAAAAGAAAAGAAAAAAATGTAAGGAAGGTGGCGAGTTTTCCCGCTAGTCTGATCATCTGCAGAGCCCCCGACACTTGCAAGGGGGCCGTCCCTAGGAAAGTATAGCTCCAAGGCTTGGCCTCCGCCTGGTAGGCACTCAGCGGGGGGCACTTGCTGCACCTGCACAGCGCCACGCCCCCTTCACGTGATGCACCAATCAGAACGCGGGAGCCCACGAATCACAGCTCCCTAACCCAGGGGCCGAAGTGCGGAGCCCCTGCCCTGCCCACGGCCCCAGGCCTGACCCTCACAGGAACTCGAACCAGCAGCGCGGGTGGCTGTCGCGGAAGAAGAACGAGTAGGTGCTACAGAGGGGGCCCGCGGCCGGGTGGTGCATCAGCGACCACAGGGAGTCGCCCAGGAGGACGGAGAGGGACCGAGGCCCGCTGCGGTCACCTTCCAGCGGCTTCACGATCTGCAGCTTCTCCGGCAGGTACGAGCGACTGCTGAACGACATGCCCGAGAAGCCCGTGAGCTCCGAGAAGCGCGAGTGCGCGCCCAGGGACATGATGCTGTCGGTGGGCGTCAGCGAGCCGCTACGCAACTCGCCCTTCTCCGCCAGCTCCCGGAGCTTCCGCTCCTGCTCCTCCTCGAAGAATCTTCTCTCCGACAGGTAGTTCTCCCGGCGCAGCGACAGCCGCCTCAGCGCCGTCTCCAGGTCGTGGGAGCCCGGCGTGCCCGGCGTGCCCGGCTTCTTAGTGCGCTGGTCTCTGCGGGGAGATACGACACGGGGCGGCGGTGAGCGCGCGGCGTCCAGCAGGGGGCGCCAGAGACCGCCATGGCGCAAACAGGTGCCTACCCAGAACACTTGGGCGGGCTTGGGGTGCTCGGTTTATTTTATTCTGGGGCAAAGACGGGTAAGGGGCAGTGCCTAGGCTCCCTGCACCCATCCATCCTGCCAAACCACACCAGAGACGGGGTCGTCCTCAGTCTAGCAACCTCCAAGCCACAAAGAGGCTCACAAAAGCAACCAGGCTGTGGCCTAACAGTGTTGATTAGGAGGAAAAAAATATATACACAAATACACCCGCACACATATATACACATACACTCATTCAGCCTCCCTTTCGGTGGTTTACAGAAAAGCAGGCTTCAGCCATCATCCCGTTCCACCCCTTCAAGCTGGTTAAGAAATCGGAATCACCACCAGGCATGACTGAGCAGGTCGGCCAGTGGAATGGCTCCGGAGCACTGGAAGGCTTGCATTTATCAGGTGACCCCCATGCACTTGCCCCCGAAAGTGACCCGTGTGCTGTCCACACTCCCTCCCCTCTCCCCAAGACAGGACGCCGGGGGCGCCTGGCTTGCTCACCCCAGCTCGGCTGCCTCGGTCTCCAGGATGATGCTGTTGGTCTTGTTGTCAAGGGTGACGCTGCCGACGTCACTGCCGTAGAAGCTGGACCGGGGGGTGCTGACGCAGCTGGACAGCAGGGAGTTGATGGCCGAGGACTGGTTGGAGCCGGGGATGTTCATGGGGGAAGGGGTCAGAGACCTCTGCTTGACCACTTGGTTGATGCTTCTCACCGTCTCGAAGACTCGCTTCTGGTGTCTGGGGAAGAGGCACGATGACGTCCATGATTGAGCAGGGGCCGGGCTGACGTGGGAATTCAGATGACTGGCTGAGAGGCCAGCAAGGCAGCCGCCCCATGACTGGCCCCCAGGGAGCCTGCTCCCCTGTGCCTTCCGTCACTGCCTTTGTGGTGCAGAACACTCACTAAACCCACGACTGCAACCCATGTGCAGTGCAGAGCAATGCGATGTTCATGCAACTCCTAAAAGTGCTGCTAGCAGGAATGACACTGCTTCTCACATCCCTAAAGCTTGGCCTGCAAATAAAAATGCTTAGCCCCTACTTTGCTCTCCCAGCTAGCTTTTTTTCATGATATCCATGGGAAAGCTCCATGCACGCTCCGCGGCACTTAACAAATAGTTGCAGAACAGTATGTGTCGATTCTCCATGTACCTGAAAAAGCAAAGCTTAAACTTCTCCTAGTAGACAATATAAATACCAGGTTCGCCATTTCTGAGACTCAGCGGAACCACCCTTTTGAGGTTAATTTGTTCTCTTTTAAGGAGAAAGGGCTGTTTCCACAATGGCTGCTTCCTTCAAGGCTACAGATCTGCCATGGCTCACCTGGACACCTGTCACTCCTGAGTCCTGTCTACGGAGTTTGGGTACAGAGCAAACATGATGGAACCTGGTCCACAAGTTTCTTATCAACACCTTGGGGCAGGCTGTGTGCAAGATCTGAATGAAGTTATAGGAAGAGAGATGGAGACGCTGCTAGCCCAGGGTGTACCCAGAAAGGAAGCGGAAGCCTTGCTCATCAGCCCTGAAAGAGCCCTCTGTTTTCATGCTGTTTCCTTCACCGCTGTTTTCCTTTTCTTAGCAGATGTTAAAGATCAGTGGGGCCAGTGTTGGGGCACAGCAGGTAAAGCCACCAGCTGCAATGCTAGCATCTCCTATCAGAGTGTTGGTTCAAGTCCTCACAGTGACTTCCACTCCAGCTTGTTGCTAATGTGCCTGGGAAGGCAACGGAAGACGGCATGGCCCAGTTGCCTGGGCCCAGCCATCAGTGTGGGAAACCCGATGAGTTCCTGGCTCCTGGCTTTGTCTTGGCCCAGTCCGGGCCACGGCAGGCATTTGAGGAGTAAACCAGAGAATGGAAGCGCGCTCTCTCTGTCTCTCTCTTCCTTCCCTCATCCCTCCCTCTCTCTCCTTCATCACTCTTTGAATTAAATTAAATAAAATAAGTGCTGTTTTCTGCCAAAAAAAAAAGTGCAGTTGTGTGAAGACAGAGCTGGTATTCAGAGATGGGAACCCCGTGTCCCTCCTGGCTCAGCTCTCCGGAGGTTCATAATGTATCTGCAAGACCTCACACAAGGAGCGGGGAGCGGGGGGCGGGGGGTGGGGGGCCGGCTGCCAGCCTTGCTCTATGCCTGTTTCCCTTAACCTGGCCCGGGAGGGACTGCGGTCGGCACTGCGGGGGTCCAAGGCTCCGACACTGCTGGGTTTGACCACAGGGCACAGGGCGGTCTCGGGGAGCTCAGGGTTAGAAAAACCGTGCAGCCGTACGTGATGTCGGGAGACTCCGGCTCTTCCAACTGCAGCTCCTTGCGCATGGTGCCCTCGATCTCTGCTGCCAAGGAGTCCTGGGAAAAGCCAGAAGACACAGGGAGTGAGTGGCGACCCCAGAGCTGTGCCTCTGAGAGGGGCATGCAGGCTGGGGAGCCACTCCCCGCCTCCCGGCTACCCATAAGGTGAGGTCCCCTCCCTGCTGACTAGCCATCCACCTGCTCATCGCGCTGAGCAGTTTCGTCCCGTGGAATCCTGCACTGCCTCCCCCACAGACCCCAAACAGCCGGGTCCTTGCCAGTTTTCTGAACGGTTCCCTCATTTCTCTCTCTGGGGAGGTCATGAGCTTTGGCTGCTCACGTCCCAGTGGGCCAGGCCCCAGGATTAGACTCCGCCTTCTGCACAGCCATACTCCTCTCTCTGAGACAGAGCCTAACACGCAAGCCCTGCCTCCCGCGGAACTGAGGCAGTCAGGTGCCCCCAGAAACGCACCTGCTGAGCACCAGAGCTGAACACCCACGGAGCACAACCTAAAGGGAAGGGCTACATCCGAGGTAACCCAGAGAATTTCCCGGGATGGTGCCGTCGTCCTCTGTCCGCAATGTCCCGTGTGGGAGCCACTCGCCACGGCTGGCTGCAGAAGCCCTGGAGCCGTGCTGGCCAGCGTGACTGTGGGACTGGCTTCTTCACTCTACTTCATTCTAAATGATGTAAGCTGACATGGCTGCAGGTGGCCAGTGGCTGGCCAGCAGGCAGGGTACGGGGACTGCACACTACCCGTCTGCCCATCAGGCATGAGCACCGGGAACACAGCTGAGCCACGGCGGCTCCTCCCTGTTTTACTCAGCAATTTCAAGGGCGGGGAGCAGGAGAGCCTTAGAAAAGCAGCTGCCATCGTCAGACTGCTCTGAATGCCTTTGTGGGTAACGCGTCTTAAAATCCCCACCTTCAGAAAGGAGGAAAGGCTAATAAAGGCTTTATCTCGGCAAACAGGAAAGCTGAGAAGCCCTCCGGAAGAAGCGGACATGCAGACTTTCAATTGGCCTTTTCTCACGTGAGGGTTTGGTTCTCAAAGACAGATTTGTCCTTGACAATGAGAAACACAGCAGAGTGAAGAAGGCCCCAGGAGCTCGCTGCATGCCAGTGAGAAGCCAGCAAGGGAGGAAGGCAGGTCAGCAGAGCCTGCCAGGATGCCCGGGCCAGACTGGGAGCCAAGGGTCCTCGGTGCAGGCGGGGATAGAAGGGAGGCGGGGAATGTTCTCTGCGGCTTTCCCTGGGGTGGCCGCTTATGTGATGCGTCCCTCTCTGTGGCTCCCCTTCAGTGTCAGTCAAGTTTCTTAGAGAGACAGAAGATGCTCCAGCCTGACTTCGAGGTGTGACAGCAAAGAAGAAAAAGAGATGACGACGAGCAGTCTGGGCTGCGAGGACAGGGTGCATCAGGGCTCAGAGACGGGACGCGGATGGATCTGGACAGGATTTTGCCAGCATGTATGCAGTCACCCACTCTATCTCATTTCGGGGAGCTTCTCCCAAAAGCTCTTCACTCCTCACAATTGGTATCCATGAAACCACAGAGACAGAGCCTGACTATAAAGGAGTTCTTGGTTGTTTGTCCTTCTGGCCATCTGGCCATCATCCATCCATCTATCTACTACCCACCCATGCATCTGTCAATCATCCATATCTACCAATCCTTCTACCCAGCATCCATCCACCCACCCAAATGCAGAATCTATTAAACGTAGTACCTGCCACACACCTGTGATACCGAGTATTACAGAGAGGGAGGGAAGAAAATCACAAAGCAGCCATGGACCCCATCTGGTCTGAGCGCAGAGGAAGCGGGCAAGCTCATTCACCTCTAACCAAATGCTACAGGGTAGGGGGTGGTGAACCGGGGGTTCAGCCCTGTGTTGCAGGTTAACTGCCTAGAACATTCCCTTCTCAACTACATTCCCTTAAAGCCCAAGCTTGAAACAATCAGGACAAGGCTGCCGAAGCAAGACTGTGGGGAAAGCATATAACAAGCATAAAACATCTGGCCCGTGGGCAGTGCGAGGCCAACACCATCCTTTGGTCTGGCCCTGCCAAGGCAACTGCAGGCAGCACACGGAATTCCCTAATTCTGCAGCAGGCTGAGTTTTAAGCTGATTCTGTGTGGCCTGTGAGTGATGTTAAAGATACCCACACGGCACCTGGCAGAGAAGAGGTTCCCCACCCACGAAGGATGGGAAGTAAGCGACCTGACTGCCACGGGTGATTACAAAGCCACCGGCTGGGTGCATGTGCCCAGGCACTGGACCCAGATCCACACAGGATCTGAAGACCCAACCGCAGAGGTCAGGATGGTGGACGCGGCCGTGCCCCGGCGAGGAGCCCCGGCGCCCAGCTGGCTCACCATGGGGAAGAGGCCCAGCGAGTGGTAGCGGCGGGACGTGGTGTTGGGCATGGTCTTGTTCCGGAGGTTCTTCAGCTCCTCCTGAGCCTCGTGCAGCATCTCCATGCACTCTGCATACTTGTCCTCCAGCTCACGCAGCTGCGGGGACCAGGGAGGACGCAGTGAGCAAGGCACGAGCCCCCGGGCCTGCGAGACAGCAGCGATCTAACTGGGTCCCCCTCCCCCTGCCCGGGGAACAGGCCGCCCCGTGGGTGCCCAGGGCTGGCTTCTCCTGGGGGCGAGCTCACAGACTCAGAAATCCCCCGCAATATACGGACAATGGGGTACGGAGTCAACAACAGCTGTGCGTGGAAGAGAAAGCAAAGCAGCATCAGCGTATCCAGGGCTGAAACCGTGTCCTTGAACCTGGCAGTGTGCGCGCTGTGGGGACAGTGACAGGGGCAGCCTGTGCAGGCCAGGCCCTGGGCAGGAAGAGAGCCCAGCATCCCGCGTGGGCACAGAACCAACCATAGTGCAGCTGGGAATTACGTTACGAGTCAGACGGAATGAAATGCAGTGTTAAAATGGTCAAAATGGATCTGCCGAACGCCCGCCCACCTAGGGAGTCTGTGATGCACCTGCTCGGAACCGGGGTCCCTGCAGAAAGCAGAAAGGGCCCCTCACCTCGGCTGTGAGCTGCCGCTGGGCGTCCTTTGCAGCCCCTAGGTGCTGGACCAACTCCTCATTTTCCACCGCACACTAAACCATGACAAAGAGAAATCACTCGCTCTTCTAGGAAAGAAACTTAGGTAAGCCCGACTTGACCTGATCCGTTAGAATTACCACCGATCTCCTCTTGTCTACCATGCAATGTCTATCCCACTCTGGGGTAAAATTTTGTGTGATGTGATTTTTGACGGCCAAGTCTTCCCTACGCCCCTGCTCATTCTCTGCAGCCCACCCTCCACCCCCGAAATAACAGCTTGTTCTCCAGAAGCGTCTCATCTCCCACTTATAGCACAGGCCCAGCAGGGGTCACTAAACTGCTTGGAACAGCTCCAGCTTCAATCTAAAGGGGACCTGGCTCTACTGCAGAAAGAACCAGGAGGGCCCGGTGCTGTGGTGCAGTGGATTAATGCCCTGGCCTGAAGCGCTGGCATCCCAGCTGCTCTTCTTCCCATCCAGCTCTCTGCTATGGCCTGGGAAAGCAGTAGAGGATGGCCCAAGTCCTTGGGCCCCTGCACCTGCATTGGAGACCTGGAAGAAGCTCCTGGCTCTTGGCTTCGGATCGGTGCAGTTCCAGCCATTGCAGGAGTGAACGATCAGATGGAAGACCTCTCTCTGTCTCCCCTCTGTCTGCCTCTCCTCTCTCTGGGTAACTCTGACTTTCAAATAAATAAATCTTTTTAAAAAATTAAAACATTAAAAAAAAAAAAAAAGAATGAACCAGGGATGCTAAGCAAAAGCAGAAACACTAAGCCAGATGATTCCTAAGTCAAGGTCCCAAACTCCACGTCCACAGCTCCTTTCTTAATGGAATCTATTCATCTGTAGGTTATGCACAGGAGACAGGGGTCCTCAGTAAGACCCCGTGCCAATTCAGGCCAGCCAAGTTCATCTTACTGAGTCCACAATGCTTTTCCCCCAAAACAGCAGTGCAAATGCCCAAGACACGTAACTGTCTTCTAGAATAGTAACTGCCCCTTCTGATCTCAGCATGGCCACTGCGGCACTGGCCAGGGAAGCGGAGACCACTTACAGCTTTCGCCTTTTTCTGTAAATCGACGATCTGTGACAGCAGGTGTGTGATCTCCTCCTGCTGGCGGGCGGCGTCCTCGGTCTTCTTGGCCAACTCCTCCGAGATGCTTGCGATCTGGGCATTGGCGTCCCCTTGGCCAAAGAGAGGACGATAACAAGTGTGAGTCAAAAACCACACAGGTTGGGGCCTGGCACTGCGGCGTGGCAGGTAATCTACTTGTAATGCCGGCATCCCAATAGTTCATGTACAGCTGCCTTACTTCCCACCAGCTCCCCTGCGAGTGGCCTGGGAAAAGCAGCAGAGGATGGCCCAAGTGCTTGGGTCCCTGCACCCACGTGGGAGACCTGGGTCCTGGCTTAGCCTGGCTGTCGCACTCTAGGGAGTGAACCAATGGATGGAAGATTCTCTCTCTCTCTCTCTTTCTCTCTCTCTCCTTCTTTCTAGCTTCTAACTCTGTATTTCAAATAAATAAATCCATCTGTATTCAAAAAAAAGAAGCCCATTCAGGCAGATCCACACAGGCTGGCTTCTCTGTGGCTTGCCCAGGAAAAACCATCACTCTGAGAGAGTAACAGGAGTGGAGGAAGTGCGTGAAGAAGGAACTCACGGTGACCAAGCAACGTGGGCTCTTCAGGGAAGGCACCCAGCTATCACTCTCAGGCATGAGGAGGGAGCCGTCTCCCCAGGGAGAATGAGGCAGGTCCCAGGAGTCAGCTAGGCGGTGCCACACTACCCCTGGAGGCACCTGGCTGAGCCCTAAGACTTCACACAAGAACGAATCCATGTAGCTAAGAGGAGGCAGGAGGAACTCCTGCTGAGCCCTGCTGGGGGAAGCAGCGACCACTGGTGCAGTCCCCCGGGTGCCCCCCCACTCAGAGCCAGAACTCTGCAGTGGATCTGAATGTGGGGTGGGTTTCACTTGCTTGGTGCTTTTGCTGAAACACAACATAATGAGTCGGCCCTTTTGTCCTAACTTGCAGGCTTCTAACAGAGACAGCACAGGGGAAAAAGGAGCTTATTTGAAAAGCTGAGGTCTCAGACCTCGACTTTTATAGATCAAATTCTGAGCAAGCGTTTTTCCCTACCTCCTCCACATGCTAATAAGTCCAGAATTAAAATTAAGCATCCATCTCAGCAAGAAATTAAGATCCTGGGTGGCTGACACCCAGCCTCCAGTCCACAATGTGAGAAGGGGTGGGTGCACCACATGAGGCCAAGGGAGGCAGCCTCTCATCTTAGGAAAACCACAGCAGAGCTGCAGAGTGGCAGGGAGAGCGCCATTTTCCAAGGGTGATGAGCGGGCACCATGGCGGCAGGTGCTAGGGAGTAGAAAGTGGGGTAGGGCAGGAGTATAAAGTAGGTAGGGAGGGAGTATAAAGTAGAGTAGGGCGGGAGTAGAAAGTGGGATAAGGCGGGAGCAGAAAGTGGGGTGAGGAGGGAGTAGAAAGTGTGATAGGGAGGGAATACAAAGTATGGTAAGAGGGAGTAGAAGGGGTAAGGAGGGAGTAGAAAGTGGGGTGGGGTGGGAGTAAAGTGGGGTGGGGTGGGAGTAAAGTGGGGTAGGGTGGGCAGGGAAGGAGTAGAAAGTGGCATGGGCGGGAGTAGAAAGTGGCGTGGGGCTGGAGTAAAGTGGGGTAGGGTGGGTGGGTAGGCAGGAGTAGAAAGGGACGTGGGCGGGAGTAGAAAGGGGTGCGGGCGGGAGGGCCCGGCGCGTACTCAGCTCCTTCACGCAGTCATTGACCAGCTGCTGCTCCTTCTCTTCGTAGGTGATGGTCTCTGTCTTCAGCTGGCAGGCCTGCGGACACGACTCAGGTCAGAGCCCAGCACTCCCACCAGGACAGGTGGGGCGGGCCAGGGCTGAGGCGTGCAGCATGGGCTACCCTGTGTCTGGGAGGCCAGCCTTCAGCACCTCCCCCACTATCACACACCCACCAAGTGCAGCTAGTTGATCTGAATGCCCAGACGCCACCTCCGTGGATGGCACGGGCACCAGGGCTACCCTGGCCCGGGGCGGCAGAGCGGGGCCGGGGCTGCGCGTCACCTCGGATCGCAGCACGACGTTCTCCTCTTCCAGGTCCTTGAGCTTCTTTTGCAGGGAATCCAGGTGGAAGTAGTTCTGTACGGAGGAGGAGGACTCGTTCCTCTTCAGCCTGGGGAGGGAGCCAGCTCACAGTGTGGGGACAGACAGGGGCCTCCCAGTCCCTGGCCAGCCTCCGGGAGCTGCAGATGGGCCGCTGCAAGGCAGTGACCCAGGAAGGCTGTGCTCCACCCCCAGGAAGCCAGCGCCATCCCAAGCCTCTGTCCACAACACGCCCTGGCCCCATTGCCTTGGGATTCGGAGGAATCGGTCCCATCTAAAGGCCGCACAACTCCCGGATGCTTGTTCCATACTCTGCGTGTGTAACTCAACTGGTGCTCATCCACCCTACAACCTCAGTGCTACTAGCAACTCTGACAAATGAGGAAATAAGCACAGAGGGGTTAAGGGATGTGGCCTGGGGCACACAGCCAGCAAGGCACACAGATAAGCTCTGAACTGAGGTCGTGGGGGGAGACAACACACACTAGGACCGGTCACGGCCCCTCTGGCTCCAGGGCCCTACATTCCCTCCAGCAGCACTGCCCACCCTGTCACCCGCGCACCTGCCAGGGCACGTCAACTTCAGCTCGCAAACAAGCAAAATGGCTCAGCGAGATGAAAACTTAAAAAACCCATCCTCCCACGCTCCCCTCCAACAGTACGATGCATCCTTGTGAGGCCCCTGCAGATGCTTGGTCTACAGAGGGCGACAGCAGTGCTGCTGCGGGCAGCCCCGCCTAGGGGGCTCCCAGAATGTCACCAGCCGACCCCAGACCCTCAGGAGCAAGCCCTCGGCTGACTTACGGAGTGGAGCAAACAGACTCGGGCTCACTCTCCTCGGCGGCGCTGGTGTAGAACTGGAGCAGCTCATCCTTCATGGACAGCTCATGCCGGAGCTGAGACACCTGCGGAACCGGGCCCAGGGTTTGCTTCCTGGGAGGGCAGCGGCGACCCACTCACGCTGGGGAACGGACTGCTCAGCGAGGGTTGAGTTTGATCCCCGAGAGGGGGCAAATGCAATGCTAACTGCTTGGCACGAATCTTCCTATCTACATTTGTTATTGTTATTATTATTTTTGGGATAGAGAAGAAAGGGGACCACAAGGCTCTAGATGAGAACGCGAACGGCTTTTGGAAGTAGCCAGATCAGACAGCCAAAGGGCCAGAGCAATGGGTCATGGGAGCAAACGGAAGGCAAGGTCATGGTCTTCTGCAAGAGCCAACTCCCACCTTGGGACAGGATCCTGGTGAGGCCGCTACACCCAGTGCACCAACCCCTGACTTGGGAAAACCACACAGCCCCACCCTGTGACTAAGGCACTGCCACAGGGCTCCTGGCTAAGTGTGGCCAGACCTGACTCTGCAGTCCACAGTCTCTGGGGAGGATTTTCAGACTGAGGAAGCAGAGTGGCAGCCACCGGGAACGGGCTGTGTGGGTTACTGCTGGGACAGTCGCGTGCACCACATCGAAGAGTACTCCAGGTGTTGGGATACACAACCTCGTGCTGCAAACATGGTCGTGGCTGTGCAGCACTCGTGACTGACGGCTATGGATCAAGTGCTGTACATGAGAACTGCCATTGTTTTCCTTCCTTCTCGTTTCTGATTTGATGTGGGGTCTCTGGTTTACTGTGATTCCCTACGCGACACGGGGAAGCCAATTTTATGTGCATCCAGGCTATGGCTTCACCACCCAGGCTGACAACTGAATGATGGGCCGGGGGGGGGGGGGGGGGCGGGCGGGGAACCTGTGAGAGTGAAATTCCAGGGAAAAGGGTGCTGTGTGTGAGGTGGGGGAGGCTCAGGCAAGGACAGTGATGTGAAGAGGTCAATGGGCGACCACTTCCTGGGTGACAGGTCCTCTGCACAGGAGGGGCCAGCCGGAGCCGGTGTGCTTTCTCCAGGGGTCACCCCGGAAGGCAGGACTCAGGTCCTGATGCCAGGGCTGGGAACACGGGACACAGCACCATCTCACCTGATTGTCTTCTAAAGAAAGCCTGAGGTCCTACGGCGACAGCCGGCCTTTATCACGCAAGGGCACTTCAAAACGGTGTGTGGAGAAAGGCAGGCTGGGTGTTTGCTCTAGTGCTTACGATGCTGCCTGGGGTGCCCGCACCCCACCTCAGAGTGCCCGTGTTCAGGTCCCCACTACACTCCCAACTCCAGCTTCCTGCTCATGCACAGCCTGGGTGGCAGCAGGTGATGGCTCCGGTACCTGAGATCCCGCCACCCCGGGGGAGACCTGGAGTGAGTTTCTGGTTCCTGGCTTTGGCCTGGCCCAGCTCCAGCTGTTGAGAGTATTTGGGGAGTGAGATAGGAGATCTCTCTGTGTCCCTCTGTCTTTCTCTGCCTTTCAAGTAAAATAAATAAAGCACTTTTTACCTTTAATAAAGTTCATGGAAAAACATTATTGAAAGTACATTTTGGTGCACAAAATTTTGAAACCTATGCATTTTTTCTAATATATATCATGCATGAACTTTCTGAACAATACTCACTGACACAAATTTCAAAATCTTTTGCATCAAAATAAACTTATCTTTATTTATTTAAAAAAATTGTTTATTTATTTGAAAGTCAGAGTTACAAAGAGAGAGGCAGAGAGAGTGTTGGTTCACTCCCCAGATGGTTGCAACAGCAAAGGCAGGGCCAGAACAAAGCCAGCAGCTAGGAGCTTCTTCTGGGTCTCCCCCATGGGTTCAGGGGCCCAGGGACTTGAGCTGTCTTCTGCTGCCTTCCCAGGCACATTAGCAGGGAGCTGGATAGGAAGTGGAGCAGCCAGGACATGATGTAGCAGGCAGTGGCTTTATCCACTACGCCACAGCACCAGCCCCTTTAATACACTTTTCTATGCAATGCACTGGGAGTAGCTTTAATTAGGCAAACTATCGATAGATCTCAGGGACATGAATTAGGGGGTCCTCTCCCGCTTTTCTGATTTAGAAAAGAACGCACGAGAAGGAAGCAGAGTCCTCATGGCCACAATGCACTGGGAAGAGAATGCTCAGGGTGACAGAAAGGCAGATCCTGGCTGTGCGCTTCTAACCCTTGTTCTCCCAACTCACTCTGCAGCCTCCCTGCTCCTGTCCACAGCACGACCCTTCCAGAAAAAGCAGCCCCTTTCAGATCAGCCTCACCACTGATATCCACCAGCCGAGATCTGCATCATGAAAATAATCATTGGGGCTGGTGCTGTGGCATACCATGAGGCACCAGCATCCCACAGTGGCGCCGGTTCAAGTCCCAGCTGCTCTACTTCCAATCCAGCTCCCTACTAATGCACTTGGGAAAGCAGTGGACGATGGTCCAAGTGCTTGGGCTCCTGAGCCCATGTGGGAGACCCAGAAGAAGCTCCTGGATCCTGGCTTTGGCCTGGCCCAGCCCCCACCATTGCATCCATTTGGGGAGAGAACCAGCGGATGGAAGATCCATCTCCTCCCTCTCTCTCTCTATACCCCAACTCTGCCTTTTAAATAAATAAAATAAATTAAAAAATAAAATAACTATGTTTCTATCATTTAAAAAGGCTATTTTTGGTCTTGTTTCATACACATGAAATTCCTCCATAATCATGAATGCGACTCGCCTTCCACAGCAGCAAGAGCCGGTCCTCCAGAAAGCCACCTTCTGCAGGCGCCCCGTCCACGAGGCTCAGGAACCCCCTGCTTACTGCTGCTGTCTCAGCCCGTGTGCCCTTTCACCCTGTGTGGAGGCTCTCTGTCAACCACGTGGTTAGCGCGTGGACTCTGGGCAGACGGTGGCAGGCCCAGGCCTGCCCACGTGGAACAGCACCACGCACCTGTGCCCACCCTGGGGACATCTGTCTTCTCCCATGGAGGACAGGAAGGAGGCACGGGAGGTTCCCAGGCTCTGAGCCGGCAGCTCTGGACTCAGGCTGAGGGTGCTCCCTGGGGGCTGGGGGCTTCTGCCCATGCCCGGGGCCCCTGAGCCCGTGGCCTCCACCCCTCACCTCTTCCCTGATGTGTTCCACTTGCTCCTCCAGCAGCTCGTTCCTCTCCGTCAGCGTCTTGTTCTTCTTCAACAACGACTGGCCGATGCGGGCAGCCAATTCTAGATCCCGCTCTTTCTACGAGAGGCAGAGGGAGGACAGAGACTCAGCAGGAGCCCAGAGATGAAATCAAGGGCATCCGGGAATTAACAAGGCCATGCATGATTGACCACCCGTGTTGGCATGGGGCGCTCGTTACAAGAGGAGCAACCTCTGCCCACAGGGGCTATGCAGACATCCAGCAGCAAACTGGAAGCCTAAGGAGAATAAATCTGTGATCCAAGAGGGAAAAAAAAAAACCACAGCTGTCACCAGACACATTTCTCTGCAGTGGTTCTCAGCGTCTGTGCAGTGCTCTGACGACCTGGGCCCAGCACATGGACACGTGGACACACTCAGGAACTCTTTGTTGAATGATTGAATGCACACAGAAATCCTGAAGTGCTCTTGCAGTAAAGCTAAGAGCTGACCCAGACAGGCAGCCCACCTCCCCCAGCATTCACTGGGGGGCAATTTACTAAGTTCTTTGTCTTTCATCCTTGGTGGCTTGTAAAGGCACAGCTGCCTTTGCAGGGAGGCAGGCGTCCTCTGATGGTGGACAGAGGCCATCCCCAAGTGTGGACTTGTCAACCCCCTGCTGGGCCCATGATAGCTCACTTCTGGGAGGAGGTGGCAGGGAGATGAGAACTGAAGAGCTAAGTCCATTCTAGACACTGCTCACCAGGAGTAAAGAAAATTAAAAGAATACAAATGTGCTGTTTAGGGTAGGGGAAGGCTGGGAAGGAATCTTGGGTCCCCACCCAACACTGGCCCTTCAGCTCCCCCGTGGCCCAAGGCAAATGGCTCAAGCTTCAGGAAGGTCAGGGGCTCCGTGGCTGGGATTGTCAAAGCACAAGGTTACTGCCTTCTAGCAAGGCGAGGAATCATTTTAGTAATAGCAACTGACATCTGGTTTACATTAAGTACAACAGCACAGAATGGAAAATACCCGAGTGTTATTCCACACTGCTGGCCAGGGAGAGAGCACTGGGCCACAGCAGGTGCTGGTCACACTTTAACTGGTGGCCCGTCCTATGCCACACCGAGATTCGGGGTTCTGTTTGAACATCCCTGGGGGTCTGGTTCCCAGCTCTGTCAAGTCGGGGGCGGAGAGGAGGGCAGGCCATCTGAGATCGCCTTGGCAAAATCTAGGGTTTCTAACTAATTACACATTTTGCTAATCACAGGAACTCCGCCTGGGCTGTCTTTGAGCCAACAAACACATATGCACCATCACCATCACTGGTTTGGACCTGCCACTCATGCGGCAACCTTTGAAACCCCAAATGTGCAAAGTGCTTGGACAATAGATAGACTTACAAAGGGGGAATCAGGGGCACAGCACTCGAGGTCAAGTACAGTTTGGGGAGACTGGAGCTGACGGTCACCTGGCTCCCTCTTGCAGAAACACTGTCTCTGTCCCCTGGGTCTTCCCTAGTGAGGCGTTCACTACCATCCCAGAGCCAAGTGGGTAAACCAGTAAATCAGCAGTGAAAACCCCAATCTGGGCCTGCCAGAAACATAGTATGAGTGGAGAGGGCCTTCCAATGGGGCCGTGGAGGGCGGGACGCAGTGACTCTGTCCAGGAAAATAGGACCCTCATCTCTGGGCATTCAGTCACACTGGCCACTGCCTACCAGGAGGGGTCTGTAACTCCCAGACCCTTGTCACGTCTCAGGCTCAGCAGCTGTGCTTATTTGGTAGCGAGAGGAAAGGATCGAAGAATTGTGTGAGGCAACCTGTACAGAATTCAAGTCTGCAGGCCAGATTCAAAACCAGCACCTGCCATTCGCATTCTCATTCCAGTTCTCATTCTCATTCCAGCCAGCTCAACTCAGCTGAAAGTGCAGCTCTGACGTCCACTTCTCTGCCAAAGTCTGGTCCCCATAAACCTACCTCAAGCCCAGCCAATTCCTCCGCTAGAGCGAGTTCTTGTGCTGAACACCCAGAGGGTGCCTGATTAAGGCTCACTGGTTCCGGACCTGACTACCTGCTCTGCGCTGGCTTCCCACAACCATGCTGCTCGGCTCCTGGAACAGGCACAGCCGCTTGGCGCGCCGTGGCCACACTGTGTTTGCACATTTCACCATAAACAAATCAAGCAAGAAAGCGACAGTCCCTATGAAAGGTGAGGCAAGGTACTGCCAGAGCACCTGACAGATGCACAGAGCTTCCCACAACACAGGACCCCAGGAGAATGGAGAAGAGGCGGGGGAAGAAACACAAGAGGAGTGTGTGTGGGGAGGGGCTCAACAATGGAGCCCCTTGGACACACCTCAACCTCAGCCCCGAGGTTCGTCTTGCTCTCTCTACTATCGCAGATTCTCTCTTGGTCTACACAGGACAGCTAATTTTTTTCCTTCTTTATTTTGTTTAGAAAAAGTTTTTTGATGACCGTTTAGTACGTGAACACCAGGGGGCAGCAGGCAGCCTCAAGAAGTATAAATACAGTGCAAACGGATTAAATCAGGCTATCAGCATCCCCGCTTCCCCCCCACTTCCTCTGTGTTTGGAGGCCCCTTCCCACCCCCCAGCTCTGAACACGATGAATAATACCATGACACCTGGGCTCCCAGGCTCACTGTACCCTTCTCATAATAGCCAGGACATGGAATCAACCTATGTGTCCACTGATGGGTGAATGCATTAGGAAAATGTGGCAGATATACATTTAGGAATATCACTCAGCCCTTAAAATGTACGAAAGCCTGAAGTTCAAGCGTTACAGTAATTATAAAGATCATGGTCTGCTGTGATAACAAAAAGCAAGAAGTTATAGTAAAAGTATTCATTGATGAGGTAAAAAATTTAAACAAGTCATTGAAGCACCTTCAGTTCCTTTCCTGGTTCTCATTTTACTAAGGCAATAGCTCGGCTGCGTTTCTCTTTGAGAAATGCAAGGGTGACAGAAGAGACTAGCCAACACATGATCAGTGGGTATTTTGAAAACCAGCACAAAAGCTAGGGGATGTCCACTAGAATAAAGGACGAGAGTAACAGACTCCAAACAAATTCACATCGGCCCTTGGAGACAAGCTATTGAAAGAGCCAGTTCACAAAGAGGCAAGGAGGAGCTCACTGGAATGACTTATTCTCTCTTTCTGGCGATGCTTTGGTTAAAATGACTCTAACTTTAGTCTCTGTTTTGTTTTGTTTTTTACTTATTTGACAGGTAGAATTAGACAGTGAGAGAGAGAGACAGAGAGAAAGGTCTTCCTTCCGTTTGTTCACCCCCCAAATGGCTGCTTCGGCCAGTGCGCTGCACCGATCCGAAGCCAGAAGCCAGGTCTCCCACGCGGGTGCAGGGGCCCAAGCACCAGGGCCATCCTCCACTGCCTTCCCGGGCCACAGCAGAGAGCTGGACTGGAAGAGGAGCAGCCGGGACTAGAACCCGGCGCCCATATGGGATGCCGGCGCCGCAGGCAGAGGATTAACCAAGTAAGCCACGGTGCCGGCACCCTCAGTTGCTTACCAATGAATGAACTTACACTGACTGTGACGCCCACTAGTAACAGGAACAGCCAGCAGTGCACACTTCATGGCTGACTCATCTCATTCACCAATTTCAGGACAAAAAGCATCACTGGGGCCCAGAGGGTCAGCCTCTCCCTACCTGGGGAGAAGGTGAGCCTGGCCCACAGGTGCATCCTGGATAGCAGCCAGCCAGAGCAAGCCACAAGAAACCTTTTCCTTTAAAACCAGAAGCACGCTTGTCACGCTGGCCAAGAGACAGCAGGTGTGCAGACCAAAGCCATTGACAGCAGAGGCAGAGCCGAGAGCAGAGGAAAGTGCAGCCTGGTGTGACCGTCACACGACCCGGGTGGACTGGTGGTCACCGGGATCCCCACCCAGTTCCACAGAAAGGCAGGGAACTCTGACACGATTCTTATCAGGGCAAGGAGCAAATGGCACTGCTATTTATAAAACACAGAGATACAGATGGACCAATGCCATGACCTTGTGAAAAGTGAAACAAGGCACAACAAAGAACCAAGGAACTGCCCTGCCAAGACTATTCCTAGCACCCACCTTGTTTTATAAGATGAGGCCAAACATGGCCATGGACATAGCCACTTAGAAAACCAGCTGGTGGCGAAAAAGTGAATTCTTGACCCTGGCATCTGCACAAAGGGCTCAAACTCTCACCCAGCTGAGAAGGGCCACGACCTGGGGAATGTTGTCCAGCACTGCCAGCTGGGACTCGGTCACAGCCAAGAACTGCAGGCTGTGGACACTCCGGGGTGGCAGCCCATGGAACCACTCTGGGGCTGGTGTTTGGCACAACAGTGAAGACGCCACTCGGGACACCCGGTACAGCCTCTACTGGAGAGCCTGTGTTTGAGTTCAGTTCCGCTCCTGATTCCAACTTCTGCGCACCGAGGGAGGCAGTGGTGATGGCTCAAGAAATGGGTTCCTGCCATCACATAGGAGACCTGGATTGGGTTCTTGGCTCCTAGCTTTGGCTCCAGCCAGGGACTGTTGTGGGCATTTGGTGAATGAGCCAGCAGACAGAAGTTTTCTCTCTCTTTTTTCTATCTCCCCACCAAATAAACAAAAGAATGAAAGTTCTCAATAGGAACTCAAAAAGAACTTCAAACAAAATACAGTCAGAGGTGCTGACCAGGCAGCCACCACCAGAAGGCAGAAGGCCTGTGCCCCCAAATGCCTCGGCTAACACCCTGACATCACTCTGTGACTCTCTCTAGGAGATTGGACAGGAGTGGGTTCAAGGGAGGTGTGAGACACTGGGTAGGCAGAGGGAGAAACACAGCGGAAGAGAAAGGCGCAAACATGGGGTGAAGGGACATCCCCACCCCCAAATCAAACACTCTGGGTTCTGCCACTGCTGCCCGGGCCCTGCCTGGGTTTCGGCTTCGTCGCCCAGCTGGCTGGAAACCAGCAGGGATTCCTGTGTCTCCCACGTTGCTCTAACTCCCTTCCTGGGGACAGTGTTAAGGAACATGACCTGGAGTCATTCTCGCTTCTGGAGCAGGACCAAGGGTCTGCAAGTTAGCACCTGTCTGTGTCAGAGCTGCTCTGGAGCTGGGGCCAGTGTTTAAGGACGGGCACTTATTTCGTGAGTCCTTTCTAAGAACCCACAATGGCCAGCTTTGTTCTATAAGGATGCTCCAAAACCGGTCATGGAAAAATGGAACCACAAGATACATTTAACCCATTTAAGTGTTACCATATTTTGTATCAGGAGTAACATATCCTTTGAAAAATCTAAAATACCCATACAAAATTCTAGCTACAAAGGTCTACCTTGCTACTAGTTCAGAAAGCAGAGGCATTACACAATACCCGGAGAGGGCCCAACTTCTGAGAGTCCTCGCTGAAGCAGACAACAGCGTGCGCTTCTATCAGATGGTGATAAGCAGCTCTTTCTGCCCTCCCCTAAAATGCTTACCTCCTCCAGAAGCCGAGTGACAGCGTCGATGTCATTGTACGTCTTAGTCATCTGGCCAACTCTTTCAGCACATAGCACTGTAAGGAGTAAAAGTGACAATGAGACCTAGGACACACACCTGCCAGACAAACGACCCCATCTGGAAAAGCACCCTGAGGTTGTGTTCCTGTGCTAGCACGCAGGGCCACTGACTTTCCTGGGTTCAGCCCACACTGTGTTCAACACCACGGGGTTTCACTTTCCAGTTCCAGGTGTGAGATCTAACTGTGGGGGATGGGTGCTATCCCTGTATAGCCTTACACTGTGGGTCTGTGTGGGGGTGCACACGCGTGTGCATATATAAAGGCAGTATGAGGGCCAGGTGGTGGGGTAGAAGGGCTCTGGCCTCCAATGAACTCAGCAAACTCAAGTGCATGGGGCAGAGGTCAGGTGGCAGCACAGCCCCTGTATGCAACCTACCAGAAAGGCCTGCAGGGCTGCACCCCACCAGCCACACAGCCCCAGCCGCATGGACAGAGGGGTCCTTCTGGAAGCACCGATTGGATCTCATGACAGCACGGCCCCCTCTGCCCATCTCATCCTGACACTGAGTCTAAGGAATGGCTTCCATACTATGAAAAACAAGGCAATCTATTTTTAACATCTATACCAAAATGACCATAATCTTTGCCCACCTACACACACACTCACATCCACTGTGGTCAGAGCAAGAAGCACAAAAGCCACCCTAGAACTGTGTCTCTTTTACTCCTTCCACTGAGAAAAAAAAAAAAAAAAAGGATTGTGCAATGAAAGGCTTTAGTCTGCCAAAAAAAAGAGAGAGAGAGAGAGAGAGAGAGAGAGAGAAATCTCAGGCTTGTCTAATTTTAAATCAATAGCAAGGACTAGATTTGCAGTTCAACAAAAGGTAGCATTGCCTTTTATTCTATGGAGGAAGGAGTGAATGCAAACAGATTTAGGGTCAAAGAGCATCCATTCTGACACCTGTCACTTTGGGGCTGCATAATAACTCCTCAACAAGGCTTTGTGAGCAAGACTAACTCTGTTGCAAGCTGACACTTTGGCAATGACCCAAGCCCCCGGAGGAAAGCAAATGGGAATTGCAATGCTGCACTAAGTCCAAGTTGGGCGCATAGCAAGTGGAATTCAATAGGTCTGTAAATATTTCATGAAACACCAGTAGAGAGCACCCTGGCAAATGAGCTCAGTCAAACCTGATCTGTTGGAATGATTTCTGAGCTTAAGGAGGAGACCTGAAATCTGGTTCTAAATCTGAAACTGTAGCCTCCCCCCCCCCCCACCCCGGGGAGGCAGGCTCCCTGCTGGGGTTTGCTCTCCACCCAGCCCTATCACCTGCCTCACAGCAGAGAGAAAAGTCCATCACCCGGGGCATCGTCTTTGCCTCTCACTTAGGCAGAGCTGCCAGGGAGGAGAGAGAGACTGAAAAGGGTGGGTTTCAACCAGAATCTAGCTCACGGGCTCAGGGCGGGTGAAGGCTCCTGTGCCTCGGGCAGGAGTTAGCGCTCGTCCTGTGCCGCTGTGATCCTGCCAGACAGCAGGAGCTGGAGCTGTAGTCTGCTCCAGTACCGTGTCAGTCCGAGACGACACTCATCTCCCCAGCTAATGTCTTAAGATCACTGTCATTACCCATACAGGCGGGCATGTGTGGCTAATTCTATGCAGTCGTAAGAAATAATCCACAGGAATCCCATAGATCCTGAGGCAGGTTCCCGTGTACTGAGATTCGGCAAAGTTATATACCATGACCAGGATGCTGACATCTATCTGATTCGCGGTCTTATTCAGATTTCCCCAGTTTTAACCGTACTGGGTTAAGTGAGTGTGTGTATGTGTGTAGCACTAGACAGTTTTAATCCCCTGTGCAGCTTCATGTACCTACAACCATCAGGACCCCTTTGTGTTGTCCTTTTATCAAATAATTTTAAAAATCTTTACCATATTTTTAACACTTAAACTCAATACAATGCATGCATGGGCCAATGCTCTTCCCAGCATTATTCTCACCAGGCACACAGTGCAAGGAGGCCAGGTGTGCCCTGTCATATCCCTGGCACGGCGCCCCTTCAGCTGGGGGTGCTCAGGGGCAGGCCTTCCTGGAAGCCCCAGGCCCTCTGGGTCTAACTACACAAGTCAGAGGCATCAGTGAAAAAAACAAACACGACAATGTACCTCAAGCTGTGAAAGTACGTGATTATTCCAGCTATGTTTTTAAAGATACACATAATTCCAACAGGGGGAGGAGAAATGTATAAATTTATAGTACATAGAAAAAGAGTAAAGATAGCCACAGAATCACTGATGTTTGGATAAGATTGCAAGTTTTCACCTTCTTTTGCATGTGTGTGTGAGTTTAAAGAATTTCTGTAGTGACCCTGCACTGATGGGGAAAAAAACACAACATTTTCCATAAAGTACATAGTTGATAATAAGACAGAAGGTTGCCGGCACCTTGGCTCACTAGGCTAATCCTCCGCCTGTGGTGCTGGCACCCTGGGTTTTAGTCCCGGTTGGGGCGTCGGATTCTGTCCCGGTTGCTCCCCTTCCAGTCCAGCTTTCTGCTGTGGTCCGGGAGTGCAGTGGAGGATGGCCCAAGTGCTTGGGCTCTGCACCCACATGGGAGAGCAGGAGGAAGCACCTGGCTCCTGGCTTCAGATTGGTGCAGCGCGTCGGCCGTAGTGGCCATTTTGGGGGGGGTGGGGTGGTGAACCAACGGAAAAGGAAGACCTTTCTCTCTGTCTCTCTCTCTCTCACTAACTCTGCCTGTCCAAAAAAAAAAAAAAAAAAAAAAAAAAAAGATAAAAGAAAAAGACAGGAGGTCCTGGGAGCCTTCCTGAGCTTATTACAACAGAAATTAATAACAGCAATAGGAGCACTTACACATATAAACTCATGGACAGCAATTCTGAATCTACAGGTACAGTGCAATGTGCTGGCCGTGTACACTGTGTCTTGACCGGCTCAGGGTGTTCCCAGGCAGATCCTGACCAGGGCCAGGCACCATTCAGAGACCTCAGTATGGACAATCTCACGTCGCCCTCTGCGCACGACTAAGGGTGGGCACTGACATGGACACAAATGGGAAGCCAAGGCTCAGAGCCGTTAAGTAGCTTGCCCGGTGCCACACAGCCAGTGGGCAGTAAGTTTATAAAACAAGAACAGACTCCTAGCAGAGGCAGCAGCTAATGTTTACAGCACCCCTATTATGCTAAAGGATTGAACCCGCTTCCTCAATTCATCCCCACAATAACCCTGCAAGGTAGCTCCTCCACACCATGAATAATCTGATGTTCTGGACCCAACCAGGTCACACAGGGAGAGAGGCTGCACCACAGGGGCTGAGCTGAGGCCAGCCTGGCTCGTGCACTCAACAAGTGAGCCATAAAGGAACAAGGACAAGGTAGGGCCAGCGCCAATCAACAAGGTTAAGGACATGTGCAAACAGGGCAAGACGCCCGTGTGGCATGGGGGAAGAAAGACTCCTGACCCTGGGGGCTTGTGTTCTCCTAGGAGACTGTCCCAAGGTCACCAGGCCCTGAGAAGGCCTCTTAATGCCTGCATTTCCTCTTCCTGGAGCCGAGCAAAGAGTGTGGGAAAATAACAAGCGAGGCCTTTGCAGGGAGGTCAGCACAGGCTGTGCTTTGCCAGTGCAGCCGCTCTGGATGCTCCATCTACAATAAGCTGTGGCCGGGTCTCTCTCGCCAGGGGAGCGGCTCTGCAACTGCTGGTTGCATCTCTCACCCCCAAAAGTGTGCCCCTTGCCCCCTAAAAAGTAAAGGGGCAGCCATACACCCCCACAGTAACTTAGTACTCAAAAATTAGGACCAAAAATGTTAGACATAGCCTGTCCGCTACAGAAAAGTAGATGGAAGAGAAAGTTCATGAAAAATGCATAACCCGGAGAAGCCACGCACCGATTTCAAACTTACTGCACCTAAATACATCTACCGTTTAGTTCCATTTTCTGAACTTTGTGAAGTCCCTGTGTACACACACTGCGCTTCTTGCACCGTCAAACCTGCAGGAAATGATGCCCCATCTCCTGCACCAGGCTCTGCGCTGAACCCGAGGGTTGCCTGCCCTCCTGTGGCAGCACAGACACCAGGGCAACCTGGGGCAGGCATGGGGGGATTGATTTCAGGGCCTGGCAGCCCCCTGTAGAGGCCATGGACTTTTATCATGGGCAATGGAAAGTCACTTGAGATTTCTCAAAGGGACAGCGTCCATGGGAGATTTGTAGTTCAAACAACACTGTGGCTTCCATGTGGAGCAATGGGGGAGGGGAGCAGGGCCAGGTAGAGAGACCAATGTCAAGGCTGCTGGCCTAAAGGCGGGCTCTTTCCTTGAGAGACTGCAGAGGTCTGACTGAGCGGGAGGTAAATCAAAATGTGTAGGACCTGGGGTTCTTGCTGGGACAGGAGCCATGGATCTCCTGGGTCTGGCACCTTCTGTTGAGACAGGCAGGTGCAGCCCGACAGAAGCAAGATAGGGCCAGCACTGGAACAGCCACTGAGGTCACCGTGGAATGGCGTGCTGGGCGTGGGGCTGTCCACAATCCACTGCGGCAGGAGGCCTAGTGGACAAAATGCCCTGCCATGCCCCCCAGGAGCTGCAGGTGGTTTTGGTCTGGGAGAATCCACTTTGAAGCGAGAGGAGACTGGGTTATCATCAGGAAGGCAGGTGCAGTACCAGACTCTGGAGCCAAACTGGAACCAGCAGGCCTGGGCTGGCTGAGCATAGGGACGGAGACCTGTGACGAGGCTGTCACAGCTCACTGGATTCACAGGGTGGACAAAATTCTGAGCGGCACTGGAACTAGAAAATCAGGAGTGCAACTGTGATGCAAAGTAAACTTTGCCCCAAACGATTTTTAGAACAAATGCTGGCATCCATTCTTCCAGGTATGCGCACAACAGGAGCCACCAGCCCAAAGCAAGTTCCAATCACCCACATATAGTGTGAGGTCCCACACAGGAACAGGTGCCTGTCTCACGCCATCTGTGACAAGCCACCTGCACACTTTGGCCTCAACAGTCTTCCTGGGGCTTCAACAAGAAGCCCTCACTCCATTCACCTTAGTGGAGGGTTTCACAGGGTTGTCCAAACAGCTCTCACCACTCCTTAACCCACTCCTGACAACACTTTTGCCATTAACGTCAGCTTCACCTATCTCTATGAATATAGGAATGAATGACTATTTTAGACACACACACATTCACACATGCACACGTGTGTGCGTATCTGTGTGTACCAAAATGAAAACACCTTAAGCCCTCTAGAAGACAAGATTTCCTCGGAACTCAAAGACCAGGCAGCCAGCATCCACGAACAGACAGGGCTGTCTGCGGTCTCCCTTACTAACAGCCGATTTCTTCAATTAAAACAGTATTTCTCAACATTTTTTTTTTTTTTGTATAATCTAGCGCCATCTGCCCTCCCCAAACTATTTTTCCTTCTATCTTCTGCACCTTAACACATTATTTTACAAAGGTCAAATTTTATTTTCTGTTATTTTCCTTAGAGAAACAAACAGGTGTATTCAATAAATGCTCAAAACAGACCCTCAGGAACCCTGACACGCCCAGCCGAGGCAGAGCTGGTACCTCAGGGACACAGAAAAGCCTGGTCTGCAAACCAGCAGACTCACCCCTCTCACCCTGACCCAGAGCCGCAGTGGGCAGGGTGGAAAAGAATCCCCACGTCTGGCCCCTGGCGCTCCACGAAGTCTAAGGGGCCTTGCCGAAGTCAGCAGAAATGGAATTGAAAGGTAAATTTTAGTGCAAACAATTGTGAAATCGACACATATAAAAGAGCTGCAAAAAGTTCATGCAAAGTTCATATTACAAAAAAACTATGCATGGATTTCCAATTTTTTTTTTCTTTGCACTAAAGCTTATCTTTTTTTTTTTTTTTTTTTTTTTTTGACAGGCAGAGTGGACAGTGAGAGAGAGAGACAGAGAGAAAGGTCTTCCTTTTGCCGTTGGTTCACCCACCAATGGCCGCCGTGGCTGGCGTGCTGCGGCGGGCGCACCGCGCTGATCCGATGGCAGGAGCCAGGAGCCAGGTGCTTTTCCTGGTCTCCCATGGGGTGCAGGGCCCAAGCACCTGGGCCATCCTCCACTGCACTCCCTGGCCACAGCAGAGAGCTGGCCTGGAAGAGGGGCAACCGGGACAGAATCCGGCGCCCCGACCGGGACTAGAACCCGGTGTGCCGGCGCCGCTAGGCGGAGGATTAGCCTAGTGAGCCGCGGCGCCGGCCCTAAAGCTTATCTTTCAAACTCTGTTCTCCAGGAACTTTTTGAAGCACTCTCACAAACTTAACACATTCTTAACTGTTTGCCCTGTCCACGAGGGGAAGGCATGGAGGTTCAGAACCTCAGAGCCATA
This sequence comes from Oryctolagus cuniculus, assembly GCF_964237555.1. Classification (NCBI taxonomy): domain Eukaryota; kingdom Metazoa; phylum Chordata; class Mammalia; order Lagomorpha; family Leporidae; genus Oryctolagus; species Oryctolagus cuniculus. Next base: position 105,674,441 of record NC_091441.1, read on the forward strand.
GGTAAAAGGCTTCCCTTTAAATTCTAAATGAGTCCCCATTTGTGCTGAGTTTCTGGGCATCACAAAATAGATGCCCTTCTAAGCTTTTGTGCAGTTGTTTTGGATTTCATTAATCCCTGCTCTGCTTAGAAACCTTGCCCACAATTGCCACGTCCTACAAGGAGCAGCTTCATCCCATGGGACACACAGGGACCACAGTCACCACGTCCCACCTCTCAATTCGCGCCTCCTCGCACCTACCGCCCAGACGCAGCCACAGCATCCACAGCCGGCGGTGCCCCTGCAGGTGTCTGGCCTGGCACCTGCGTGCCCGCTCTTTGCTCCTGGAGGGTCTGTCTTCCTCCCACTTCTCCATCTGGGGATTTCCTGCTCTTCCTGCGGCCCACAGAGAAGGTGCGGTGGACACCCTGACCAAGCCTCAGCTTTTCTGCCTGCTTTTGTAAAATTTGCAGTTTTTCCGGTCTGCTGCAGACATCAAGATCGGGCTGATTAGGCAAAGTGCTTTTGATGAGGGGGGCAGCTCTTGCTAATCTCAGGCAAACGCGGGGCGGGTAAGTTAGACACAGCCCCTCCCCACAGCGTTATCACGGGGAAACCAAGACTCTGGGAAGTCTGATGAGCTGGGTAAGGTCACAAAGACAGATTCTTGCAGTCTCCGAAGGATCTTCTGGAGGGAAATGAATGCATATGTCCTCACATAACCCTGTAGGCAACTGGTGAGCAGTCATCAAAATGTGGCACAATCCAGGCAATGGAATATTATTCAGCCACGAAAAAGAACAAAGCACTATTACATGTCACAATGTGGATGGAACTCAAAATCTTGTGCTAAGTAAAAACCAGACACAAAAACTGCCATACAGCATTGAGTGTAGTCACATAAAATATCAGAAGGCAAACCGTAGATATGGGAAGTATGTGAGTGGTTTTGCAGGACCGGGGGTAGCAGGTGGAGTTTGCTGTAAATGGGCATGACGGATCTTACTGGGAGGATGCAAAACTCTTAGACTGGATGACTGTGGTGGTTACACAACTCAGTAGATTCACAAAAATCCACTAAACTGTCCATTAAAGCGTGGGAATTAAAAAAATTTATTTATGTATTTGCAAGGCACAGAGAGAGGGGAAGGAGGGAAACACAAAGAGACAACTCTTCCATCTGCTGGTTGCTCCCCAAATGGCTGCAATGGCTGAGGCTGGGGCCTGGAACTCCAAGTCTCCCACGTGGGTGCAGGGGCCCAAGTACCTGGGCCATCTTCTACTGCTTTCCCAGGAATATTAGCAAGGGAGCCGGATGGGAAGTGGAGCAGCAAGGGCTCAAACCAGCACCCACCTGGTGCCAACAATGCAGGGGGCTGCTTAACCTGTTGCGCCATAATACTAGTCCAATCAAGTGAGTGAATTTTACAGCATGTAAAGTACACTTCGACATTTTTATGTTGCCAAATAACATGCAAACAAGCCACCCCACATTCCAACTACTTCCTTGTGAATGAGACAAAGAGAAAACATTCTTGTGTTATCTCAGCCCCTGATTGAGCCTTCCCTGGGCCACAGTGGTACTGTCAGACGGCGACTTAGTTTAGGAATCACCAGTCACCCCGGAAGAACCACACTGGGGTGGGCGTTTGGCACAAAAGTTAGGCTGCCACTTGGGCTGCCCACATCCCACATCAGAGTGCCTGGGTTCGAGTCCTTTCTCTGCTCCTGATCCCAGCTTCCTGTAAAAGTACACCCCAGGAGGTGGTGATTCTGCTAGCTGGGTCCACTGCCACCCACACGGGAGACCTGGATTGAGCTCCTGGCTCCTGGCTTTGACCTGGCGCAACCTTCACTGTTGTGAGCATCTGGGGAGTGAATCAGTAGATGGGGGAGTGCTCTCTCTTTCTCTCTCTTGCAAACATGTAAAATAAATAAATAAAAACTAAAAAGAAAAAAGAAACCAACCCTGATTAGGAATCCATACATGCACTCATTGGCCCCATAGAGATTAAATTATTTTCAACTAGAGAACTACCATTAAAATTGGGTCAGATGGAAGAAAGAATTCAGGACACACCCATAAAAAAGCCAAGGGCCACCCTGTCCAAGTTTAGGAGTCTGACTTTGAGCCCTCTTCCTGGGCACACACAGCTCTTCTTCATCTCCTCACTGTCCCTCTGAGGCTTGGCCAAGTCCCCCACCAGACTGCTGTCCTGCAATATTTATTTTCACAATAATTTGGACAAAATAAGCCAAGAGAATTAACTCCTAAGACCTGTAAGACACACATTTCTTGGTTTCAAAAACAACAAAGCAGAACCATTCTGATGCAGCCCTTGAAGTGGATACTGGACTAGGGTAATGGCTCACAGCAATGAAAACAAAACAAAATGGAAGAACAATTTATTTTCATTGGTATTTAAATGTCCTCATGTCAAAAATGACAACAGCACAGCCACACCAACCCTACAGAGTCACACATGTCCCCTAGCCCCTCCCGCTCGGAAAACAGCCAGGTCTTATCCATGTTGATACTCAATAACATAAAACAAAACCAAAAAAGGCAAGGCAGGTGGCCATTTAGCCTGGTGGCTACGATGTCTCTGTCCCACATCAGAGTACCTAGGTTTGACTCCTGGTTCTAGCTCCTCACGCCAGGTTCCTGCTAATGCAAATTGTGGGAGGCAGATGGTGATGGCTCACATGGGAGACCAGGGTTGCACTCCTGGCTCCTGGCTTTGGCCTTGGCTGGTGTGAGCATCTGGAGAATGAACCAGTGGATGGGAGCTGTCTATTCTCTGTCTTCTCTTTATCTCTGTCTCCTTCTCTCTTCTTTCTTTCTCTCGCTCTCTCTTCCCCATCAAATAAATAATTATTTAAAAAACAATTGCAAAGAACAGCTCATTTCTAATCACTACCCTATCTTATTGTCTCAAGATAAGCATCCATCTTGCTCCTGGACAGTCCCCTCCCTGACCCAAGGCTGAATGCAAAGGAGAAATCACATCTGGAATGGGGAAGGAGAGCTCAGGTCCAACGCGACACACAGGAAGTTGCCAGGGAAGACACCTTCACGGAGGCAGCCATGGTCTCAGGCCAGAAGCCAACAGGCCGAGGGCTCCCACTCTTCCATGAGAAGCCCTTGTGTCTCATGGCTCTTGGGTGAAAACACACTGGAAGGTCTCTGGGTCAGTGGTGGGGGCAGCTCAGCACAAAGTCCAGCACAAAGAGCAGTCTGCCTGGCCATAACCCGTGTCCACGCAGCGCCCAGCCTCTCCGCGGACGGGCGGGAGCGAAGTGCCCCTCGCCGACAACAGAGCCCCACACGGTGCAGCTCTGGCTTCATTCCACTGTTCAGTAGGACCGCGCTCAGCTCAACTATTTCTCTGGCTCACTCTCCCGTGCCTCAGTAGGCTGAGAGCTTGGCACCAGTGCAACTTCTTGACAAGGCAGAGAAAACATGAAATGACTGTTAGGGTGACCACAGCACGCCAACTGCTGCCCTGGGCACCTGACTACACACATGAGTGTTCTTTCACTGAAAATTCAGAACAACCCCACTGAACAAACGAGACAGGAGAGAGGCCAAGGTCAGGTGGGGCAGAACTGTGGACTTGGACGGGAACTTGGACTTGCACACTGCAGTCAATTTCCCAGCTTCAGACTGGAACACCCAGCGTGGGTCTCTGGTGTCCATGTATCTATCACCAGGCCTAGAGGGACTGACTCACTGCTGAATGCCGACCCTGTCCCATCTCCTTCAGTGTTTCCATCCATCCTGCATTCTCTGCTGTCCCATCTGAGACAGGAAGACAGAGCCCAAGGTCACAGAGCTCTGGTGGGAGGGCCTGATCTGCTGACCCCCCAAGTGGGGACTCCCGAAGATACCTATTGGGTAAATAAATGAACCCTACTCTCAAGGCTCTCTTGACCTAGAAGAGCAGGTGAATAAATTAGCTTAAGACAGAGAAGCAAGAGGAGCTAGGGGAGAGATGCTGCTTGCCGTTGCTGAGGAGTTCAGGTCTAGGGTGGCAGAGGGACAGGGGATAGGACCCCAAGACACAGGGATCATGGGGGAGCTTTGCCCTTAGGCAGTCTTGGGGTGAAGCTGGTGCTCCCGTTCTAGATAGGAAAACCAGCTGCAGATGGTAGCCATGGATACGCCGAGAACCAAACAGGTACAACAAAACTACCAGCCAAGGGACCTTTGTCACCGTGCCTGTGGTTGGCACTGATAAGCCGGCTCGACTCCTCTGCCATCCTTGACTCTACGAGAAAGTTGGGCAAGCGCCCTTGAGTGCCACTGGCCACCTATGTTAACAAGAGACCCCAGGCCTCTTCCCTGGGGCTGGCATGTCCACTCCACAGCCTGCACAGACCTGAGGCATCTCAGCCAGCTCCGGACTCAGTGCCCAGGGATGTAGCTGCTCTCCATGGGCCGGCCCAGCCCTGCAGCCCAGGAGGGCCCTGGCCAGCTGGAGAACGGTGCTGTGTCTGCGCAGTGTGGCTTCCCCAGCTTGCCTTGGAAACAATTAGAGAATGGGGATGGTCGCCACTGGACACAGGAGGCCGGGACGGGGCACTCCATCAGGCTGTGGGTTCCCTGCCCCAAGTGGCATTGTGTTTGTCTGTTTTTCCAGACTGTCAGCTCTGGTTAGCACTCAACACCTGGGAACTGCCCTTTGTGCAAAAAGGACCAATGTTGTGTACTCATCTACTACATACACTCAGCACTAAAGAGAGGGGATGGGCCTGCTCTTAAGGCCTGAGGTCTCAGGGACCCTACAGGGGATGCTCAGCAGACTCCAGAGGTCTTCCAATCCTGCTGCCTCCTGAGCCACCCTAAATGACACCAGCCAGACATATATCGACTCTTCTCAACACAGGGTGAGCGCCTCAGGAGTGCCCAGGTGAGAAGAAATGAGGAAGCCAGCCCCGCCTCCTTCCCTTAGGCATCTCCAGAGGGCTAAGTTACTGCTTGAGACACCGGCACCACCTGTAAGTACAGGTTCAAGTCCCAGCTGCTCCTTTAATGACCCAGCTCCCTGCTAACGCACCTGGGAAGGCAGCAGAGGACGGCCCAAGTGCTTGGGCTCCTGCCGCTCATGTGGGAGACCCAGATGGAGTTTCTGGCTCCTGGCTTCACCCTGGACCAGTCCTGACTGTTGTGGCCATGTAAGGGAGTGAACCAACAGATGGAAGATCCCCCCCGCCATGTCTGCCGTCACTGCCTTTGAAATAAATAAATCAGTAAAATATTAAAAAAAAAAAAAAAAAAAAGATTGGAATTTGTCTTGTGCAACAAACCACAAGGAACTGGCAGTGAAATTCCACTTTTCCCCACCTGTTCCTCATGCTGGTGCTGGGACTCAGGCACAGACAGGTGTGGCAGCGACTCCCTTGGCAATGTCAGCCTGTCTGACCTTCCGGTGTAGGGTGCTGGCTAAAGCAAACACAGCCCTCCACTCCGAGAGCACTGCTCGCTCAGCACTTGGGATTAAGCCGTCCCTAGCACTGGACAAGTTATCTGTGACCAGCAGACACTGAGCCCAAATCCTGCCTGTCCTTGTGAACACAGTCAGAGCATGGCCACCTCTCCCTGTGCCCAGTCCCTGGCAAGCACCCACCTTGTGGGTAAAGAGGATTAAATGAGTTCCTACTAGGGAAGGGCCTAGAACTCTGCTTATCATCAGGGTGTGGTGGAAGGCAGACCCCTAAACCAGGGTGAGGGCCCTGCTCTGTGCTCACAGCTAGAAAACTCTGGCCACAGCCAACTTAGTTGAGCCTCAGGTGCTTTGATGACAAAATGGGAGACAGGCTCCAAAATGAGTTCATTTTATTTTACAGAAAGAACGAAGTGGGGTGGCAATCACTGTTAGCGCTCCATTGACTGCATGGCTAAGAATATTTTACTGGAGAGAGGGTGGGAAGTGGATGGGAGCAAATAAGAGGAGGAAGAAGTGTAGCTGTCCATCACCAGATGGTAAACCCCGCACAACATCTCCCATCCACGAATTCTCCTGCAAGGCAGACACGCTGGTCTTTGCGAGATATGGCTGAGCACCAGACAGTGTGTGCCGGTGTCACACGGAGGGCGTGTGTGCAACCCAGATCCCTGGGCCCTGCCCTACGGTTTCTGATCCAGCTGGTCCGGGGTGGGGCCCAAGAACAGGCATTTTCTCTCTGGTTCCCGGGTGATGCTGATGTTGTGGGCCGGGGACCCTGCTTCGAGAAGAGTGAGCACCATGGTTAAGAGCACAGGGCTCTCCACACAGCCTGGAACCGCCCCCTAGCTCCATGACATCCTGGACGAGCTATTTTAGCTTCCTCCTGCAAGCCTATAAAATAGGAAGTCTAAAAGTATGAAAGCTCCTATGGTGGTTTTATGGGCTCAGGGCATGAATCCACATTAATTAGTTAAAATGGGGCCTGGCACACAGCAGGTGCACAGTGACCCTCATCATCATCATCACCATCATCATCACCACCTGACTCTCAACCAAAAAAAAAAGTTTTTACACAGAGAGCTATATGGAGAGACAGTGTGTACGTTTATACATATGTGCGCATATGGGAAATGTATACAACAAAAATGTTTCCTTCCCTCGACTAGGATACATGGCCGAGTTCCAGACTCTCAAACAGTCTTTGGAATTACTGGCTTTAAAATGCCTTGCTGCGTATGCCTTGTGGCACGGCTCCTCTCACGCCTGCACGTGCATGCCCACCACTCGCTAAACGCAGACTGGGGCTTCTGTGTCTCTAGCAAATTGACAGGTGGCACTAGAGCAGGTCCCACTTGGGGCTGCGTGGAGAAGCTGATCCAGTTAAATCTGGGCTGGCCCCAGTCCTACAAGAGCAGATGGGTGCATCTCTCTCTCTCTCTCTCTCTCTCTCTCTCTCTCTCTGTTGATCGCTTCCAGGGACCCAGCAAGGACACCACTGTCAGGCTGTCACTCCTTCCTCTTCCCTTCACCCCAGGGACACCAGCAAGGAAGCACTGGCTCTCTTGTGGCCTGTCCCACTGTCCCTCCGTTCTGTAACAAGACAGTCTTATCTGTCCTGGAGGTGAAGCTCATATTTTCAGGCCAGTAACCTCAAAAGAAAACCACGGGTTACAAACCGTTTTGGAAATTAACAGCATCCTGAGACGTGAAAACAGACCCTTCAGAAGTCTGAAAACGCATTCTGACTGTTTTGACTCAAGACACCAAGGGGTCACTGCTTAAACGGCTTCTCCTCACCAAGTTCCCCTTTCTCAGGCCTGTGGGTGACAGCCCCAGGAGCCGGACCAGGAAACTCACACCTGCATGTGGACACCCCCTTGTCTGACACCCACACGCTTCCTCCCAGAGAAGCCCTCGGAGGTGCCCCATGATTTCAACCTCTTTGAAAGCATCCCAAGTTTTTGTTTTTTTTTTCAACCCTATTTCAAAGCAGTCATTAATATTTGTTTAAGTAGACACTGCTGGCGCAAAAGCACGCTTCATTTAACCACCACTGGATCTCTTGTCTATGAAATCATCATGAGAATAACTGACAACCTGAAAACTGAGTGCTAGAATGGCACAACGGAGAAGAGAAACTACCAGTATTTGCAACAGCATGGATGGATTCCAGAGGCCAGACACGCTGTAACCACACACTCTGCTTTGGCTTGCACGGATCAGGAAGTGGCAGAGCAAGTTGGGACAATGGCTTCTGGGGAGGCAGACGTAAACCAGAAACGGCTGCTCCTCAGGCTGGGGTGGGGGTGGGGGGTCTCATAGGGGCATCAGTGAGCCATTCGCATAAGGGCCCTGTACTCCAAGCTATATCTCAGATGGAAATACCAGACACACGCGTTGTGAAATCATAGCAGCCCAGCCGGTTTAGACACAAACAGAAAGGGATCAGATGCGAGCAAAGGACAGAATTTACCCTCCTCCAAGAAGTCCAGAGTGTCGACGCATGGCTGCTTGCTGGTGGGTCTCCTCTCTTCATCCTGGCCATCATATTCAAAACACTCCTCTTCCCCTCCTGCGTCTCCCAGGGACATTGCTGAAGTCGTCCCAAAGCGAAAACATCATCTTATGGGGTCATCCTTCGGGAAGCTCTTGGCTGCCTGTCCCCAGGAGCCATTGGGGCCAGGGGCCCACAGGGCTGACGCTGGGCCCAGCCCCGGGGCCGTGCACCTGCCCCTGGCTCAGCTGGAGTGGAGCAGCAGCTCACACAGTGTCATTGGCCCAGCATCACTCAGGGAGGACCTGGAAGGGGGTGTTCCCCAAGGAGGGGCGGGGTGGGGCGGGGCAATGAGAAACACCTGTTGGGAACAAGAATGCCCTGACCAATGCGGTGGAGCAAAGGGGAGCCCAGCAGTCATCGGGAACGGGACCTGTCAAGCTGTCCCTAGGGAGCAACAAGGAATGGTAGCTTCCTGGAGGTTTCTTAGCAACAGCACAGGACAATACAAGCCAAGCCTTCAGCGGGTACACCTGTCAAAAGGTGGGGCACGAGTGGAGGAGTTGCCCTGGTGAAAGATTGCCCAACAAACAGCCTCAGAAGAGAGATTTCCTGTGGGCGAGCTGCTGGAGCAGCAGGGACAAGTGGGACTGCCGCTGACGCCTGACAACACCACCGAGCAGGCAAGGAGAGCCTGTGTTCCCACAGTTACAGCCGCCGCTGCCTGGGTTGAGCTGAGTTCATCTGTTCCTTCTTTGCTAACAACCAATTGCATTTTCTCTTTATCAACCTGCATTCTAAAAAATAAAATAAAATAAAATCCCGCTCTCACCCTAAATCTGCACTTTCTTAAATTTGTGAAGATCCATTTGAACTGCTAGAATAAGGCATGGAAAAAAAAAAAAAAGAGAGAGAGAGACCGCTAAGGACTAACAATAGCTTGCTGTGTGGCTGAAGAAAAGATTCTACAGCTGAACTGCAAATCTCAATACCAATTCCTCCATACTATTTGCTTTTGCCTGTAATGGTGAGACTGGCAGGTGCTTCCGTCCAACCCTCTAAGAGGTGGCCCCAAGCGCTGGTATCTTGGAGAATCACAGCTCATTCAGGAACCTCTCAGCTCCACCGTGCTGGGTCTGCTCGCTCCTCAAAGCTCTGTGTTGCACCTATGCTGTCTCTCTGGCAATTCACCTCCCCCAGTCAACCAGGAGGGGAGACTTTAGCAGAGGCAAGATCATACTAAAAGACTTCTCTGCACAAGTTCAGGGCCTATGCCTCATGCAGCTTTGAACGCCCAGAGCTGAGGCCTCTGATAGGCAGCTGAAAGGCTACCTCATAAAGACTCCCATAGGATCATACAGAAATGCCTGCAGGTAGAAAAACAGAATCCAACAAAGACTTTATTAGAAAATGAAAACACAGGGACATAGGCATTCTCTGGTTAAATTTCTGGAACTTGAAAGTGATCGCTTTATTTTATCAGACATACTTTTTTTTTTTTTTAAAGCAGAGTGGACAGTGAGAGAGAGAGAGAGACAGAGAGAGACAGAGAGAAAGGTCTTCCTTTGCCGCTGGTTCACCCTCCAATGGCCGCCGTGGCCAGTGCGCTGCAGCCGGTGCACCACGCTGATCCGATGGCAGGAGCCAGGTACTTACCCTGGTCTCCCATGGTGTGCAGGGCCCAAGCACTTGGGCCATCCTCCACTGCACTCCCGGGCCACAGCAGAGAGCTGACCTGGAAGAGGGGCAACCGGGACAGAATCCAGCGCCCTGACCGGGACTAGAACCCGGTGTGCCGGCGCCGCAAGGCGGAGGATTAGCCTAGTAAGCCGCGGCGCCGGCCAGACATACATTTTAAAGGCCCAGATCTGGGCTGGGCAATTGGCCAAGCAGTTAGGATGCTGGTTAAGAAATCCACATCCCACATCAGAGTGCCTGGGTTTATTTCCTGGCTCAGCTCCTGCCTGCAGCTTCCTAATGCAGACACAAATAATTGGGCCATAGGGGAGACCTGGTTTGAGTTCCTGGTCTCAACCCAACCCAGCTCCAGCCCTTACAGGTACTTGGGGAGTGGACCAGTGATGCTTCTCAAATAAAATAATTAACTTTTAAAACGACACATTCTTTGTAAAAAGGAGGTAGAGTATAATTCAGAAGCAACAAATTCAAGATCACATTTTGAACAATGGCAGATTCTTGAAATACAGTGTGTACGAAAACACACACTAGGGGAAACAAATCCTTCTTTAATCTCTACAAACGTTAGCAAACTGGACTTGTTAATTCACTTCAAATGACAGCGGACATGTGAATCAGGTCTTCCAGAGGAGAGGAGAGGCTGTGCTGTACCTCTGTTAAGGCAGGGAAGGAAGAAGCACCTGACCCAGGGCAGGACTCCGCAAGCGCCAGACTGGAAGATGTGTGGGACGCCATGCCGGGCCACAGGCTCTATCAGTGAGAACAAAAGTTGATTTCAGGGCCAGCACTGGGGAGCAACAGGTTAAAGCCTGCAGTGCTGGCATCCCATATGGGCCCTGGTTTCAGTCCCAGCTGTTCCACTTCCAATCCAGCTCCCTGCTAATGCACATGGGAAAGCAGCAGAAGACAGCCGAAGTCCCTGGGCCCTGGCACACCCATGTGAGGACCTGGAAGAGGTGGGGAGTGAACCAGTAGATGGAAGACCTCTCTCTCTCTCACTCCATAACTCTTTCAAATAAATAAAAAGTAAATCTTTAAAAAAAAAAAGCTAACTTCATATTTTCAAACACTTTCTCAAGTGATTTTACTCATAATCAAGGCATTTTTACTCAAGTTTTAACTCAAATCAAGGATACCGCTCACAAATGATGTCCAAGTCTCATACATTACACAAAAAACATTAGGCTATAACGCTTAAAAAATGTTTCTCCCCTTTTAACTAAGATAATATTTCTTTTTTTAAAAATTTATTTGACAGGTAGAGTTATAGCCAGTAAGAAAGAGAGACAGAGAAAAAGGTCTTCCTTCTGTTGGTTCACCCACCAAATGGCCACTATGGCCGGAACTGTGCTGATCCGAAGCCAAGAGCCAGATGCTTCTTCCTGGGCTCCCATGAGGGTGCAGGGGCCCAAGCACTGGCGCCATCCTCCACTGTACTCCCGGGCCACAGCAGAGAGCTGGACTGGAAGAGGAGCAGCCAGGACTAGAACTGGCACCCACATGGGATGCCGGTGCTGCAGGCGGAGGATTAACCAAGTGAGCCACAGTGCTGGCCCCGATAATATTTCAAGATACAAAATAGTTTGAGGAGTATTACAGTGAGCACTTGTATCCTGCCAGTAAAGTGGAACAACGAATATTGTGTAAATTTGTAAAAATTTAGTATTTGTGGCTGGCGCCGTGGCTCACTTGGCTAATCCTCCACCTGCAGTGCCGACATCCCATATGGGCACTGGGTTCTAGGCCCGGCTGCTCCTCATCTAGTCCAGCTCTCTGCTGTGGCCCGGGAGGGCAGTGGAGGATGGCCCAAGTGCTTGGGCCCTGCACCCGCATGGGAGACCAGGAGGAAGCACCTGGCTCCTGGCTTCGGATCGGCGTAGCGCAGGCTGTAGCGGCCATTTGGGTGGTGAACCAACGGAAGGAAGAACTTTCTCTCTGTTTCTCTCTCTCGCTGTCTAACTCTATCTGTCAAATAAAAAAATTAAAAAATATTTAGCATTTGTAAAAAACTAAGAACAGATCTATCATACGATCCAGCTATCCCACTTGAGGATTTCCTTTCAAAGGAAAGGGAATCAGCATGTCTAAGAGATGCCTGCACACCCACGTTTACTTCTGCAGTATTCACAACAGCCAAGATACGGAATCAGCTAGATGCCTATTAATGGCTGATACATGCACACAGTGGGATATCGTTCAACCATACAAAAGAACAATATTCCATCATCCGCCACAACATGGATGGGACTGGAGGACCTCATGTAAAGTGAAATAAGCCAGACACAGACAAATACCCCAGGTTCTCTGTCATGCGTGAAGGATTCCAGAGGGCAGTGGAGAATGCTCCGGTGTTAGGTCTCTGCCACCCACGTGGGAGACCTGGATTGAGTCGCCAGTTCCCAGCTTCCACCCGGCCAACACCCCACTGTTGCAGGCATTTGAGCAGTGAGCCAATGTATGAGAAATCTCTCTTTCCCTCTTTTTATTTTATTTTATTTGACAGGTAGAGTTAAAGACAGTGAGAGAGAGAAAGGTCTTCCTTCCGTTAGTTCACCCCCCAAATGGCCGCTACGGCTGGCACGCTACGCCGATCTGAAGCCAGGAGCCAAGTGCTTCCTCCTGGTCTCCCATGTGGGTGCAGGGTCCCTCTCTTTCCCTCTTAGGTAGGTAAGTAGGTAAGTAAATACATAAGATGTTTAAAGCAAAGGAAACACTAACAAACCTGATTTGGATATATGTATCAAAGTACCCCAGTGTACCCAATAAACAGATACAATTTAAACAATAATTTTAAAAGGGAAAAAAGTTGCCATAAAAGTACAAAAAGCCTGGGTAACATTTATCTGGATTTCCCCAATGCTAACATTTTACTACATTTGCTCCTACCCCAACACTGAAACAATACCATTCCCTAATCCTAAAACTTAACTGAAGTTTTTCTCAGTTATCCCAAGAAAATTCTTTATGGCAAAGCAAAATTCAAGATCATGTGTGGCATTCAACTGACAAGTCACTTTAGTCCCTGGCCTAGAATTGTTTCTGAGTCCTTTTTTTTTTTTTTAAAGATTTTATTTATTTATTGGAGAGGCACATTTAGAGAGAGAGAGAGAGAGAGAGAGAGAGAAAGAGAGAAGTCCTCCATCCATTGGTTCACTCTCCAAATGGCCAGAGCTGAGCCAATCCGAAGCTAGGAGCCAGAAGCAGGGGCCAAGGACTTGGGCCATCTTCTACTGCTTTCCCAGGCCATAGCAGAGAGATGGATCGGAAATGGAGCAGCCGGGACACAAACAGGCACCTGTATGAGATACTGGTGCTTCAGGCAGAAGCTTAACCCACCACGCCACAGCACCGGCCCCTTGTTTCTGAGTCTCTGCATCTGTAGGTACTGACATCTGTGGACAATTCAGGCCTGCGGTCTTGTGGAATGACCCTCATGCTAAGTCTGCCTGATGCTTTCTCAAGGTTGGACTTATGGACTTTTGGGAAGAGCCCCACAGGAGCGGCAGTACTTGCTTTTTGGCGCACCTTATCACCCTGCCTCACATCAACCCCATCTGCAATCATCTGATTGGGGCGACACCTGCCACGTCTCTGCGTGATAGACTCACTGTTCTAACCACTGTTGCGGTTAGAAAGTGCCTGCTGGCGATACACTTGCTCGTTCTGAGGATCTGGCTGTCACCACTGATTATGATGGTGGCATAAGATAAATTTCTAATGCCAGGATTCCTGCACTGAGTGTTGGTAATAACCTCTTTGTCTCCTGCACGTACTCAGGCATGTGTTTGTTTATATCAGCATGAGCACCCTTCCCTTCACACCACCCCATCTGCTGTGGTTGTCTCTCAGAGCTCTCTGGGCCTCCCTCGCAGTCCACCTCTCCACTACTACAGGGCAGAGCTGGCCCATTATGGGGGTCACTTCCCCTTGCACTTTACCCTGTGCGGTTTAAATAAATAAACAAACACACAAGACAACAACCACAAAGCTCCAGAAACCTGGGCTCTGGGCTCGCTTTGGTCTAACTGCCAACTCTGGTCTTCAGCGTCCACATATGCAGAAGGACAGCATGTCTACCAAGGCAATAATGACGCCTGTCTGAAGCAATCACACTAGGAGGCTATTCGCACTGAACTCTAACAGCCATTCTGCACAGCGCTTTGTCCCGAAGAGGCGCAGGAGACCTGTACCTGCAAGGGTGCATCACATGATGCACACAAGATGAGCAAACGCAGGTCCTGGTGGCACTGCCGATACTTAGGAAAGCAAAGTGCAGCCAGGACAGAAGACCACCTCAAAGCTAGCAACAGCCTTCCAGCGAAGGCCAGAAACACTCCTGACAAAACTCCACTGGACAGCCAGTCACCTTTACCTTGAGGGGGCCTTTCAGAGGTCACTGCAATCCAGCCAACAATGCGTGGTTGCCCTTGTGCACGGTTATGGATTCACCATCATTTATAAAATCAGTGTGAACTCGACCACCTCCCACCCTGACATTCAGATCTACACTGGTATAGAGAGAGGGGTGAGTGCGGACAGAGAACAAACCCACCTATAGAACAAACTGTCACAAGGAACAGGTGTTCCAAATACTGTGCCTGATTCAAAAAGCCACTCGCCTTTTCAAAGGGATTCCTTTTCTAATGTAAAAGGCAGAGAGAGAGAGAGAGAGGAGAGAGAGAGAGAGAGAGAGAGAGAGATCTCCCATCTACTGGTTCACTCCCCAAATGACCCCACCTACACAGGAGAGACCCAGAAGAAGCTCCTGGGCTCCTGGCTTCGGTTTGTCCCAGCCCTGGTCAACGCAGCCATTTGGGGAGTGAACCAGCAGATGGAAGATCGATCTCTCTCTCTCTCTCTCTCCCTCTCCCTCTCTCTTTCCTTCTCTAACTGTGCCTCTCAAATAAATAAAAAATAAAATTAAAAACACTTAATCAGGACCACAACTGTTGAGAAAAATAAGAGGAAGCATTGGCCCAGCTCTTCAATGTTTACTAAAGAGTGCTTCTGGGGCCAGCGCAGTGGTGCAGTGGGTTAAAGCCCTGGCCTGAAGCACCGGCACCCCATATGGGCACTGGTTCTAGTCCAAGCTGCTCCTCTTCCAATCCAGCTCTCTGCTATGGCCTGGGATAGCAGCAGAAGATGGCTCAAGCCCTTGGGCCCCTGCACCCTGGGGGATCCTGGGCTTACAGAGGCTCTCAGAGGTCCAAAGAAGTCCCCAAACCACAAAGTACAAAGCAGGCTTCAAACACAGACTCCAGGCCAGCATTCTTTTTACCACTCTACCAGTTTCTAGAATAACTACAAAGTGGCAGTCTTAATACCTGGTTACATTAACAAATCAAACAACACAGACACACAATTTAACATACAGCCAGGAAGCTGATGCCTCAGGGCACAAGGTGCCTCCTTTCTTATCTCAGCTTCTTCTGCAGAGCAAGAGGTCTTGGTCCAATTGGGTCCACCCTCCCCACCTGTGGCCCTCAAGGACCACCTTGACGAAACAGAGAAGGAATGCACTGACGTGGACCTAGCGGTGAGCCTCGGCGCCTGACACCAGGGACCTGCAGCTCCTACCTGACTCTGCCTGCTCAGCTCCCCTTCCTCGCAGTCTCTTTATAAACTCCCAAACGCCCTCATTCAGCAGGTCTGCTCCCTCCCCATCTACTGACAGATTAAATTTTCTCTTTCCTTTATCCTCACACCTTGTCCTTGGGCCAGCATTATGGTATAATGGGTAAAGCCCCAGCCTACAATTCCAGCATCCTTGATGGGTGCGGGTTCACATCCCAGCTGCTCCACTTCCAATCTCGATCCCTGCTAATGGCCTGGGAAGAGCAGCAGCAGATGAGCCCCTACTACCCATGTAGGAAACCTGGAGGAAGCTCCTGGCTTCAGCCTGGCCCTGCCCCAGTCATTGTGGCTATCTAGGAGTGAACCAGTGGATGGACAATCAATCTCTGTCTTTCCCTCTTTCTATGCGATTCTTTCAAATAAATCAACAAATCTTTAAAAAAAAAAGACAAAAACAAAAAATCTTGCCCTCCTTATTTTTATATGGCACCAGGGAAGTGGACCAAGCCTTCAGGTACATTCAGAATATACCCCTGGGGGCCGGCACTGTGGCGTAGTGAGCTAAGCCACCACCTGCAGAGCCGGCATCCTATATGGGTGCCACTTCATGTCCCGGCTGCTCCTCTACTGATCCAGCTCTCTGCTACAGCCTGGGAAAGCAGTAGAAGATGGCTCAAGTGCTTGGGCCCCTGTGCCCATGTGGGAGACCCAGAGGAAGCTCCTGGCTCCTGGCTTCAGATCAGCCCAGCTCCAGATGTTACGGCCATCTGGGGAGTGACCCAATGGATAGAAGATCTTTTTCTCTATCTCTCCCTCTGTCCGTCTGCAACTACACCTCTCAAATAAATAAATAAAATCTCTTAAAAAAAGAACATATATACTTGAAACTGAGCTTTTGGAAAATTAATAATGCTTTGCCCTCTTTGGGCCCTTGTGACCATTGTGGCCAAGGTTCTGTTCACACGGGTTCACACGGGTGGTTCACACGGGTCCTCACTGTACCATGGCTGCTGTCTGCTGCTGTCGGCTCGAGTCTCCCAAACACAGCTGAGACGTCAGATTCCCTGGCATCACCACATCTGAAGGGAGCCTGAGAAGCTGCCTTTTTAGTAAGTGGGTGATTTTTCAATGACCTTCCCAGTCTTAGAGCTGGGAGACGTGCAATGGAGACAACCAACATCCTGTCTGACCAAGCGGTTGTGCTGGAAACACTGAGGGCTGTTGCTAAACGAGCTGTGTGGACCGCTGGCCACACTGCATCTCCAACAGTTACTCTAAGGAATGAGGCAATCAACCCCGCCAAGTTCTTCTGATTAATTTCCTGCTCAGTGCTTCTCATTACATACTCTGGGGTCTGTGGGCTGGGTGGGTAGAGGGGGACGAAACCATCAAAACTGAAATTGATGAAAGGGAGTGAAGGATTCAAAGCCAAAGAAAATTCCTGTGCAGCCAACTCTTCCAACCTTTAAAGAGGGGTCCTACAGGCCTGCAATCTATATCCCCATCCGCAGACATCTCTCTTTCAGGGCTAATGCTGAGTTAGACATAAATGATGATTTGGCATCTTTTTCAAAACATTTGACTCACCTTGCATTATTTGTATGGAAAGTTCCCCCCATGGTATTGATCCCAATGCCAAAAATGATAACAGACACAAAGCAATGCTGTGTGTATGCTGATTTGCAATTTAAAAGATGCACGAAAACAAGGGCAAATTATATTTCCCAGCTAAGGTGCCTGCAGCCAGGAAAGAGCCCAACAGAGTCAGCGGTGTAAAGAAATAAACCTAAAATTAGCATGAAATTCCCCCTCCGGCGAGTTTACTAAATCAAAACGTTTCTGGGCTTCAGCTCTCTTTCATTCTCTCTTGCTGCCTGTTTGACATGGGACTACCAAAATGCCAATTGCCCCAGCAGTGCTCTCCCCTTCATGCCAAAGGGGTAGGGGTTAAAGCGCAAGGATTTTGGTCAGCAGGCATTGAGACAGCATCAGCGATCAATATTTATGAGCCCTCGGAAAGATGAGCCATCCCCTCTTCCATTTCCCCTTGCTCTTGGAAAAGAAGAGATCAGGGGCCAGAAGACTCAGCCAAGGACCGGGAGGGTAAGAAAATCCTCTGATGGAGATCCAGATAGCATCAGGCCACCTCTCACCCTCCAGATTGACCATGGCCAGAGCCTGGCTCTGTTCCCATGTGAAAAGAGAACCGGACAGCGCAGCCAAGGGGCCAGACCCGAAGAAACCTTCCTCCCCCATTTCCCAGACGGCATCCACGGGTGCCGTGGCCACACCCAACACACCCGAGGGCCACGTGGCTCTCGACTGCACCCATGCTGCCGACACCAACAGGGCACTGTGGCTGTGTCGAACCGCCTACTTTGAGAAACCTCGGAGGGCTCCATGAGCTGTAAATCCCCGGGGCAACGAGAAGGGGGTCTGTGATGGTCTCTAAAGAGCAGGGTCCCTGCGACTGCCTCTTGGAATCAGGGAACAGGGCAGGAGTTTGCTTCTATTAGGAATATATCCAAAGGAAAAACAAACAAACAAAAGAAATCACTGGTTCCTCCTCTCACCTAAGATCCTGGCAAGGGCCTGCCAGGCCCAATGGTGGCTTCACCTAGCTCTGGAGACACTGGCGAGTTTCTTGGCACATTTAAAGCTGCCATGCCCTGGGCAAGCCCTTCGGGTCTCATCTTACAGCCCATGGTCAAGGTAAAGGTCGGAGGATCAGGGATGGGGATGCAGCCCACCCAACAGGCCAGCTCCCAGTCAGTTACATCATCCAGCTCTGTCGAATGCAGATCTGAAACTTCAACTACTCAGTTCAGAAGCAGTCATCCTACCTATTAACGGCTACAGCAGTGCTGGGGAGATCTGATCACTGGGGAGAGACCAGACCGATCACTGGGGAGAGACCTTTTTTTTTTTTTTTTTTTTTTTTTGGTAAAAAGCCTGCAATTTCAGGTCATTTTTCAAGAAGAAATCAAAGAGGACAGGCTGTGTAATCTACAATTCTAATGCCTGAGGACAGGGCAAGAGCCTGCAGACGCACCCCTGTGGTCTCACTCGGAATACACCTGGGTGCTTGAAATCTCCTGTCCATCCCCCGGAATGTGCCACACCCTCCCTCCGTGCACAGACCCAGAGAGTGGCTTGGGGACATCCTCTCCCCGCCCCTCCCCAGCCCAGTCTCTCGCCTTTTCTCCAGCCTCACCCCTCCACACTGAGGCAGCCGCTGGGGCTGGGCTCTGTTAAGGACAGATTCTTCCAGGCCTGCTGCTGACAGACCTGGGGGCCACCTCCTGGATCCGCTGTTCCAGCCTCAGGTTTCCTACCCCCCAGGAGAGCACAGAGCACCAGAGAATGGGAAAACACATTTCCACTTACACACACACATACACATCAACAACACACTCACGTCTCACACCAGAGAGGATTTGGTAGAAGCACCACGCCTGCAAGCCCAATGTAAAACCGAAACCCATCTCTCCTTCTCAGCAAAGGACCTACACACAGCACCAAAGAATCTCTGGCTGGAGAGGCCCTGGCCACCTGCCGGTCCCCTCCACCATGCCTTGGAAACGGCCAGAGCCAAGTGGGCCTGCCAGCAGGTCAGGCTACTTCCAACTGCACCCCCCCCAAAGCCCAGCTCCCTGGGGCCAGGGGGAGGGGGGAGGCTTCAGGACCACCACTCGCCCCCCAGACATACGACGTCCCTCCCATCCCTGCTCCATCTGGCCTGGCCCTAATTACCGTCCGAGCATTCTTCATAATACCAGTCTAGTTCATAGTAATCCGCTTCGATAAATTTCTGCATAGTCAGGATTCTTGCAGAGGGAAGAAGGGACCTCACAGCGCCGTCAACATCAAGTGAGGCGCTGCCATGCCTCCCCGCCCTTCCAGGACGCTGGGCCCAGGAGCATCCCAAGACGCACCGGAACCACACGGTGCATTCTTAGCGACAGTCTGGAGCCAAAACCGAAAAAGGGGCAGCGAGAAAGGAAGAAAAAAAAATGCCTAGGGGCGCGGGGAGGGGGAGTAGGAGGAGCAGAAAAGGGAGGCAAGCCGCAGAGCTCCGAGCCTGTGGCAGCCCTGCTGATAAAGCTGCACTGGACAGCAGCCCTGGATGGGAGTAGCCGGAATGGGCCTATCCCGAAGCCCAGAGGGTGACGTCAGGGACACACACCACCCGGCCTCTCACTCCGGCCCTGCCTCCTGCTCCCCGCTCATCTTTCAATCTTACCGTTGCCATAGAAACCGGCCGGCTGTGGAAAAGGATGTGGAGAGGGCGGAAATGTCTTCCAAGGATGCCGGGAGCGGAGGCTGAGGGACGCCACGCGGGTGCAAGTGGGTGGGGGACGGGGCGGCTGGGGGCTCCCGGCCTTCCCACCTCCAACGAATGCCAAGGGCGAGCTAGTCTGCTGGATTCTGGGTCACCTCGGGAAGCAGACTGTGCATTGGAGAAAGGGGGCCCACCCTTTGCTACCTTTGGGCTTTCTGGTCTGAGCCTGATTTAAAATTGTGAAAACCTCTTTTCTTCACAATGTTTCTCCACCTCCAGGAAATGTAAATGACTCAGATAACAGGCACATTTCCACGACCATACAGTGCTGTTCTCTGCTCATGCCTTTGCTCTGACTTCTGGGAAAATAAGAGGCCACGCTGAAACCGAGGTGAACGCCCTTACACAAGGAGCTACTCCTCCACCGGCTCTTGGCCACCTGTAGGAAGGGGGCTGCCTCTGAGGAGGGGGAGGGGAGCGGGGCTTGGAACCTGTCCTTACAAATACACATGTGACATCTCATTTGCTTAGCAGTCCCAAGTGTCTGATGTGCTTAAATTTTTCACAGTAACAATGAGGTCCTGGAGAACTAGATTTTAGATTTAATGGTGGTGGAACAGTTTCTCAGCCAAGACACAACCATCGTTGGGGGTCAGAGACTTCTTCACCATGGGGGCCTGGCCTGGACACTGTGGGTTGCTCTGCACCAGCCTTGGCCCCCACCTGCTGAAAGCCGGCAGCCAGCCTCCCATGTGGGACAACCAAAAAAAATGGCTCTAGGCATTGCTCAACGCCCTCGGGATGCAGAGCCACCCAGATAAAAACCCTACCCTGGGTCAAAACTATTTAACTGAGTGCACTGGCCTCAGGGAGGGTCTCCTAAGTATCTGTTGATGTCAAAGGCAGCTCATCTGTGTATATACAGGAAACCGTGTGTGTGTCTGTCTGTACTAGAAAATTAAGAGGAAAACTGCACCCACACATTCTACATGGGCTCTCCAGGCTTTGTACAATCTATCTCAGCCTCCCTAGCCCGCTGCAAGCCGAGGAGCCTGCGACACTGGCTCACGAGGCCCCCAGATCTGTTTCCCTACCCCCCTGCCTCTCTTCTCACTGCGGTGTCCTCTCCTCTCGTTAGGGCCGCGCCTGGCTCTCCTCGTCAGGCCCTGCTAATGCATCAGCATGGATGCTACCACCAGCCCTTCCCACGTGCCGCGGATCCCGGCCCTTATGCCCTGAGAGCACACCCTGTCTCTGTGGGACGTGGGGCTGCTGCTCCTTCAGCACCTATGCAACAAACAGAGCCTCCCCAAGCCCCAGAAAGGGCAAAGCGGACGATAGGAGCAGGGACTCCACTCCCAAGCCGGCATGGAAATTTGTCCACGTAGCAGGCACAGGGACCACCAATGTCGGTGATGAATCCTGGCTGGGGTTGTTAACAGGTTTCCCAAAAGGCTGTCACCTACACCCTGGGGCCCTGTGATCCTCTGGGGTTCCTTCTTCCTCCAAGGCACCCCCAGTGCAACTCCACATTCCTCCAGGTCCAAGGAGAACCCAGACCCCATGCTCTTCCTGTCTCACTTTAATCTCTCTCCCTGACCCCAACTTGGATACATATTTTAAGTTTTCTAGGGCATCTATTTAAAGTCAGCAAGCAGTAGCTGCCCCTATTACCTGAACACCTCTTTTCTCTCCCTCTTGGTCCCTGTCAGTTTCTTTTTCTCTCCCTCTTGGTCCCTGTCAGTTTCTCTGGCAGCAAACTACAGAGCGGCCCCTCACACGCCCACCATTCCTCAGGACAGGTGAGCAGAAGCAGGCACCTGCAGGTTTTCTGAGGTTTTGTTTATTTAAAAATCGACGGATGATGGATGGATAGCCACAGACAGACAGCAGTGTAATCTCGTAAGTAAGAGCCTTGGAGCTTTGGGGTTTGGTTCAGGTGTTTCACTCAGCATCTCTGTGACCCAGCCTCATGTGCTAGGTGGGAATAATCATAATAATAACACCTGCCATACAGACAGGATGACGTTTT